>NC_133463.1:89211140-89516765 GCF_048565385.1 Saimiri boliviensis | reverse complement strand
AAGCAATTCCATGTGGTAATTAGACCCGACCCGGCGAGGGCAACAGCACACAGAACTCAATTGAAGGAAAAGCAGCGTGAACAGCTCCGCCTCAGCCGGGTACCGCGGCATCGCACACCACCCCAAAATGAAGAGCTGCATCATACCATACAATGAAAGCCATGTCACTGCTTAAAACCACAGGACTGAACAACGAGTTCGGGAGTGCACAGGTCAGCACGTGGCCCTCGATCAGCAGGAGTCACCCTGCATCCGAGTGCAGCTGTGAATTGAGTGGGCAGCTCCAGCCTCCCGTGTGTTTGGGAGTAGACTGGCCGTGGGCGGGTCCACAGGGTCCTAGCTGGGACCGGGTGGCCCAGTCTGCGTGGTCTCCTCCTCTAGCCACTGGCCCGGGTGCCCACAGTGCAGGTGCAGGGTGCCAGGAGCAGAAGCCCACAACACCACAACTCCACTCACAAAAGCCACGCCTGCCACATGTGGTGTGGAGCCAGAGAGCGGCGTGCACGTCACTTCCCAGCTCCGCCTGAGCTCCCTGGCCTCACACTGGTGGCTGGAAAGCAGCTGTGGTGGGTGTGGGGGGTGCGCCATGGAAACTCGCAGCCAGTCAGGGGCTGGGCTTTTCAGGGGCGGCACCCAGTCCACCAGCACACACCTGGCCAGCCACAGTGTACCGGAAAGCCCACTCAGGACCAACCCTGATTCGAGGGATGGAAGACAAATAGCATCAGCTTGCCTCAATTTGCTTGAATTTTCCCAGTTTTATCACTGAAAGTCCCCCTATCTCTTAAACCCCCTCTGTCTCAGGGAAACCTTGGGAACAGATGCCACCTCTTTATGGAGAAGCAGCACCATCGTATGCCGCGAAACACATGAGGACGGGGTGAAGACTCACACGCATGTCGCGATCAACCCTCGCAAGGCAGTTGAGTCCTGCCTCCCACCAGACAGCAGCTCCCGTCTGACCGCAGCTCCCACAGATGCATCCCAACTTCCTGCCAGTGAAAACGTGGAAAGTGATTGTCTCAGAAGTGGTGAAATACGTTGGTTAAAACAGGACGGTGATGCATTGGCCGTGCTGAGCAGAAATGGGAAGTAATCAGCCCACGGGGGCGGGGCTGGGGCCAGGGCCACAAGGCCGGGCACAGAGGATGCCCCCCAGCCGAGCTCTGAAGAGCCACAGCTCACTCCCAAGTCCCAGAACAAACAGCCACTGGTCTCTTTTCTTCCTCCCTGATCAAGTGCGTACCTCAAATGGCCCTTTGAAGCCCCGCAGGCTGGGGCCGTGTGCTAGCATGCATGGTCAGGGGAGCAGCAACGTGGGGCCTCTCTGACTAGGGCATCCCTGGGGGTGACAGGCCAGAGGTGACTGTGAGTTTGGGCTTGAAAGGCTTTTTCTGGAGGGATGAAAGAGAGGCAGGGAGGGCGGGAGCAGGCAGAGGAGCCAGCGCGGCGCTGGAGAGGCAACACGCAAATACAGCAGCCCAGCACACAGCAGCAATGGCTGGGAAGAGCTGCTGAGACCCAGGATGGTGGGTCTCAGCCAGGGCTGGTCCTGCCCCCAGGGGACACTGGTCACATCTGGAAGCCTCTGTGGCTGACACAACCGTGAAAGCCGGATGCTGCTGGCCTCTAGCGAGTGGAGGCCCTGGATGGAGCTAACACCCTGCAGGTCATGGGATGCCCCAAAAAAGACTCCCCGCCCCACACATCAGGAGGGCTTAGGGTAAGAAGCCCAGAAGGAAAAGACAGCACCAGGCAGCACCAAGGCAGTGCAAAGGGTGGGGAGGAGGAGGGGCGGGCCCACCGGGTGGCCCCATGCTCCAGAGCCCCGGCCTTCCAGCCAGGCTCACCGGGACTCCCCAGCCCACGGTTCCCAGGTCCGCCAGCCAATGCGCAGGCTCTGAAGGAGGCTGTTTGCTATTCTGCCCCAGGCCCCCGGCACAGCTGGCTGGAGCCCCGGGACGCGGAGGGGCTACCCTAATTGCACTAATGGCTGGTAATCAGGCATAATGGGGTGTTTGTACACACCATCAAGCCCAGCTGCAGGTGTGGCAGGCGGGCGAGTCCCACGGGGCTCCCGGAGACTCCCCAGCGCAGCAGCTGAGAAGCCAGGGCCCACGGGCAGCCTCACTCCACATAGGTGCCTAAAATCTCCCTTGGGCTTCCCATGCTGCACAAAGCATGCCAGCTTTCCACAGACCTCGAGATTTCCAGATTTCCTGGGTGCCCCCGCCGGCTGCCATGGACTTAAAGCCCCTCAGATTGGTGGCCTGGAGAAAAGCAAAGCAAGCAGAGCCTGTGACCGTCCTCAAGTCACCAACTCCGTGGGTGCAGCAAAGAGGAGGCCATCACTGTCCCCATGTCACCCGCTGTCATGTCTGGGGGAGCTCAAGGTCCCCAAGACCACTGGGACAAAGGACACTCACAGTAATCGCTGTTGTCACCATAACCAGCCCCAAGGAGAGAGCCCTGTTCCAGATGCCACGGAAGCACCTCACACCCACGCTCTGTGGAGGGTGTATACTACTATCACCCCTGTTTTCCAGATGAGGGAAACTGAGGCTCAGGAGGACTCACGCCTGGCCCATGGCCACACGGCTGCATAGGGGTGCAGGCTGCAGGCTCAGGCACAAGCTACGCTCTGGGAAGCGGGACTAACTTTGCTGAGTCAGGTGAGCATCAGGGAAGGAATGAAGAAGAAGCACCGTTGAGCTGGGTTTTGAAGGATATATAGGAGTTGTCCTACTGAGGACTGGGAGGACGTTGTCCTTACAAAGGTGTAGGATGGTGGTGGCATCTCTTAGGCCAAGTGATGAAGGCTGAGCTCCAGGGAGTGAGAGAGGGAAAGGTGGGTCTGGAAACGTAGGTCAGAGGGCAGACTAGGGAGCCTCGACAGTGGGGATAAAGTTTCCATTCTGGAGAGATGGCACTCCTGGCTCAGGTGAGCATAGTCAAGAGGCCACACATGTCTGAGCTCAAGGGAGCAAAACAGAGAGACAGGAAGCATGGCTGGACCCAGGATCCTGCTTCAAAGCTCGACTCTGCCGCTCATAGGCTGTTTGACCTTGGGCAGATCCCTTACCCTCTCTGTGCTGCAGCCCTCTCACAGGGCTGCCACGAGGCTCAGTGGGATAAGACTCTTGAAGCAACTAGAGCATTCCCGGTGCATGGTTAGAACCCCGCATGTCAGAGTCACATGGTCCCGGTGGACCCCCGCAAGCCTCTTGAGACCAGGGCAGAGGAGGGGAGAGGGACCCCACGCCTGCTGGTGTTAAAGCTCAGGATCTCACCAAACACTTACGCAAGGCCATCCGCCCAGCAGCTTCCTGTCCAAACTCAGACTCACGCCACCCTTGTCACTGATTTTGGGAGCCAAGGATAATTGTCCCAAAACAATGAAGTAATCCTCCTCATTTTTCTTTCAAAACTTTTGTCTACCTTTACCTGCCTGAAGATACCCATAGTTTACTGTGGCATGGGGATTCCCAATAATGCCTATTCCCAAATAAATGTCATTTTCTCTTAGCCTCTCTCATGGCTGTGGGTATTTAGCTTGGCACCTCATAACAGTTGGGGCTATTATTATCACCACTCTCGCTCGATGGATGATGAAACTGAGCAGCAGATGAGGGGTGGAGCAAGGATTCGAACCCAGGCCACCCGGTACCAGAGCCTCAATCTTGCTCCCAAACCGCTGTGCTATGAGAGCTCTCTGAAGACGGGAACAGGACACAGGAGAAAATGTAAGAACTGGTCCTGAGCTGAACTGGGAACCAGGGAAAGACATTTACAGTAAGATCAAGGGACCCCCGAGAAATTTGCCAGCGCAAGGCGCCAGGCAGCCTGTGCCAAGGTCCTGTGCAGAGAAGAATGCAGACGGCAGGAAGAACTGAAATCCACATGGCTGCAGCTGTTGACCAAGGGAAGTGAGGAAGGGCCATGGAGGGTGAGGCGGGGGTGAGAGGAGAGGGTAAGTCTAGGGCCACATCCCCCAGGCTTGCCGCTGGGTGCCGTCGTCCTGGGGCCACAGAGGTTCCAGTTCGAGCAGGCAGGGCCAAGGCCCTTGTGTCACCATGTTTGGGGGGCTCAGGTCTTTAGATGCCCAGACTGCAAGAGCCTTCTCCATGGACATCTCAGAGGCACCCCGGGCTGCTGTGGCTCTCCCGTGCGACTCAGCCCTGGGGACATCCTTGGTCACTGAGGGACTGGGGGACAGGGACACAAGAGACACTGGTCACCTTGAGTTCCCTCTAGAGTGGAGGCACAGCAGAGCCAGGATCGCAACCCCAAGAGGTCGGCCCTGGGTGTGACGCACCAGTGCCTGCAAACGAAGATGATGAGGAGACCCCAGCCAGGGCAACAGCAGGAGGACAGCGGGGGTCACCTGGGCCCTCCAGGGTCCCTTTTACCGTAGCCTGTGGGCTGCAGGGTGGGTGGGGGAAGGGAGGGAGGCTTCCCGCGGGACTTCCTCCCTGTGCTAAAGACCTGGAGTCACTAAGAGCGAATGGGGTGGCTGTGGGGAGTGATCTCTAGGAGCTGCTAGTGAGAAAAACAGGGGAAGCTGTGCAGTTGCTGAGCCAGGGCGCCCGCAAATAGGAGGGGCGGGAAAGGAGAGCCGTGTGCATGTATTTAAAACAAGGGAGGGCCCCAGCAAACGCTGAAGGAGAAAGCATCTAAGCAGAGGAAGGAGAATGAAGGAACAGGACTGAACAGAGGGAACGGGCACCAGCGCCAGGATCTCTGAATCTCCCGAGCCAACACTCATGCGATTACACAACAAAATTACAGTTTTGGAAAAACAATCCCTAAAAATGAAAAGCAAAACAGAACCGTGTACGGAGTGGGTAGCACGGCCACCCGGAGGGAATCGTTTGCTGTTTCACGTTGTATTCCTGCGGGCTAGACCCCAAGGACAGAAAGAAACAAAAGCAAAAATAAAAATAAAGGACCTGGCAATATCGGTGGCTATTCCAAGGCTGCGTTTGCACAAAGATAAAATAACAAGACTGACCTCACCACGTCCGGGGAGCCCCCTTTTTCAGCCCGAGAGAAGGGAGGGCCGAACATAAAGTGGAGGAACAGAGTCAGATCCTGCAAGCCTCACTTGGATCGGCTGCAATCTGCATAGATTTGTGTTTTTTTTAATCTTTAAGGAAGTAGGTTTTCCTAGCCTGCCTGGGAACAAACCAGCTCAGGAGCAGTGAGCACGCAGCTCCCGGTGTCCAGGGACTGAGGCCACGTGCCCCTGGTAAGCTACGCGGAGAAATGGCCGATTACCGGGCTAGGCCAGGAAATAGCAAGAGGAGCCTGGAGCTGCTTGTCATCCCCAAAGCAAGGAAGCCATCAACGCTTTCTGGAGTCACGTCAAAACCATCAGGAATTGAGTCGAAGAGCTTTCCACAAGCCGAAGATGGGAGGAATTACGTATCGACGCAGATCCTAACCCTGGTGGGTTGAGACCCATCAACCCCGTACAACGTCCCACATTCAGAATGAAGAAAAGCCTCACGGGCAATCACTGGAAGACGCAAGACCAGCTTGTTGTTGGGGAAACCAGCAAATAAAGGAAGAGGATCCAGCGTGTCTCCGGTCGGTCCGCCCTACGAACCCGCAACCCTTGTCGCTGACAGCTGATGAGTGAACGCTCCTTCACTGGGAGGCATCCCACCCACGGAGAGCGGAAGGCTGAGAAACTCTCATGGCCAACCTGTGACTCCCTGATAACAGTGGGATGTGGCAGGCGATGGCAGATAATGTCACGCAGGAAAGGGACAGGCAGTCACCCTGTGCTTCCTCAGCGGGGAACACCAGTGCCCGATGCTGATATGGCTCAGAACTCCCCACCAGGGACAGGGACTGCAGGGTCCCAGGACACAGGCTGCCTCTCCACAGGTTAACTGCAAAGAGAAAAGAGGAGGCAGGGAGGGACGGGGGACCCCTGTGAACGAGGCGATCTGAGGGGCCTCTCGAGGATTCGTGCAGGCCTCATTTTTAAAATGATTTTTTTTTTTTCGAGATAGAATTTCGCTCTTGTTACCCAGGCTGGAGTGCAATGGCGCGATCTCGGCTCACCGCAACCTCTGCCTCCTGGGTTCAAGCAATTCTCCTGCCTCAGCCTCCCGAGCAGCTGGGATGACAGACATGCGCCACCACGCCCAGCTAATTTTGTATTTTTAGTAGAGACGGGGTTTCTCCATGTTGATCAGGCTGGTCTCAAACTCCTGACCTCAGGTGATCCGCCCACCACAGCCTCCTGAAATGTGGGGTTACAGGTGTGTACCACCACACCCGGCCTTCATTTTGAAAATAATTTTAATAGGAAGTTTGTTGAAAAAGTATTCATGGTATAAACAGGGAAACTGGAAGCCTGAGTGGTGGAGGGTATTATTTAAAAAATGACTGTTCTTCCCTTTCGGTGGGAGACTGGTGGAGCAGTTGTATGTTTTTAAGAGCCCTCGTCTTTCAGAGATATACTCTGAAATGTTTATGGATAAAAAATGAGCAGCTCTCTATGCAGTGACATGGAAAATGTTCATAATTTATAACCTGAAGTGAATGTAGCATGCCACAGATCAATGCATTGAATGCCATCCAATTTGTTTTGTAAAGAAAGGAACAGAGAGAGCTGTCTAGGAGGCATCACACTCAGAGAAAGATCCGGAAGGACCACGCAGAGTGTTGGCACTGGGCATTGTTGAGGAGCCCGACCACAAGGAGGGTGAGGTGAGCCCTCGCTTCTTCCTGGCAGGGAAATCCTTCTTTGCGGAGAAAAGTAAAATGACATCATCATTCTGAGGCCTCTGGTGAGCTAATGGACGGGGTATGGACCATCAGCAGCTGTCAGCACCATTAGACAAGCGAGGCCGCCAGGCCCACGTGCCTGCTGCGAGCACCCGACCCAGCACACAGCATCCTGCTGAGCGCGGCCCGGGTCCGTCTGCTGAGCCCAGCCCTGTCTGGAGTCCCCTGTGTCTCTGCCCGGGGCAGTCTGGCCTTGTCCCAAGCTGCAGTGAGCCGGGGCTGAGCTGCTGGGGCGATGGCCTGTACCAGGTCTTGCACACGCAGGGAAACGTCTCCTCCGAGCCTGTTTTTCCTCCCTGGCGCTGGAGACCATCAGTGCAGTAACTGAGGCGCCTTTGTTTGGGGAGATAAAAGCAAGGTTGTGTACTTGGGATGACTCATGACAGCTGAGAAATCAAGTGACCCAGCCATGAGCCAGGACAGCTCTGAGAGGGACAGGTGTCTCAGGGCGGTGTGAGTGCATGTAAGTTTCGGAGAAGGGCGGAGTGGGGAGGGGGCACCCCAGTTCTCCCGTTTTTTCACCTGTAGAATAGAGGCCAGCGGGAGCTCCCTCCACCCTATACCCTTCCCTGGACCCCGAACTCCAGGGCTCACCCACTCACAGTCCCCTGCCGTCCCTGGGCCTCGCGGTGTGGCCCGGGCTGTGCTCTCTGCCTGGTGTGAGCTGCCCAGGAAGCCTGAGAACGGGGTGGGTTCGGGGCTGGAGACGGTGCCTCTGAGCAGGAAAGCCTGGCCTGCAGCTTCCTTCTTGGCCCGCAGTGCGGAGCACTCTCTCTGCAGGAAAAGCTGGGGCCTCGTCCCTGACACCCACATCCTCTCCCCATCCCAGCTCTCTCCCTAATCAGGAAGCAGGTCATTACCGCCAAGGAAAACAGTCCAAATCAACCCAGCATCCTTCACCTTCTTCTCCCGCCCAAATCCTCTTCTTCCTGCAGGTTTGGCTGTGGCACCTCCGCCTCCAGGAAGCCCCGTTGCTCCCCCTCCATCTGGGCTGAGGGTCTCCCAGCCCACGCTGCTCCCACAGATGTGATTATGGAGCCTCCCTGAGTCACAGCACGCCTGCCCTGTGCTTCCTGCCTTGCCCAGTGGGGAGTCCTGGCTGTTGTCCCCAGGGTACCATCTCCTAATGCCCCACTGTTCTTCTCTGCCCCAGGGTGAGGGCCAGGCCTGTGCCAATCACAGCCACAGACACTCCAGGACCCACCCCTACCCTCGTCACCCGCCCCGTCATCCCTCTGGACTCCATGGGGGCACTGCTGTGGGGCTGGAGTCTCCCCGAAGGGGAGGGTGAGAGCCGGAGGAGCCGCAGTACCGCTGGGGGCAGACACCCTTCAGCCCTTCCTCCCCGGAACCACTTTGCCACTTGGGGGGTGCCCAGGACATGCTCTGCGTGAGGGAGATAGAGCTGTGCCTTCCCTTGCAGCAGCCGCCAGCCCAGGAACAGCCCTCTGTTCTCTCCCATACTCCCTGGCCCTTCCCCTACCCTCCCTTCCCGTGCCCTGGGGCTGCAGCTCCCTCCAGGGCCCCAACACACGGCCCTATGTCAGGCTTTGCGTGCTGCTCCTTCTGGGCACCTCAGCTCACCCAGGCCAGGCCCCTTAGATAATGCTCAGTCAGCATTAGCTCAGCCACCTGGGCTATGCACACGGGGGCCAAAGAGTGTCGCCATCACTGGGACACAGTCTCTGGAGACCAGAGGCGCTCCAGGGAAAACAGAAGGGTCATTTGGTTTCCATAAGATGAGTCCGAGGCCTGTGGCCAGGGTGATTTTCTCATCTTGTGGCCTTTTTTAAGTCATCTAGGGAAATGCAGACATCCTCCACTCCAGGAGCAGTGACACCGGGGCACGCGGCCGTGATGAGCAGGTGGCACAGTCCCCACCTGGGATTGCCGCTGGGGGCTGCCAGGCAGGTGGCACAGCAAGAATGTCCTCTCAGATCTGCGTGGGTGGCGGTGGTGCAGTTGCTCTATAGGTAGAGTGAGGGAGGAGCGGGCGGGAGAGGAAGGGAGGACGAGGAGGAGGAGGGAGGAGGCAGTGAGGATGACGGCGACTCTCAGCTCCAGGGACCCCCCACAGGAGGGCTGCACGTTCTGAACCCAGGTCCCTGTGGCATGGCCCGCGGGGCCTGCCTTCCCATCGCAGCATTTGTCACACCACAGTACTCTGTTCCCCTGCCCAGCCCTGCCCCCCACTAGCCCGAGGGGCCTGGGAGCCGCTCCGCGTCTCGTGCACCCCAGGAGGAAGCATCTCGTGTTTGGAGTGATGTTGCACCACCGGTGACAGTGGCGGCCCCGCAGCGTGGCGCCCACGGCCACTCTCTTCAGTGCCCACACCCACACCCCACAGAGCACACTGCTCCTTCCTGCCCCTCCCATGCCGTCTTTCCCCTCCCCGTGCTCCCCGCCGGCTGCTGTGCGGCCCGTGGCTCGGGAGGAGGGGACAGCCATCCCCAGCCTGCTCTGCAGACTCTCCAGGGCTCTCCAGGCACCTCCAGCCCGTGGCTAAGTCCTCCTCTGTTGCCCTCATCCTTGCACCAAAACACCGCTTTATTCAGCCCGTCCTCACGAGAAGTTTTCCAATTTGGGGCTCATTCCGGAGAGGCCCCTCCAGCCTCTCTTGAGTGCTCCATGCTCCACTTCAAGTCCAGATTCTCCAGCTCAGATAATGACCTGGCGAGGAGAACGGAGAGGGGAAGATTACCTCTCCACACAGCTGCACTCTGCAGTCTCCCGCATGAAAGCCACCCTGAGTTGAGGCGATTTTCGTGTTTAATTGAACTCTGCAGATTGGAGGAGAGTGAGAGACAGCACCCCAGCCTCGGCTGACCCCAGCAAAGCCACCCGACGGCTCTTGCAAGAAGGGTCTACTGTTCCCATGTTGCAGAAGAGGAAGGCGAGGCTTACAGCGATTCCGTGACTGCCCAGGCAGGTGGTAGCCGGATAGAGGCCCCTGAAAGCGCAGCGCAGCTCACCCAGGTAGGGAGGCTCCATCGTGAGCACCCCACCTGCCCCCTGCGCAACCCTCCCGGCCTCCCAAGGGCACTCACAGGAAATGCTGGGTCTGGAGCCAAGAGCCCCGGCCTCCCTGGCTGTGTCCTCAGACCCGGCCCTCGGAGTCCCGCAGAACGCCTTACTCCACCTGCTCATGTCACACCTGGGGCCATTTAGCCCAGGCACAAAGACCAAGCCCTCAACTCCAGTCCTCATCCTGCTTGGTGAGCCTCGTGTCCCAGCATGGATACTCCACTCCTTCTCTGGGCCTCAGTTTCCCCATATGTAGCATGGGTCTCAAGGCCCTCCCTCTGCCCAAGAACTGCAGGGGAAGCCTACCCTGGCCACGAAAGGCTCTGAGCCTGTGTTGATGCCCTCCATCCTCCCGCCGGCCCCTGACCCCCAGCCCCGCTCCCAAGGAGCCTAACCTGGGCCGGGCCTGTCTCCCTGCCCCAGTCACCGCTGCTCCGGGGTGGAGGCTGAGAGGGAGGAAAGTCCCACCCGCGAAGGGCTTTGCCGGCTGAAAGGCTGTCATGTTTTCTGCAAAGGACAAGATTTGCTGGGTTATTCAGCACACGCGGACCCGCAGACTGTGGCCAGGAGATAAGGAAATCTCCTCAAATGACTGTGGGAGGGAGCCTGCGTCCCTTTTTTCTTTCTTTCTTTCTTTTTTTTTTCTTCTCTCAACTTGGGTATTTTCAAGCTTAGAAGTGACTGCTCTAATCAAACCAAGAGGCCAGCGGTGGGAGGCGGATTTGCGCACAGAAAATGGGAAGTTTAAGGAAAAAGGAAGGCAGGGGTGGGGGAGCTTGTTCCAGAAACGTGGAAACAGCATCTCGTGGCTGGATAGGGATGGCACGGCCCCAGCCTCCACGGTGGGAACCTGGAAATGTGGAGCAGAGGCACGGCCTCCCTTTGGAAGCTGCAATCTCAGCGGGGAGGCAGAGCTCCTGCAGGAAGGCCCGGGTCGGACGGCAGAGACAGCCACACCCAGGCTTCATCTGGTGAGGGCGGCAAGGCCCTGTCCTGGGCGGGAAGCCCCAGCACCCCCACCAGATGCTCTCAGGGGCTCCTCAGGACATGAACCCGATGCACACCAGCTGCCTGGGCCCTGCGGGCTGCCCTGAGCACGCTCCGGCATGGCAGAACGGGACCCCTCCCCACAGCTGCTCCCAGCCCCTTTCCTCCCCGCCGTGCCCACCATGGAGCAAGCCACAGCCTGAGTCCCCTCTCGGGAGTGTCATGTTCTTGCTGCAGGAACCCAGGCAGGGCTTACCTAGCCACCAGTCCCGCCAGGTACGTGCCAAGGTGGTCGTCACGCGTCCACTCCTGGGCGGCAGGAAGTGTTGGCCTGAGTCCAGGCGGGTGCCGCGCCTTCCACTGTTGCTGTGGTCCTGACCGCAGGGGAGTGGGTGAGCCTTACCCACCCGGGACGGAGGCCCAGACAAGGCCACATCCCTCAGAGAAGCAGGCTTCAAGTTTATCCTCCACTTCCATGCGAAAGCAGACTTGAAAGACGCAAGCACATGTCTGGAAACACTTTAAAAGGTGACCAGCGACCCAGGAACAGCCTCTCACTCTCCCTCCGGCAAGTCCGCTATCGCCGCATCTGGCGCTCAGGCCTCCCCACACACTGTTCCTCTGCCCAGAACGCTTAGCGCTGCGCTCTTCGTGGGGAAGCTGGCTCCTTTTCCTCTCTTAAGTCTTGACTCCCTTGTCTCCTCCTCCAGGCAGCCCTTGCAGACTGCCCCCCACCACGTCCTCCACCCCAGTCCTTGCTGCTTTCCCTCGCCAGGGACGACACGACACTCAAGTTTGTCACTTGAGTCAGTCTGTCCCCAACCCCCCGCCCTGCCAACAAGAATATCAACTCCATGAGGGCACAGGTGAGCTCCTTGCACCCCAGGGTCTGGCCCATGGTAGGTGCCTCAAAAATCTTTGCTGAATGAAGGAGGAGTTCCTGCAGCCTCCCTGCCTCCACCTGCGCTCCCCGGTCACACCCACCAGCTATGCACACATCGCAGACATCTTCCTGCTGAGCTTTCCACGCCTGCCAGTGAAAGCCACCACAGGCTGGCAGGGGGCACGGGGGGGCCCTCAGGGCATGTGTCACCTTTCTCAGTAGCCTGCCCAGTGTGCTCGCCCTCACCTGTCCCCACTGCAGGGGGTTGAGAATCATGAAGACAGCATTTTGCACCCACTCTCATTAAGAGGTGGCATCAGTAGGTCCTGCCTGTAACCGCAGCTGTTTGGAAGGTCCAGGCAGTAGAATCACTTGAGCCCCGGAGTTACAGACCAGCCTGGACCACATAGCGAGATCCCTTCTCTACAAAAATCTAAAAGTTGGCCAGGCATGGTGCCATGTACCTGTGTTCTCAGCTACTCGGGAGGCTGAGGCAGGAGAATTGCTCGAGCCCTAGAGGGTGAGGTTACAGTGAGCTATGATTGCACCACTGCACTCCAGCCTGGGTGACAGAACAAAACCCTGTCTCAGAAAAAAGTAGTGCTGTCAGCAGCCCGGCCCTGAGTCCGTGGCACTCTGTGGCCCACAGAATGTAGCAGGGCTGGCACTGTAAGCTCCAAGCCCTGGCAGTGAGGGCCCAGCAGTGCCCACTCTCACCCTCTTGGAGGCCAGCACCACGCAGGGACATTCCACTGACCACTGATACCTTGTCACTCCCCGAGTGAAACCTGTCATTCACCTACCTAAAAACCTGCCCTCGGCCCTCCTGACAGAGCCACAGAGGGCAGCAGGGGTGGAGGGGCCCAGCCGGGGGCAGGTCTCAGGCTTCATGACAGACAAGCACGTGCCCATGGACCGATGCAGGGCCTGCACACGGCTGAGCTGCCCTGAGCCGAGGGCCTTTGCTGGCATTTCAGCAACGCCCCACAGCCAGCGCCACTGCAGCAGCTGGTCATTCTATGGCCCTGACTGCCGGGGGACACCCTCTCTGAACCCCACTGTTGTGTGATTTCTTGACGAATGTTGGAGGCCACCGAATGCAGGCAGTGTGTTTTCTCAGAGCACCCCTGGCTCGGTCTCGTTCTTTAAATGAGAGCCCTTTCTGCCGTCACTGAGGCGAGCAGCTCCTCCCCACCCCAGGAAGGGTCCCGGGCTCCGTGCTCGGCGTGCACAGGATTCTCGCCCTGTGCCATCTGGGCAGCAGCTGCAGCAGGGGTTGGTTTTGTTCAGAAAGTCCCTTCGTGCCTGGGTGCAGCTGCTGGAGGAGCCAGTCTGTGCACCGCCTGGGAGCAGGAGTTTTCCTCCATCGTGGCCTTTGGTCTTGGTCCAGGGTCCAGGGCCTAGCGTTCCAGGGTTCCAGCAGGTGACCTTCCTGCACCACCACCCAGGGACCTGCCCAGCGGCCCTGAGCGTGCCGACCACTGCTCCATACACGGGTGCTCCCTTGCAGGCACAGTGCCCCTGCCTGGCCCCAGCTCCAGCACAGGCACAGGGAGCCCTCTCCACACCTGCTCGTTCCGCCTTGCCCGTGTGGCAGCAGCCAGGCTGGGTGCTTCCAGCCCTTCGTGCAGTCCCTGCTTCCTGGCACCCCTTGCTGCCCACCACTCAGAGGGCAATGCCCAGAATGTGAGCGTCCCTGTGTCCCTACTGCTGAAGAGCAGGCATCTCACCCTCCACACCAGTGACACCCAGGCAGGCAATTCCCTAGATTGAGGCCACCCTACGCAGAGTCGGGTGCTCAGACGCATCCCTGCCTCAACCCTCGAGGTGCCAGTAGCACCCCAGCTGCAGCTGTGGCAATTAAACATGTCCCAGGACATCAATGGACAGAGCAGACATAGCCGATGCCCCTGCAGGCAGGACCCCACTGCAGGCGGTCCCCCCACACACAACCTCACACCGCGGGCTCAGGCCACCACAAATGACCAGCATTTTCCAGCCCCCTCCGGCTGTTCTGCACTTCATGACTTGGCGTCTACTGTTCCTTCTGCCAGGAATGCCCCCCAGCAACTCCCCAACATCCTAGAACTCCTCGAAAGTTCAAATCAGCTCCCATCACCCCCTTCTTAAGTCCCTAAGAGGCAGAGTCAGGATTTTTTTCAGCTTTGAGTGACATGAACCCAACTCAAATTAGCTTAAGGGAAAGGGAGGGCGTCAGTCTGAATCCAGCCAGGGCAGAAAACCCTCCAGGGGCTCCAAACAGAGGAAACATGACACCGGAAGTGTTCACGCAGGAACCTGAGAGCTGACCAGGGAGCACAGAGGCCGCCCAGGGATCAGCACCCTCAGCCCAGCTGAGCAGGGCAGGTTTCCAGAGCCTCCGGGCCACCCCCCCATACACACATGCAATGGCGGCTGCCCACGGGAACTAGGACGTGGAGGGAAGAAGGGCACCGGCAGGTACTGGAGCCAGAGGACACCCTACCAGCACCAGCAAATGGGCAGAGAAGAGGGGGAGTACCCTGACCCTCCTCCCATGGGCAGAGAGGAGGGGGAGTACCTGACTCTCCTCCCACACTCTGAAGCTGAACCTTCAACATGGTTGAGAAGCTGCGAACTGCACCGAGCCATAGTGCTGGCTTGCAGGGAAAGTCCCCACAGAAAAGAGGATCCTGGGGAGACCCAACAATGACTGACCCTCACAAGCATCCGCCTATGTAATCAGGATGAAGTCCAAACTGCTGAACATGCCTGCAGGGCCCTGAGCTCAGAGTCCCACCTGCTGCTGCTACGTCCCAACCACAACGCATGATTTCAGCTTCTGAAATCAATCGTGTCCCCTCTTCCTGCCCCAAGGCCTTGCCCACACCATTCCAGGGCCTTTGTCCACACTGTTCCGGGACCTTTCCCATGCTGTTCCAGTACCTTTACCCACACTGTTCCAGGACCTTCACCCATGCTGTTCAGGGACCTTTCCCACACTGTTCCAGGACCTTTCCCATGCTGTTCCAGGACCTTCACCCACGCTGTTCCAGGACCTTTCCCATGCTGTTCCAGGACCTTCACCCATGCTGTTCCAGGACCTTTCCCACGCTGTTCCAGGACCTTTCCCATGCTGTTCTAGGACCTTCACCCACACTGTTCCAGGACCTTTCCCATGCTGTTCCAGGACCTTTCCCATGCTGTTCTAGGACCTTCACCCACGCTGTTCCAGGACCTTTCCCATGCTGTTCCTGGGCCTTCACCCACGCTGTTCCAGGACATTTCCCAAGCTGTTCCAGGGCCTTTACCCACGCCGTTCCAAGGTCTTTGCCAATGGTACTCCAGGCACCTGTGTCTGTGCTGTTCCAGGGCCTTCATCCACACGGTTCCAGGCACCTGTGCCATGCTGCCTACAGCGTGGCTGCCCAGTCTTCACATTTCCTCAGGTGTGACTTTCCCTGCAAGGGCCGCCCTGACTTCCAGAGGGAAAGGAGGGCATCCCGCCCCACCCCACGCCCCGTGGCCGCCCCACATCTGCAGTGTCCCCACACTGGTGCCTGATAGACACATCTCCCTTTGCCTGATGGGGCCGGGCAGGTTGCCACTTTCAGCCCTGAAGGGCTGGCACGAGGCTGGAGGTGCAGAGCACTTCCGTGGGGCCAGAAGAGAGAGGCAGGGCCTGCTGGGGAGCCTGGCGCGGTCTTGTGGGGAAGCCCCCAGGTGGAGGGAGGGGAAAGCATGTGCCTGGCGCCTCTGACAGTGGCCTCGCCCAGCCCCAGCCCCTCCGCACAGGGTGAGGTCAGTGGGCATGATGTTTTGCAGCCCCTCCGTTTAAAAAACAGAGGTTAGGACGTTCCCTAGAGGGAGCAACTTGCATTGAAACAGACCGTAGTGAGACCCCAACACAAGAAGCTGCCACCCAGGGCTGCGGGTGCACACAAGCGATGTCATGAAACATTCCCCAAGATTCTCAGCTCCTAAAGGACCTCTGAGGTGCAAATGGAATCGCTCAGCATTGGGGACAGGCAGAAGGACAAGGAGACATGGAGTGGGGGCAGAGGGCTGCCCAGCCAGCTCTGCCAGGGCAGAGGGCCAAGTGCTGAGGCCGTGTGCACGAAGCAGGTCATGGAGCGGGCATGTGGCCCCATCTGGTGAGTAGCTGAGGCCCGCAACAAGCCCCGGCCGATGAGGGGTTCACTGCCGAGGCCCCATCAGCCTGGAGACAGGGCAGCTCCGGAAACGTCCCTGGCCTCTGGCTGCTGGTGGTACCCTAAGAAGGACCCTGGCCTTTGGAGGGAGGAAGCTGGACCACCACTGCCACCCAGAGGCTGGCTGGGTGCCAGGCTGCCAGCTCAGGAACAGCCCGAAACCAGCCAGCCAGGCCAGCAGGCCCTGCAGAGAGGCCGTGTACCTGAGCCCTGCAACTCCCTCCACAGGCCCAGGGGGTCTTCAGGCCACACCCTGAGGCCCGGAGAGGGCACAGAGATGCCCAAGGACCCTGAGAGCCAGCGGCAGGCAGCACGGGCTCCAGAGCCTTCACTCACTTCCCCGAGCTCACAGACGCCCCTCCCAGGACTCACAGCCTCAGTCAGGAAGGGGAGCTGGAGCCTGGGAGGCCCCCCAGCCATGCAGGGACCCAGCTCCTCCCCATCAGTGCCCAGCAGCCCCAGCTTCACATGCTTCTCTCCCCAGACCTGGGCTTCCTGGCCACACCCAGCTGACTGCCTGCCAGGGGACACCAGCTGCTGCCCAGACCCGCACCAAGGCCCGGCCCAGCCTGCTGGTTATCTCAGGATAATAATAATAACAGCAGTAGTAACAACGTCATAAAAGCAGGCCAGACACAGTAGCACACCCTCCTAATCTCAGTGCTTGGGAGGCCAAGATGGGAGGACTGCCTGAGGCCAGGAGTTTAAGACCAGACTGAGCAACATAGCAAGACCGCCACTCACCCTGCAAACAGTTTAAAATCAGGTTGTGGTGCTGCGCACGGGTAGTCCCAACCCCTCGGGAGGCTGAGGTGGAGAATCGCTTGAGCACAGGGGGTCGAGGCTGCAATGAGCTGTGATCACGCCACTGAACCACGTCTGCCTAGGCCACAGAGACCAGCTCTCAAAAGAAAAAAAATGAAAAACTTTTAAAAAGTCGTAAAAACAAAAGCATAACCCAGCCTCCAAATCACGGGCTGGATGGCACAGACAGGCTGCCTCCCACACCTCAGCTGAGCCCCTCGGGACCCGTGGCTGCCCCGGGTGCCCTCTCGCTGGCTCTCCCACGCCCTGCAAACCTCTCAGCGGGTCCCCAGTGCTGCAGCGCAGTGAGGCCTACCGCTGGGAAACCTCCCAGGAGCACCAGCAGGTCCACCTCCACCTGTCTCCAGCGGGGCTGCCTGCTTTCAGCCACACCGCGACAGTTTCACAGAGGACAAGCTCCAGGCCTATGAGGGAAAGTGACGAAGTGGGGAGGCCGGCGGAGCGTGGCACCCAGCGGCGGGGGGGAGGGAGCAGCGGGCAGCTCAGCCACAGGGCGTGGCCTGGTTACCCCCACCGCTGCCCTTCAGAGGCAGGTGTCCAGCCAAGGCATCACCCGGGAGGAGGAACCATGAGTGGCCGCGTCCCCTGCAGCCTCCACCCCCCGGGCCACACTCAGGACTTGAGTGTCCTCTCCCACCGTGGCCCCTGACCTGCTTCCAGACTCAACAACCAGGACTGTCACCCAGGATTCCAAACCTCCCAGCCCTGAGCCTCAGCTGTGCCCAGCGCACCACAGAGTCTCATTCTCAACTGTAAAATGGTGGAAGGTGCCACTCAGGGCAAGCCATGGGGGCTGGCTGCCACCTCGCACAGCTCCATGGAGGGCTCAGCCGTCACTGCGGGTCCTGAGCTGTACACGGACCCTGGCACAGTGGAAGTACCCGGTGGGAAGTCTCCTCCCTCCTGCAGTCTCAGAGGCAAGAAAGTGAGGCTGAAAGGGACCTAAGAAATGCCGGTGATGGAAATCCCCGTCATCAAATGGGAAATGGCTGCCCAGAGAGGGGACAGGGCCTGGTGCTGGAGACACAGCTGTGGTGCAGCCCTGTCTCCTGGCGCCGCCTTTCATCAGACACATTGGTCCCTGGTCTGTGATGGTCCATGCTCTGCCCTGGGTCCCAGGGAGGCCAGAGTGGGCTGGGGATCCAGCACGAGGGCTGCGGGGCTCTGGATCCAGCTGGCAGGGCCGCGCGATGGGAAAGAGGGCACAAGGGCCTTAGCACTGACAACCACGGCAGGCCCTGTGCTGTCCCTCACAGCCTGGGAGGCTGGTCATGCTCCCCACGGGACACAGGAGGAGCCAGCCCCAAGGCCACCCATCCACCGGGAGCAGCTGGGGAGGGGACTCTGGCTGGCAGAGTCCAGAAACCGAAACCGTTCCCACTCAGGTCCTCCACTCTGACACACGCCAGTTCGGTGCGCACGCTCAGAGCCACACAGGCTTTCCCCGCTGCAGCGTGTGTTATCATCATTATTCCAGTTCTAATTCTGTAATCATCCTGGAGAAAATGTCAGTTCTTCTCTTCCTTTGCTCACTTTTCCCATGGCCACCCTGCCACTGGGGCAACATGGCGTGGTTGATAATGAGGGAAGGGCTCGGGCTGGGGAGGCAGGCTGTAGTGTGTCCAGATGAATACTCACACTTCAATTTTGCCAAAAAAGTAATCATAACGAAAACAATATGATTCCCCACCACGGACCACCACCACCAGATGGCAGCTGTCTGGGGCCACAGAGGGAGCTGTGTCCTAAGCCAGGGAGGTCACACAGACAGACAGCCCCCTGCAGCCCTTAAATGACAACCTGAAACTGGCTGGGCACCTGCCCAAATCCAACCAGGAGCTGGCATCGGCAGTCCCTGCTACAGATGGCTTCACAGCAGGCCCACCGGTCCGTCCTTCACCACAGGTCAGCTGAGCTGCCATCCCCGGGAAGGCCCTGAGTCTCAGGCATGCTGGAGGGGGTGGGGAATGGACCCTGCCCAGAAGGGAAGGTGAGAGGAGGTGCAGAGGGCAGAGAGGGCAGGAGACTCCTGGCTGCCTCACAAAGCAAGGAAACCTGGAAGCATAGACTCCAACCCCTTCATTTTGCAAATGAGGAATGAAACATCAGAGAGGGTAAATGACTTACCCAAGATCACACATGACAGGGTGAAAATTACACCCAGAGCTTCCATCCACCAGACCAGGGCTTTTGCTGGGCGCTTAGCTCCCCCATTGTTTAATTGCTAATAGGAGAGACAACCCAGTTTTACTGCTAGAAAGGTCACAGGCGCCATCCACCCCCTCACCCAAAATCTATCCATCCAGACATCCTCCTGCCCTGCCATGTGTCCACCCATCTGTTCATCTACCCATTTCTCCATCCACATATGCTTCTATATCCATCCTCCACCCACTCATCCTTCCATCCATCCATCCTCCCATCCGCCCATGCACCCATCCACTCACCGTCCACCTACTCATCCATCCATTCATTCATCCATCCACATATGATTCTATATCCATCCTCCACCCACTCATCCTTCCATCCGCCCATGCACCCATCCACTCACCACCCACCTACTCATCCATCCATCCATCCATCCTCCCACTCACTCACATTCATCCATATACGCATCTATATCCATCCTCCATCCATTCATCTGTCCATCCATTCTCCCATCCATCCACCACTCAATCTATTAATGCATGCATCTACCCAGCCACTCACCCATTCATCCATCTACCCATCTACCCATTTATCCAGCCACCCACCCACCCATCCATCCATCCATCCACCCCTTCCTCATGTGCCCACCCACCCATCCATCTAGCCATCTAACTATCCTCCAATCCATCCGCCCACCCATCCATCCACCCACACACCCGTCCTCCCATCCACCCACCCATCCACTCATTTATCCATACACCCATATACCCATCCATCCACACCTTCCTCTTTACTCACCCGCCCATTCATCCACCCTCCACCCATTACCACTCATCCACCCTCTCTCAGGGCCATCTATTCATCCAGTGTTTGCTGAGCATGTCTCTGTGCTCCTGGCTGTGCACTCAACAAAAACAGTGTGACGTTATAACTGCAAAAGACCCCAGAATTCATCTGCCCTTTCTACATGTGGGGGAGCAGTACTAAGAGGGAGCAGAAAACGAGGAGCCAATCGTTCTTAAAAACAATGACGCTCCTGCCGCTCCCACCCCGCACCCTCTCCAAGTTCCTCGCCCTGCTGCTCTACCCACAGCCCGCACTTGCCAATTTCCCCACCCCCACCACCATGTTACCCACCAGGGTGAGGGGCAAGCCCTGAACCTTTTCTTCCTCCCCGCCTTAGGCTGTAGGCAAAACCAAGGAGCCCCGGACCCTGCCTCCCATGCCTAACAAGACCCTCAGGAGCAGACGGGTGAGTCAGGTTCTGGCCCACACACCTGCCTCCTGGTGTGAACACCAGGGGCCACAGGCCTGCTGTGTCTGGCTCCTCACCTTGTCCCTGCCATGACCCTTCTCTGGATCTCAGTCTGTCCACCTGTGCAAGGTGACACTAGGACCAGACAGGCTCTAGGGCCCAGGGCATCCTGACTCACAGAGCAGGGTTGGTGGGGGACCAGGGACCGGAAGCAAGAGGTGGGGGTGGGGTTGCGGGTGAGTGCGGGGGGCTGGCACAGGGTCGGCCTCCCAGGCTGCTGTCAGTCAGCCCTGCTCTGAGCCAGCATCTCAGAGCCTGGAGACCGTTCCCCAGCTCCCCCTCCCCGATGACTCACCTCAACAACACCTGATGAGTCACGCTGCTGGCAACAGGGGGCCCTGCTCCAGCCGCCCCCACTCTGAGGACTCAGCCCAGCCAGGGCACAGCCTGAGTGATCACTGCCCCCGCCAGGGAGAGAAGCCCTGGAGGAGGAGGCAGGTGGGACTCAGCTCTGGAGGGGCTTTGGAGCCCACTCCTCGAGAAGCCCATTCCCGACGCTTTCGACAGTGAGACCACCACGGCCCTGAGAGGGGCTGACTTGCCTAACGCCACACAGCTCACCTGGGCAGCGAGCGGGGATCTCCACGTGCCTCCTGAGCACAGCTTTGCTGCCCCTGCTCTGTTCCCTCCCACCACGTGGGTGGGGCTTACATCACCAGAGCCCGATGCAGGGCAAGGACCCCTCGTCCTAGCCACACTCATGCCCACCTCTTGGCTCTCGTCCCCTCCTCACCCTTCACTGAAGAGAAGGCACTCTGCCCTCGCAGGTTCGGGGCCAGCCACAGCCCCACAAGGGGGTATCGCTGTCCTGGCCAGTGGAGCCAAGGTTTTGAGACACTGTGACCACCTGTCCAGGATCTCCAGACAGGAAGTGATGTGGCCGCATTGACAGCTGGGGGGTCCATCTGCTTTCAGCACCTGCTGCTCCCACCACCCCTCCCTCTGCTTGGGAACATGCCAGGCTCCAGCCTGAATGCCTGTATGCTCCAGAGCAGAGGGAGGGGTGGTGGGAGTGCCCTGAAGGGGGCCCTGAGGTGCTGTTGATTTTCATGTGGCCTGTGGATGGGACGGGGCTGTCAGCATGGTCATTGGCACAGCTCACTCTCACCCATTCATACAGCAAGGATCTATTGAGCACCCACCCTGGCTGAGCACTGCAGAGTGGGGAGAGGCTACATGTCCACTCTCCCAGACTCTGCAGGCCACAGAACAAGGGCCCCCATCCTCAGCTAAGAGGAAGCCTCCCTGACCGCCTCTGACCCTGCCCCCCCAGGGCACTCCCACCCATGAGCCCCATCTGAGCCCTGTTCATACCTCCAGCAGGTACCCTTGGCACCACCTGACTACCCGCCGTGATCCAGCCCACCCCTGCGACCAGGAGCAGGGCCAGGCTCACAGCAGGCGTTCGGCCAGTGCAGCTGAGCACAGGAGAGCAGGAATGAAGCATTGGGAATCTACTCCTGTCATTTCATCAGACCCTCCTAGGAACCCACAAGCAGAGCCAGCACCTGTGTTAGGGAGCAGGGAAAAGGGCCGGGATGCTATGTGATGCGAGAGACCCGGGAGATGCCTCCTAAGAACACGTGGAGAAATGGGAGACACCTCCTTAGAGCACCTGGAGACCTGGGAGATGCTTCCTTAGAGACCCTGGAGGCACGAGAGACACTTCCTTAGAGCACCTGGAGGCACGGGAGACGCCTCCTTAGAGCACCTGGAGGCACGGGAGACGCCTCCTTAGGGTAGCATGTGCAGAAGTCTTGCCCCAGGAGGTGGCAGAAGCCAAGCTGTGGCCAAGGAAGCAGTGGGGGCTGGAGTGAGATGTGACAGCAAGCTGGGAAGGAAGGTCAGCACCCAGTGCCTGCTGAGAGAACCCATCCATGGCCACTGCCAGGGAACCAGCTTGCAGTGGCCCAGTTAGGCGTGCCACAGAGGCCCGGTGGGGCCGGGTGAGCAAAGAGAGAACAACCCTCGGAAGGGCAGCACTGGCCCAGCTGAGGATGCCGGAGAGTCAGGTGAGTGGGGCAGGAGCGCCAGCCGGGAACTAGCTCTTCTCAGGCTGCAGAGATGCGCCCAGCCCCACGCACACACAGCCCCTGGGATGTGGCAGCCACAGGCCAAGAGCTTGGACTCAGTACCTGCAGACCCGGGCCACGTGTGCTCCTGGTGGGGCCTCACAGCTGCAGCAGCTCCGATGACCTCGGTGGCCAGCCCTCCCTTCAGCAGCCTCCCCTGGGTGGGCTCACATCGGCCCCACCCTCTCTGGGCCTGGACTCAGGGCTCATATGTGATGGGCCAGCACAATGCCCTGATCCCAAGGCACTGGGACCCAAATTCTCCCCAAAGGGCCCCGAGTGAGAATGGCCACATCAGCCCTTGCACCAGAGGCCTCCAAACAGAACTTCGCAGGGCCCTGCACAAGCCCCCTGGTCGGGACCCAAGAGCAGATGGGCGTGAGCAGTGGCGCTGGGTACGTTCCATCACCACCCAAATGACTGAAGGACAGTGAGCGTGAAGAGCGACGGGGTGATGGGAGTGGTGGCCGCTCAGGGACGGGTGATGGCAGTGGAGGGGTGGCGGCAGTGATGACGATGCGGTGACACGGTGATCTGATGGCAGTGACAGTGCTGATCATGGAGGCAGTGACGGTGACAGCAGTGAGGACATCGGTGGTGAAGACGAGAGTGACAGTGGTGGAGGCAGGTGACAGTGAGGTTTTGGTGAAGATCAGGACCCTGCTGGAGACCGAGGGCTGGTGGCGGTGGGGATAGTGTGGGTGGTGCTCAGAGTAGTGGGGCTCCCCATGACCTGCAGAGGAGGAGACACCCCTCACCCTCTGGCAGCAGCCGAGGGCTGGGAGGAGGCCGGAGGAGCCCCACCCTGGACAGATTCGGCCCCTGCCGCTGGCCCCGCAATTCCCTTCTCACCTCCCCTGCTTCCCTTAATCGGTTTTATTATCTAATTCACAATATCAGTGTTTTAAGACTTAAAGTGGATTTGAATTAGCATAACTGGCCCTAAGTGGAAATAAATTAATGTTAGTGCATATGAAGTTTCTCCAGACAATTAGAACTTGAACTAAATTAAATTAATGTCTCTTATCTTCCTTATTCTTTTTTTTTTTTTTTTTTTTTTTTTTTTGAGACGGAGTTTCGCTCTTGTTACCCAGGCTGGAGTGCAATGGCGCGAACTCGGCTCACCGCAACCTCCGCCTCCTGGGTTCAGGCGATTCTCCTGCCTCAGCCTCCTGAGTAGCTGGGATTACAGGCACGTGCCACCATGCCCAGGTAATGTTTTGTATTTTTAGTAGAGATGGGGTTTCACCATGTTGACCAGGATGGTCTCGATCTCTTGACCTCGTGATCCACCTGCCTCGGCCTCCCAAAGTGCTGGGATTACAGGCTTGAGCCACCGCACCCGGCTTATCTTCCTTATTCTTGCTTCACAGCCTTAGTTTCCAGATGGTGCAAGGTCTCCAGCAGAGAAGAGGCCGGCCTAGGCCGGAGGGGAGCTGGCCTGACACCACCCTGCCCACAGCCTCACAGAGAGGCTGGGAGGCCAGGAGTCGGAGGGAAAACTGAGGTGTTCTCGGGGCCAATGCGCCCGACTACGGGCATGTTGTGGAAGGCTGCTGGGCGGGGCAGAACTCAGTGTCCCGTGGCTGTGGGCCTCTCAGTACAGGGGTGGCCTCAGGAGCCCCAGCTGGAGGGAGAGCGACTGCAGGGGTCGGCCGTGTGAGTCACCGCTGTGGACACTTGAAGGCGGATTTTCAGTGTCTTGGACTGTCTTTGAAAAAGGTCTTGAGGCAGCTACTCTGAGCTAGACACCAATGTCCATTTCCGGTCCCTCCCCAGCAACCTCAAAAGGCAAAGGTCCTAATCCCCACCCCACACCTCGAGAAACCAGGTCTGAGCCTGAGGTCACCAAGGCATGAGGGGCCAGCAGGGGCTCCAACCAAGCTGCAAGGCGGCATGACCTCTGCCTGGAGCCGGGATGCCACCGAGGGACCTGAGCTCTCCACAGGCAGCGGCCACCCTCTCTTGGTCAGCATCCAGGTCTGTGTCAGAAACTCCACCCAGACTCGCCACGGCCCGGCCCAGTGAGGCTGGCAGCGGGGAGAGCTGTGTCCAGAGGCCGTCCGGGAGCCTCGAGCCCCTCCAGGAGTCTGGGTGGACGATCGGGCTGCCGTGTGCTTGGTTCAGCCCTTCGGCCCCTCGGGGATCACCTGGATGAAGCTGGGAGGCAGCTCACAGCCACACAGGCCAGCGCTGAGCAGAGGGGCTCCGGGAGGGGCGACGTTCACCCAGCCCCTCAGAGGAGCCGCAGACACTCTTCTCAGTCCCCAGGAGTCGCCCCGTCTCTTCCCTTAGTCCCCATCTCCTTAGGATGCCTGTGGGGTCATCTGAGGTCCCTGTGCCCCATGGCCTGATCCCATGCCTCCTCTGTGACTGGCTGCCAATGAACTCAGTGCCACCCTGCCTGCCCCTAACAAATGTATGGGGCCTCAGGATGTCTTCCTCTGCTCATTCCTCCCCGGCTCGGCTGCCTCTGACCCCCACTTTGCAGAGGAGGACATTTCGGTTTCAAAGACATGAATTGACTTGCTCGAGGTCACTCAGAAGGGACAGAGCTGGGCCCAAACAGGTCTCCCAACCCCGCTGTGCATTCTCGCCCAGGGAGGCAGCTCGCCCCACAAAGTGTCTCCCAGGTGGGCAGCTGGCACGGGGGCATGTCTTTGTTCCAAGGACTGTGTGGGGCATCATGGTGACAGGGGACTCTAAGACTTCCCCTTGCTTCCCAGACAGGAAAACAGTTCCCAGAGTGAGCCCCGCACTGGGGTGCCGGCCAGAGCATGCAAGGCTGGTGCCCGTGCCTGTGGGTGCCATCCCCAGCCCTCCACCTTGGATGAGCAAACATTCCTGGCAACAAAGGCAAATGCCCCCCACCACCGCCCCAGGGTGCGCACCGCCCTCAACACCTGCAGGCCCTCGCCTCCGCCTGCGGCCCTTGTGATGACGTGTTTGTTTGCTTTTCTCAATGAGGGTCTAGGAGAAAAACGTCAACTGAATGACTTTTGCCAGAAAGGACATAGCTCGATGCCTCCTGGCCCCCAGCCCCCACGCCTCATCCACTCCAAGTCTTGGCTTAACAAACTGTCCCTCAGTGTGGACTCGCCACGCAGTGCTCCCTCTGTGGCGCCACAGTGGCTGCCAGGTGGCTCTGGCCCACTCCTGGCTTGGGGGGAGGGGTGAGTGGAGGAGACAAGGGACAGGCACGATCACCACAGCATCCTCTGCAGTATCGGCATGCAACAGCAGCCTGGCACTCCCCTCACGGCATGGCGCCGGGACCCTGAGGGAGATGCCCATGTCCATTTTCGCTGCCGGCTGCTCTCCCTTGCCCTCCCCTGGGCATGTGGCTTCCAGCTGGCTTCCCCAACGTCGTGCCTCCCTGTCCCAGTGCCCAAAAGCTGATGGTGCCCACACACCTGTGTCAAACCAATAGCAAGCAGCCTCTGCGCCTGGCCAAAGGTCTGCTCCCCACCCGCCAGGAATTACTCTTGCATTAGCTGACTTGCCTGATACTGGCTCCTGTATGAGAAGCAGCTGGGGGTGTGGGGAGCCCCGGGCCGCCACTGCAGCATGGGGACGGCTCTCCGCTGATGTGCCTGTCATCCTCGCTTGGAGAGGCAGGGATGTCGGGTAAGCAAGGGCCTGAAGAATTGTCACTAGGTCCACACTGAAGACCCAGCCACCAGGGCTCTGTCCCATCTTGCTAGTGACCTCGGGCCAGTCAGTTCTGTGCCCTGAGCCTCAGGGTCTCTTGTGTCAAACATGGCGCCCATGCGGCCCCAGGGCTCAGCTGCACGGAGGACTTGCCTCCACGTGAGTAAAGCTCCTTGAAGCCAGAAGCCTCTCAGCAAACGCCAAGCTCCCCACTTGCAGTGAGAGAAGATGTTTCAATGTCTGTGCTGAAGCAACCAGAGGCCGGCTTTGAAGGGCACCGCCCTGGGCCCGACTTCCAGTCATTGAACAACTGTTGCCCAGGGCCTGTCCTGTGCCAGCTGCACCCAGGGGACAGGGAGATGACAAGGCTTGGTGCCTGCCCTCGGTAGCCCACAGTGCAGGGGCTGGTGGGGAAAGCCCATGTCCACATGAGGAGCCACGGCACAGGCTTCCCGGATGAGCACCACGCAATGCCCCACGCAGGCAGCAACACAGGAGAGACGGGTGAGGAATCCTGCTTGGAGCCCTGGCTGTAGACACCCTGAAAGGCAGCACACGGGTCGGATCTTGAACTACTGGAGAAGCATTCCGCAAAGCGGTGTGGGGGTGGGGGTGGAAGTGGACGAGAAGATGGTGCCCTCACTTCCCATGCCAAGATCTTCCTCAGCAAAGACTGCTGGGCGAGGTGACGAAGTCTGGCTGGTGGAGGCAGACAGACTTGAGTTCGAATCCCGTCTGCACTGCTCACTACTGTGTGGCCCCAGGCATGTCCCACCCCTCTGTGGGCCCCACTTCCCCGGACACACACAGTGCTCATAGTGCTGTATGTGAATCGGCTGTCCACCTCATGGGCTGTCCTCGGAGCTCTGGGGAGGGCCACATGGAAGGGAGAAAGTGCAGATGGGAGACTCGGGGGGTCGTATTCCAAACCCCGGGAACAATGCCCAGTGAAACTACAGAACACAAGCCAAGGAGCCGGTCACAGCAGCCACTGCCTTCCACAAGGTCCTGTGTTAGCTCAGAAGGTGGGCTCAGAAGCAAGCCCCTCAGGGGGAGATAGAACCCACACAGGCCACCTGGAAGCAGGCATGTCCAGGCATCTCAGGAACACCAGTGTCAGGCAGGGAGGAAGGACAGGAAGACTTCTTGGTGGAGGTGCCATTAGTCTGCATGTTATAGGGTGCACTGGCATGAACTGAGGAGAAGGCAGGCTTTCCAGACAGGATGTCAGTGGGAACAAAGGTGTGGCGGAAAAGGTGCAAGGCCTGCCGGTGGGGTCTGGCGCTGCAGTGCATATCAGCTAGCTGTTGCTGTGTAACAAATTTTCCCACAACTCAGCAGCTTCAAACAGCAGACACTAATCTCGCCATTTCTGCAGGTCAGGAATGCAGGGGCAGCTTTGCTGGGTCATCTGGCTCAGGGCCTCCCCCAAGGCTGTGGCCATCTCGAGTGTCAGGGCTCGGGTGCAGAGCACAGGAGGGCCACAGGCAGGGAGCAGACATGGCCAGGCAGGGCTGCAGGACAGAGACGCTCAGGGAGAGTTGGGGTGAGTGAGGCAGGAGGGAGCTGCATGGACTGAATTGTGTCCCCCCGGAATTTATACACAGAAGCCCTGACCCCCAATATAATGGGGTCCAGGTCCATCCTGCAGCCTGGTCCATCTTCATCACCCTGGGGACACACACCTGCAGCCTGGTCCATCTCCATCACCGCAGGGACACACACCTGCAGCCTGGTCTCCATCACCGTAGGGACACACGCATTTGTAGCCTGGTCTGCCTTCCAGAACTCAAACCTGAGGGGAACGCATTCAGGCCATGGGCAGGTTTGGGGCCATTTTGGCGGGGAATACCAGGTTCCTGGCGCATGGTCTAGAACTGGTATGAGCTGCAGGTGTGACTGTTTCATTGCGCGACAGCCTTTTCATGTGGTTCTCACAGATGCGGCACCTGTCCCTACCCAAATCTAAGGCATCCCAAAGTGAGCACCCTGGCGTCTTGGAAGCCTCCCTTTGCACCATCTGGCTGTGTTTGCCGTGAGCCACATGTGTTGAGCCTGCTGGGTGCCAGCTGCGTGCGGGACGCAGGTACTTGGCGGACCACACAGCATCTGGCCTCCAGAGACTTCCAGGGGTTCCAACTGCAGAGCACTTCAGGAATCCCTGGGTGGGAGAGGGAGGCGCAGACGGGGGCTGGCACCTCTGCCTCGGAGGGCGCCTCTGCCACGCCTGCCCTCACCGCTCCCCCAAGCGGCTTTGCTTAACACCTCTTACATGTTGGAGTCTCATGCAAGATTTTCTTCCAGGAAAAGATTTGTGCTGCTCTATAAAAAGTTAGAGGAACCATAAATCTGTGTAGACACATGGGGTAAAATAGGAGGATAGGATCGCTGGGACGGCACAGATGAAAGGCGCTGGCCTGGTGGCTCCCGTGGGAGGACAGACATTGCCATGGCAAGGGGTCAGAGGGGCCCAGTTACTCCCCTGTCCTCCGTGGCTCGGCACTTGGTAGATGCTCAGAAGCCGTGTACTGGGTAGATACGTGTATAAAGAATGACTCTAAAACCACAGAGTAGGTGACAAGGAATTCTTTTGTCTGGGAGGAGCTGGGGCAAAGAGCAGAGTGAGCTGGGCCTCCTCTCTGGGCACACTCAAAGCTAAGCCGAGCCTGCCCCACTGGACAGCTTCTCTCTGATGACCGCCTGCTCCTGACTCTGACACCAGCTGTTTCCCAGAAAGGTTGAATCCTCCCATCCTCTGTCCTTGTCCACCAGGCTGGACCATGGTCACAGCGGAGAGCCCACAGGTCCTCTGAGCGTTGGAGGGGGAGGAGAGCAGATGCCATGCTGAAAACAGCCCCAGGGGCCAGGAGCCAGAGGCCTTTCCCGTCACTCCTCTCTGAACTCTCTGATGCTGGGTCATCTTGGCCTCTCAACCTGCTGCCTCTAAATCAGCTATTTGGTTCTTGATTAGACTTTGGGGCCCCAAACTGATTTGATTAAAATATAACATCTTCCCTCCCCCTGCTCCAAGGAAGAAGGCCTGAGATTGCTGGCTCAACCAGACAAACTTCAATCCGACTCAGATCCTGCAGCATGTGGCTGAGGACAGTGACCTCACCACGGTGCTTACAAGAGGAAGAGTTCCCAGGATCCGAGGATGTGGACAGAAGGCCCGGAGAGCAGCGGCCAGCAGCCCACTGCCACACAGCTCACAGGAGGCACATCTGTCCCCTTCGACTGTGCACACCTCACCTTGACCACCGGATCCAGCAGGTACCTTCTTCCATCCGGGACGCAGAGAGCGCACGGGGCAACCAAGGGACAGACAAGGACAGACATGGGAGCTGAGGTCACCCAGGCCTGTGGTGTCAAGACAGCAAGGCTCTGTTCCAGACAGGAAGCAACACTTGGCCAAGTCAAGTGGCTAACTTAGTGACCAAACACATTTAGAGTTATTCGATTCCTAGAAGATGGAGAAGCGGCTCAGCCAAATCAGACGGAAAATGCATCCATCTCTCCCGCTGCAAAGACGCTAAGGTCTTATTATGAACTCTGTGGGGATACACGTGCAGTACAGGCCCAGACCCCCAGCCCCGGCCAAGGAACTACAGATGTTGTGAACACAATGCTCATTAAGACTGGCCACCGAACTCCCGGGCCCCAGCTGAGCCCCCCACTCTCCTCCCAGCCTGCTCCGCTGCCTGGTCTGTGGGTCAGGGGAGGGAGTTTCCCCCAAGATTCATCAACCAAAATTACAGGAATTTAGATTTTTGAATTTCAGATAAACAATGAATTATTTAGTACAAGTATGTCCCAAATGCTGGATGGGATATACTTATGCTCAAAAAATATTCACTGATTATCTGAAATTCTAACGTGACTGAGCATCCCTCATTTCACTTGGCACCTCTAGAAGGGGCACTCGGCTGATCGTGACTAATTCTAGGACACTCACAGCATGGCTATGCTCCCCACAGCCCTGCCCATGGGGCCAGCTGTCCCTTCTACCAGAGGTCCCCAGCACCCAGGCCACAGGCCTGGAGCTGTCGGTGGCCTGTCAGGAACCCGGCCGCACAGCAGGGGTGAGCGATGGGACAGCAAGCATTCCTGCCCAAGCGCCACATCCCATCAGATCCGCCGCATTCGACTCTCACGGGAGCCGAGCCCTGCTGTGTGCGAGGGGTCTAGGCTGCGTGCTCCTTGTGAGACTCCAGTGCCTGATAACCAAACGTGCAACAGTTTCATCCCAAAACCATCCCTCACCCTGTCCGTGGAAAAATCATCTTCCATGAAACTGGTCCCTGGTGCCAAAAAGGTTGGGGTCGCCTCACTGGGCTCCTTGCCCCCTGGCTGCTGAGTAGGCTGGGCTGCCCGGTGCTCAGCTGGAGACAGCCTGCTCAGCTCAGCCTCTCCCTCTCCTCCGCCACCAGACACACACCAGGTTCTCAGTCACTACCTGTTGGCTTGAGCAGATGAAGAGTCAGATGCCAGAAGCCAGCTGCAGTGAGACTGAGAGTAGGCTGGGAGCAGGGATGCCGTCCTGAACCCCGGGCACAGCCAGCCCCTCGGCTCCTCAGTTAGCCTGTGCCCCCAGCTGCGGGCACCGGCGTTGCTCACCGTGGGATGCCTGACCTCTCCCTGCTCACTGTTCCCCACCGACACTCAGCAGGAGGAGCTTGGAGGGGAAGGAGTGAGGCCAGCACATCAGGGGCCAGGCTCTGCACCCCAGACACCAGCTCTGTCCACTCCACCTCCCCCACAAGTGTCCCCAGAGCATCCAAAAGCTGCAGCCCTCCAGCCCTCCCCTGGCCCCTGCTGGAGTGATATGTGAGGCTGGGCCTCTCCAGCCCAGACAGGACCACAGGTTGGCTACAGAGTGGAGAGGCCCATGGTGGGGCTGACCCAAGACTTGGAGGGTGGCAGCAATGCCATGGCCCCGGGCAGCAGCTGAAGGTGCCCAGTTATGGGCGGGGCCTGGGGCAGCACCAAGGCTGATGTGGGACCCGCAGGGCTGAGCCACAGCTCTTAGCCTGGCCAGCACTGAGCAAGTGCAGGCTGGGGGGCTCCAGCCAGGGTCGGCAAGGATGGGGTATTGGGGACGACACCCAGCAGTTCTCGCAGGCCCCCTACTCTCTCCTAGCTGCCCTCTAGCAGGGTGAGCCCCCCCAGAGGCAGCTGACAGTGCCTCTCCCTGCTCAGCCTTCCACGACACCTCTACGCTGGTGGGATGCCTTCCCTGTGACAGCAAAGTCCCCTCTCTTCCGGCTGGGCTACGCGGCCGTCCACCAGGGAGGCTGAAGTCCCTGCCCAGGAGCGCAAATCACTCAGAGCCTGGAGTGACCTCTCCAACAACCCCATTTGCTCTGCGTTTAATAAGATGTCAGGCCTCCCACTGCCAGGGAGCAAATCTCATGTTCTGAGCAGCAGGGATCCGGCAGCCCTGGTCTATTTTGTGGCTGAGTTGAACCCGATCTGAAAAGGAAGCAGTGATGATGAGGGCTGAGAAGTGAGCTTGGGGCCTAGAAGGAATCCCTGGAATTTAGGAACCAGGCCAGGCATAGGCAAGTCACAGCTCCTGGGCTCAAAGCAACCAACCCACAAACTTTGCTCCTGAAGTTCCTGTGAAGATGGCATCCCCTGCTGGGGCCCCTGGATTAAGAGGACGGGGGCTCGGAAGGCAGTGTGACATCAGGATCGTGAGGGGCCCTACTGTGCGCCAGCGTGATAGGGATGCGGGAAGAGAGACAGGTGCCATTGGGACCCCTGCCTGTCCCCAGAGCCAACCGCCCCTGAGAGCACAAGGAGACAGGGAAGCGTCTGTTGGATCCAGCCCCAGGCCCCCCTGGGCCCCTCCGCAGAGCAGAGCTTCCTGCCACAGGACTGGACTCGGAGTGAGGCCACTGACGGCAGCCACTGGTTGGTGCCCGCTGCAGCGTTTTAGGCTAGGAAAGGCCTCTGCCAATGTTCTGGTGCCACATCCTCGTGGGTCTAGACAATAAGTGATTTTTCTGCTGCCACAGGCTCGGCCTCTCTGGGGCCACCCTCTGATGAGCACCTCGGTCCCTGCAGGGCACCATGGGTGGGCATCCAACTTCCGGAGCCCCCACCCAGAAGTCCTAAAGGCCCCAAGCTCAGCACGTCCAAACCCAAACCCAGTGTCTTCACCCACGTGGGTCCTGCAGTGGTTTTCTATTCTGTGTAATAGATGGCCCTACATCCGGGTCCTAAAACAAATCCCTTTTTGCTCAGGTCTTCCTCGCCCTGCGGGTTCAGCTGGGCTCTCTGCTCAGGGTCCCACGGGCCAAAATCAAGGTGTGGTGGGGCTGGACTCCAACCTGGAGTCTCCCAGGAGGAATCTCTGCCCAGGCTGAGGCACTGGCAGAATCTGGGTCCTTGTTGCCAGGCTGATGTCTGTTCCTTGCTGGCGTCTGCAGAGGCTGCTCTCTGCCCAGGGTCCCCCACTCCCCCTTGGGTGACCCTCTGCCGGCCAGGCAGCCACACACACTGCCTCCTCCTCCAGCTCCAAGCTGTCTTCCCCACCTGCTGCCTGCCAGAGAACGCCCTCCAAGTAGGGGATTGCCGATGATACTGGGCCCCAGGACAGTTCAGGCTCTGGCCCCATCCCAAAGTCAGCTGTGCCTAGAGGGCCCAACACGGCGAGGTGGGCATGTGTGCACAGGGCACCACATGCCCCACAGAGCCAGACATAAGACAAAGCCACATGCCAACCACGAGGTCAGCTGTGTAGGTTCAACCTGTGGAAGAAGAAACAAAAGGTCAGAGTGGTGAAGGAGCTTGCCAAGACCACATGGCCAGGTGGCAGGGCCAGATTTGGAGACACTGTTTAATATAAGTCTCAGGGACAGTATGTCTAATGTGTGTCTCAGGGACAGTGGCGTGACTTGGCACCGCGCTGAGGCATCAAATGAATGATATCTGGGGAGAGGAAGGCAGGCCCTAGGGACGGGTCCTGTGGGCACCAGGACAGTCTCGGCACATCTCAGTGCCGGGTCCCTGTGCGCGCCTGGGCCACCTCTTCTGTTCAGAGGCAGAACCTGGCCCAGGGCAGGAGCAGAGGGTGGAGGTGGGCACTGGCCGGGTCCTGGGCTGAGAGGGGTGGGGCCATGTGTCTAGAACCCGCCGGGGTCTCTGTTCACACTGTGATCCTGAGCAGCAACACAAAACTCTTTCATATTTGAAAATTACAGTTGTCATGGGTTCATCATTTGTGTTATTGAGTGAATTCAAGATAGACTGATCCTTGCTCTGAAGCCTGGCAAAGCTGCGCAGACTGGCCCGCATCCGCTCGGCGTCTCTGTTGCTCCTTGCAGGATGATGTGGTTCTGGCTTAGACCCCTCCTGGAGCCCGGCCTGGCCTCCAGCCCCTCACGCTGGACTCAGAGCCACTGGCAACCTGGGGACCCGTGGCCGCCCGTCGGGAGCCACCAAGGATCCTGGTCATCACAGTCACGCCTTGAACACAGCTATCCTGGCCCTCGGCTAGAAGAAAAGGAGCTGGTGGGGGAAGGCCGGGACATTTTAAATAAATAAAAAAAAAAAACAGTTGACGTAATTTACAACTCCGGAACAACTAACTTCTCACTGGCATCTGCCCAGAAAATGTGGTCCCAGCTGCTGAGGCTAATGACACTATCAGCGCATGAGAGCTGGGGAAGCTGGCCTGCTGGTGGGGGCAGCGGGCAGGGCCCCTGGCCGTCGCTCCTAGGCATGGGATTCTACAGGTGCCTAAGAAACGCTGCGGTGACTGACGGACCCCATGCTGCGGCCGGTGGGTACAAGCCGACGCCCGAGGGCCCTTTCCATCCGTCACTCCAGCCTCCTCCGGGGCAGCCCCACCTTGGGAAGGAAGCTGAAGCCCCACAGGCTCCCCGCAAGCCCCCAGCACAGCCCGGCTTGCCCCCAGCCCCCACCCCTGCTGCACTGTCTCAGCAGGCAGCAGCCCATGGAAGTCGCCAGGAGACGCCTGGCACGAGGTGCTCTGGCTTCAGCTCACAGTTCTGCCACTTTGGAGCTGCTGAACCTCAGAGATGCGATCACTCTCCCTGCTCCACCTGTGTTCACCCCAACAACGGAGAGGTACCTGCCACCAGAATTTCCAGAGGGTCAGATGGGGAAATGCAGGAAAAATCCTGGCATCCCACCTGCTCAGAGGATGCACTCAGTACACCACGGCCATCCCCAGGCCTACAGCGGGAGCTCCCGGCAGTGCAGATGGGTCAGAGGACACCAGCCCTGGTCCCTGCTCCTCATGCAGCTCCCACAGCCCTGGCCACCTACCTGTCCCTGCCCTACGGCACCACTTCCTGCAGCCCCTGGACACAGCCCCTCTCATCCAGCCAACCCGGGAGCCCACCCTCAGGCAGGGCTCACGACCCTGGGTGCCAGTAGTGCCTCCAAGAGCTGAAAACCAGCCCTTGGTCATGTGGAAGCCACTTTGTACTGACGTGAGGCAGGGACTGAGCCCGATGGACGTGGAACAACAGCTGCACAGCTGACAGCAACAAAGTTACTCCTGTCCTATGACACGCACTTGGGCCACATCTCCTGCAGGCTGGGCCCCTGAAGGCCTGGTGTCTGAGCCCGTGGGGGCTGCCATAACAGAGTGTCAAAGCCAGGCGGCCTGCCTGGGACTGGGGGCAGATGAGGATCCTGGACAACCGTGGGAAGGGAAGCAAGCTTATCAGCAAGAGAAATGTCTTTTGCACAGCTCTGGAGCTGGAAGTCTTAGATCAACGTGCCAGCAGACTTGGCATCTGGTGAGGGCTGCCTCCTGGTCCAGAGATGACCGTCTTTCTGCTGTGGCCTCACGTGGTAGACGGGGCGAGACATCTCTCCGGAGTCTCGCCGTAGAAGAGTGCTGATCCATCATGAGATTCCACCCTCAGGACCTCGTCACCCCCACAGGCCCCACCTGCCCATCCCATCACCCTGGGGGTCAGGATCTCCCTATGGAAATATTGGAGGAACACAAACATTCGGCCCTTAGTCCCCGAACGCCACCACAGGCCAGGGAGGAGCGCAGCAAAGGCAGGAGCTGCGGGTGAGACGCCACCCGGGCCTCTGTCTCATTCCCACCACGCTTTGCCCCCAGCAGCAGCCAATACTGCCGGCAGGGCAGCGGTGTGTGGGGGACTCCACGGAAGGAAGCCCAGCCTCAGAGAGCCCCGCCACTGCCCCGGGACCCAAAGACTGGGGACTTCGTAAAGTTTTCCTACAGTCCCAGGGGACTGCTGGGCTGACGCAGGGGCTGCCCAGTGAGAGGGAGGAGGGAGGAAGGAACCAGCAGCTGGCACTGGGCCTGGATGGCCTCAGGCACTGGGCCCTGAGGCTGCGGGCAGCAGCTTAGCCCGAGGTCTGCACAGGCGACTCCAAGTTTGACCCGCCCTGCCTAGCAGTGGAGAAGAGAAAATCATCCATAGCAGAACCGTAAAGCCGCGATGAGCTATCGTCCGCCAGCTTTTTTTTTCAGCCCGAAAGGCTGGATGGGGGAGGGGGCTGCAGAGTGGAGGGCAGAGAAGACGCCTGAGCCAGCCCAGGAAGCCAGCACCAGACCGCTTGGTTTTAAAGGTGCGTTTATGAAGAGCCATGTCCATTTCCACTTAAATCCCGAGCCTGGGATATCTCCGCCTAGGATTCTATTTTAAAACATCAAAAGCACTATTTCAGCGCAGAAATCAATAAAATACACCCAAAAAATGGAAAAGGCGCCTACTGGGCCAAACATCTTCCTGCCTCTTAGTAAACGCTATTTTTCGAAAACATCAATAGCTGCAGCTTTAAACTTAATTCTGGGATCTGCAGTCGGTCTGTTTAGATATTTTTATAGCGAGGCGGCACCTGCTGTCTTGTCCCAGACTACACACTCAGGGTGGGCAAACCGAAGTTGGCAGGACCTGGCAGCTGCCACCTGAGCCCCTGCAGGAACCGGGTCTCAGCACCCAGGGCCGCTGCTCACAGCTCCGGGCCCTCTGATGTGGGTGCACCGTGGCCTCCAAGTCCCCCAGGAAGACACGCACAGCGTACGAAATCAACAAACAGAATACTCACCCCAACTGGGCATAACCAGACCGCAGAGAGAAGAAACCTTGCACAGCTCCTGTGCCTCCGAGGCTGCAGGTGGCAAAAGGCAGAAGAGCAACAGAGGGGGAGTCAGAGAGGTCCCAGGAGTGGCCCTGAGCACCCTGGCACCCCGGCTCCCCCAGCTCTTCAGGATGAACGAGGAACCTCCTCCTTCCTCCCTCTCTGGGGCTGACAGTCACCACACCTTATCAACCTTCTCTTTTCTCCTCTGTCTTCCCTAAGGGCCGGGGAGCTTCACAAAGGTGTCCCTGCCCCTACCTGCAGGTGGAAGCAGAGGTGAAGCCTGGACACCCTCAGGAAAGGACGGAAGCCTGCCATGCGGGTTCCACGGGTGACTCAGGAAAGAGCAGAGCCCTGGAGGATGAGACCCCAGCCCATAGCCCGGCCCTGCAGCCACCTGTCCGGGGACTCAGGCAATCGCCTCCCCCTCTCTGAGCTAAAGTCTCATAGGGCTAAAATGTCTCCTTGGCAGAAACCAAGGTTGGGCCAAACCCGCTCACGAGCCCCTCCTTGTTTTTGTATCTCGTTGTGCACTGGGAGGCTGGAGACCAGGGTGGGCACCAGGCAGACTCCAGCAACCCTGCCAGCCTTTCTGTGCCTCAGCTCCCCACGGGCCCCCATCGTCGTGCAGTACCAGGAGGCAGAGGAACCGGACCCCAGCCTAGAAGCCCCTTGTATTGGCAGCTCACCAGCACTTGGACATGAGGGGGCCCAGGCCCACTTGACCCTCTTTAAGACAAGTGTCAGCTCCCATGCGGAAACACACACAATGCTAGGTGACCTTCCAGAAGCTTCCGAGGCCTTGACTGAGGTCACCACTCACCCTGATGCCCACAGCCTCCCAGCAGGAGGTGAATAAATATGGAAATTAAGGAGCATCCGGAAAATCATCAGCTGTGTCTTTGCCTCTGCCCACTCCATCCCCAGCCCCATCACCCCCGTGGGGCCCATAGGGAAGAGGGAGGTTGGGCAGGAGGGACAGGAGCCGGTGCTCAGCCAGGGAGGAACCAGAATGAGCTTCCAGCCTCCACTGCTGCCGGGAAAGATGCAGAGAACGGCCTGGATCCAGACCCCCGGCGCCCGGTGCTTGGAAGCTGCAATCTCAGGTGCCTGCCCACCTTGAGGCAGGGGCGGAGCAGGTGGCTGGCATTACAGTTATCGTGACAAAGGGCAGTGAAAAGCCATGCGTACTGAGAAGCATCACTGCTGTGATCAGCTCCAGGTAAGCCAGGCCTCCGTGGACCCACTTCTAGAGGATGACTCCATGGCTTAGGGACACAGCCGCCCACCCAGGGGGTGAGGGAAGGATCTGAACACGTGCCAGCCTGCCGCCCCTGCTCGCAGCCCTGAGGTGCCCCAGTCACGCCCCTTCTGCTCCCCTCCAGGGCGCCCCTCACCCCACTTGCTCAAAGGTCCCAAGTGAGGGAGGCCTCTCCTGGCCACCTCCTAGAAACAGCCCCAGCCTCCCTGCGCCGCTGGGCTCTGGCTTTCTCCAGGCCCTTCTGGCCACCCGACCCAGGCTTGTTACTTCTCTAACCCCATGAGGATGTAATTCCGGAGGGCAGGGCTGGCATCAGTATCCCTCAAACCAACACTGGCGACAACCACCAGGCACCTAGGGTGCCCCAAGTACAGGAGGCAGGCAGCCCCGGGGCAAGCCTGTGGAAGCTCTGGCTCAGGACTGGCTGCTGCCAGGTCCCCACTCACTCCTTCCCTTGAGGACACCGGCCTGGGCTCTCCTGCCGCCTGGCGGCCCACAGCTCTTCACCACTTCACCCACATGCCCCACGGAGCACTCAGACAAGGGCCCGGCGCCTCTGCCCTGTCCTCACTCCAGACCCTCCGGTGGCCTTTCTGGGTGGGTGTGAGGTCCCCTGCCCACCTGCCTGTGCACAGCACTGTCAACTCGTCCCTGCCACGGAGGCACCTGCCATGGGGGCACCAGCTGTGGTCAGGCTGGGGCAACAAGGTCCAAGCAACCCCCAGCCTGGCCTCTGGGCTCATTCCTGCCTCCCATGGAGATGGAGGCCGTTCAGAAAAGACCCTGCCTTCCCCAGGAAGGACAGACAGGGCCTGCCCTAGAGCTCCACAAGATTGTCACACCAGCAGGACACCCCGAGCCCTCCCCAAGGAGGGGACACCCCCAAACCACCATGCACCGGGCCGTGAGGTCAGGGCCCTGTCTGCCTGTCCCCAAGGGCCTTAGACACAGAAGCCAGTGGCTCTCGGGGAAGGTGGAGCCTTCTGGAGGGCAAGTGGAGACCCCAGTACTAATGACAGCTGCTGCCCTTGCGCTCTGCGCATTGCCGCATGCCTTCAGCTTCTTCAGAATGAGATGGGGATCCAGCAACATAAGAAAGGATAAAATTCGAGCAGTCGAGCTCACCAGCCCTCACCGCAGCCTTACAGGAAGACGGTATTAGGCACCCTTTTTTAACGGAACCGCTGTGGTTTTGAGATCGAGGGTTGTGCCGTGGTCACAGTGAGCTGGGATGTGGACACTGGGTTTTCTCTTCTCCAGCCACCTCTGGCCTCGTTCACTGAGACCCAGCCCATGCTCTCTCTGAGCCTCACCTGGGACTCATTCCATTCCTCTTGGGGCCCAGCAGAGGCTGCTCCTTCCAGACCCTTGACCCATCCTGGGGTCTGCCCAGCTTTGAGGGAGCCCGGACCCCTTGAGTCTCTGCCCCACTCACCCCCATGGACAGGAAAAGGTGGCTGGATGCAGATATGTCTCCCTTGGAAGGAGGGCCGAAGGGTGGCCCTGAAAAAAGATAGAGCAAAACCCTAACCTCGGAGCCTGTGAGAAACCTCATTTGGAAAAGGGGTCTTTGCAGATGTGATTAATTTCAGGATCTGGAGATGAGGAAATCATTGTGGATTATCCAAGTGGGTCCAAGATCCAAGGAGCCGTGTCCTCATCTGCAGCAGAGGCACAGGGAGACTGGGGCCCCCTCCTCTAACCACCCCAGCACCCTGTGTGAGCGTCTTTCTGGGGGGAAGAAAACTGAGGCTCAGAGAGGGCAGCATACCTGCCCAAGGACACCCAGCACTTAGGGGAGAAAACCGAGACTTGAACGAACCCAGGCCTGGGTAGCCACAGAGTCCCCTCTCTTTCCATGATACCTGCTTCCTCTCCAAACACCCAAATCCAGGTATTGATAGCAGCTGGTTCCCCCTGGCCTGAGTGGGACTTTTGCAGAGACCACTGTGCCCAACTCCCCTGGAGAAGGCGCCTCAGACCCACCAAAGAGAAAAGAAAACTGTGAAGGCTCTGGACCTGGGAGGGTCAACCCAGCCCCCAGCCTGAGGGGATGTGAGCTCGGGACCCCAGAGACTCTGCTCCTCCTAGCTGCCTGACCTGGGGAAAACCCCCAACCTCTCCGTTTGAAGAAAGAGGTCAGAATCATCCGGCCACGTCACCGGCTCACACTGACAAGCTGTTATTTGTAAATTTTCGGAGCCACAAAGAAAAGTTAGTACTGGGACAAAGGATCTCTCAGCAAAGCAATTTTTACTTCCTGCAGAAAGGGGACCCCGTTAGCAATCTCGCCACAAGAGTCCAACGAACAAAGAAAAGGCAGACATATTCATCCCTTATGCATCTGGGGTCGTCCTCACTGCTGTGTCTGATCCCCATTGGCGGGAGCCAGACCTCACAATCTAAGCTAAACCCTGATTGGCTAACAACTTAAAACTTTCTAAACAGGGAAAAGCAGTGGCGAACAAAAAGGAAGTCCCAGTAAGGAAGGTCACAGGCTGTGAGCTGGGACAGGCCTGAGCGCACGTCCGGCCCAGGTATCTTGGTTAAAGCACAAGGACACAGAATGTCCTGCGTGCCCGTGAGCATGTCTAACAGCTACATAGGACAGGGCTTCACAAAGAGCTGCTAGCAAAAAGCAAGACGGCTTTGAAGAAGGTGTTTGAGAACAAACTACAATTTCTAACACTTACGATTTTTTAAAACAAGAAAGGAAACTTTGAAGAGGAACTTTTTTACTTCCCGCACACACCTTTATTGGGGACCTGCTGTGTGCTGGGCCGGGGGGGGGGGGTTAGCCACGCACGTTCCTGTAGCCTCCGCAGAGGAGGCCAAGGACCCTCCCCATCATCCCTTGTGTCTCCGTTCCTTCTCCAGAGAGCTCACGTTGAGAGGCTGCGCTATGCCAGGCATGATGCCAGGACTGGGGACCTCCAGGGGCACTGTCGCCTTGAAGACTCAGGGTTTTATTCACTGAAAACGGTGAGAATGGGGGAACCAAGGGCACAGTGGGACCAAGAGAGGGATCGGTCTGTTTTCCCAGGGGGTGCGGGGTTGGAGGGGGTGAGAAGGCAGAGATAATGTCTCCACGTCACACCTGGGAGCTGGGGGCCTCTGATGTCCCAGCTGCACCTTGTGTGTGTAAAGCGGCAGAGCTTAGCTTCTTGTCCATCTCACTGTGGTCTCGTCCCTTGGTCCCTAAGACTCCAAACCCGCCCACCGGGGCTGAGACTCCAGGGATGAGACGCTATGCCATGGACGAGTCTTTCAGGAGCTAACGAACGGTCACCCTGAGGCGGCAGCTGCCCTCCAGCAAGCCACCATTCAGAATGGGGGTGAGTAACCAGACTGCCTCTGAAATTCCCCTGGTGGGCCCATTATGGTCTCCCCACACAACCTGTCCACCAGCCAGCCCAGCAGGGCAGGAGCTCCCGAGCTGCCCTCTGGCTGCCCTGACCCTTCACAGGACCCTCTAGGCAGGGAGATCTACAAGGCAGCACCAGGGCCATGTTCCCACATCACCTCCACCATTAACGCCCTGGAGCTGCCGCTCACTCCTCCTGGGTCTTAACGCAGCGTAACACACACAGGAAAGGCACCGTGTCCCCAACGCACCGCCCTCACTCAGGCTCTCGCCCTCGTGCTCTGTCATTCTCTCTCCCCTCCTCCTCCTCCTCTCCCTCCTCCCTACCTTCAGCGTAAGTGCCAACATGAGCTAAGTATCAAAACACCCCATGTAAGAAGCTAAGTGTGTATCTGTAGACAATGTTATGTACTACCTGCACACATACATACAGTAACGTTGTGTGACATCTTAGGGACAAGCAACAAGTAATTACAGGCTGTTTGTCTGCACAGGTTATTTCTGTGTTGGTGGTGGAAGTGACGCAAGGCACGTTAGCCCCAAAGTGGGGCTTAGCCAGCAAGAGTTCTTGGCTTCGCCCAGGAAAGAATTCAAGGGCCAGCCAGAGGTAGAAGGAAGAGTTTTATTGAGGGAGCAGCTCAGGTTGCAGCTCCGTGTCAGCTCCTGCGAAGCAGGGCCCCCCGAAGGCAGAGAGCAGCAGCTCAGGGCAGCCCAGCGGTCACATTTACACCCACTTTTACTTGCATGCAGATTAAAGGACAGTGTTTGCAGAAATGTCTAGGAAAAGGGTGAGAACTTCGGGTCGTCGGATCATTGCCATGGAAAGGGGCGGTCACACCCAGGCGTTGCCATGGCAATGGTAAACTGACAAGCACACTGGTGGGTTGTCTCACGGAAGGCAGCTTCCGCCCCCTCCCTGTTTCAGCTAGTCCTGAGTTTGGTCCTGCCTCTCGAGTTGAGTCCCGCCTCCTACCTCAGAAGGAGGGTAGGGAAAGCCAGAGAAAGACTGTTTGTATCCACACAGACCCGAATAATTCAAGAAGCAGCCGTTTTTTCAGAAGGACGCTCAGCGCATGTATGCTCTGAAGAATTAAAGTTCTCGTCTTCACCAAGTCATTAAATGAAAACACGTTCCTCTGTACAAACACCCGCTAACCAGCTAGCACGTATCTGCGTGCTGGGCTCCAGGCATGCACGAGCTCTTCTCATGCTCACAGCCTTCCAGGGCCAGGCCCTCACAACCCCACGCTGTAGCCAAGGAAACAGACACAGAGACCAGGTCACCCAGGGCAACCCGCAGCCAGGTCCCGGCTCTGGGCTCCACCTTGGGAGGGAGGGGCAAAGGGCAAGCAACGGGGCCAGGGGTCTGAGGTCCAGCTGTGTTATTCTCTGCCCTTTTACAGCAGTGAACTTCCAGTAGCAGTGAAGGGTAGATGGTTGAGGAATAGGAGGCCCAGAGAGGGTGTGCAAGCTGCCCAGAGCCACACAGCCCAGAAGGAGTAGAGCAGGCCTGCTCACACCTGCATGTAGAGGGTGCCCGGCTGCAGCCAGGACCAGGACCAAGCCTCCACCACTGGCAGACGCCAGGTCAGGCTGCCCTCCTCCCTCAGGCCAGCCAGCCTCCCTGGCCTTTTCCCCACCTGTGCCCCAGAGCCCCAGCACAGCGACTTCCTCCAGCTTAGCTTGAGATTTCTCATCTCGCCCTTGGGCTCCGCTGGCAGCCACCCTCACAGGCCCGCCCCTGCAGCCAACCTCGGAATAATAACAATGGCATCCCCTGCCCAGCCAGGTATGCCTTCCCTGCCTTTATTTGATATTAATGTCCGTCCCCTGGTAGCCAACACCAGGCCCTGCTGCATTCACAGGGAGTCTGCAGCTGATGGAGAACAAGATAAGATGCGTAAGGCCTGACGTGCTGTGACCTTTCTTTTTTCTCCAAAAACCACCTGCTTAAGAAAAGTCTCAGCCACCATAAATCACCATCACTCAGGAGCATGTGGGCCCACGCTGGAGGCTTGGGGGCATTTATCACGGTTTCGGGGATGTGACAGGCTGCTCGCTCTCAAGCGCACAAATTGCAGCCTCTGCCCCTCAGCCACCACTCCTCCTTCAACAGGGAAAAGTTCCTCAGCTGGGATCCCCTTCTCCCTCCAGCCTCTAGGTGACACCTCCTATTTCAAAGCAACCTCAGGCATCACCTCGTTTAGGAAGCCCTCCCTGACTGCTTCCCTAAGGCCGAGTTTGTTCACGAGAGAGAAATCAGTGCTGCTGACAAAGTCAGGGCCAGACTGCCTAATGATGATGTTCATTTCTCCAGGATCTGAGTGTCCACAAAGGGATTTTCTTTCCCTTGGACCAAGGGGTCAGCATCCCATTGCCTGCCAGTCCAATCCAGCCCACTGTCTGTTTGTATAAATAAAGCTTTATTGAAACAGGCATGCTCATTTCTCTACTGACTGTGACTGTTTTTGTACTACAGCAGCAAAGTGGAGCGGTTGCAGCAGGGACCATGTGAGCCATGAAGCCTGAAACATTTACTCTCTGGCCTTTCCAGAAAAAGTTTGCCAAACCCTGCCTTTGATCTTGACCACCCGCCCCCCCATCTCCAGGAGTGACTCCTCTCGCTGTGAGCATCTCCCCGTGAGCTGGCAAAGAACGAGGTTCAGAAAGAGTCAGAGGGCCTTCTGCACCGCACGGCGGCACGTCCTGGAGTTAGAAGGCTGGAACCCAGGCCGAGACCCCAGGCCAGCCCCCTCAAAGGTCTGCATGTTTGACCTTGAAGGTTGACCTCACACAGAGAAAGACATCCGGGACATCCAGAGGAGGGGACAGTGGAATCCCCCAGGGCTCGGGGGGCCCAGCCCACCCAGCCTGCCTCTTCTCACAGTCACCGTGCCACTCATTTCCTGAGACCCCCCACTCTGCCCAGGGGAAAGCTTTCTCAGCCCAGACTGTCCATGGGGGAGCGGCCCCCCCACCCCTGACAGCCAGGCCTCATCACAGAGCGCCCAAGGAGGGGGTTAGAGGAAGCTTCCAGAAACCCAACTCCAGGCTGCAGGCTCAGAGAGGGAGGAACCCCCAGGGTGGCACAGCCATGTGGTGGGCACCTGGGCCGGGGTCCTGGTGGGACCGAGAGGACACAGTCACAAGTCACTGAGGAGACTCTAAGGGAGGGGCCTCACAGCACAGAGGAGGGGCAGAGCTAAGAACCCCAGCAAGGGACACCCAGTTACCCAGAGACTGGCAGTCGCAGGAGCAAGGACCCACGTGTGGCACAGGGGCTGGGTGGGAGAGCAGGTGCTGAGGCTCTGCCAGGACCAGAGGGCGGGGAGGCAGGGGCTGGCCTCAGCTGGAAGAACTCACCGCTGCATAACTGCAGCTGGGATGGCCACAGGGAAAGACTGCAGACCTTTCTCTCCTCCCATCCCCAGTCTCCTGCCAGGGCCTCCCACGGCCAAACCCAACCAGGAGCCAAGGGCAAGGGAGCCTGCAGGGCAAGGTTCAAGGGCATGGCGGGGACAGCGCGACTGGGCTGCATTCTAAGACTCTGGCCTTTCCCCCGCCTGCCCGCCCCCGCACCGTGGGGCCAGTGTGAGCTCCTGCTGTAGGGATGGAAGAGTCTCAGGCCCAGGGCGAAGAGGAGGGAGACGCTGCAGTCCGCCAGCCTCAGAGGAGAGGCCCCAGTCCGCAGAAGGCGTGGAAAGTGCGAGCTCTGAGTCAGGAATAGCCACATAGCGCGAGGGGGCTGCAGCCTGTGAGGTGGTGCCCTCTGTCGGGCCGCCTGCAGCTAGGAGCCGAGGTCAATGGAACCAGCAAGCTCCGGAAGAAGTCAGCCGATGCCCAGGCAAGTGAGGAAACAGGCAGGGACCCGAGGGGGGCACCAAACGCCTAGGGCAGATCAGGCCTGAATTAGGAGGTGGAGATGGGTAGGGAAGAGCCTCCCAGGCAGAGGGAACGGCCTGTGCAGAGCCCCACGAGGGAGACAGTGTGACGTGCTCAAGAAATAGGAGGCCAGGCGTGGTGGCTCACACTGGGAATCCCAGCACCAGGAGGCCAAGGCGGGAGGAACCCTTGAGGCCAGGAGTTTGAGACGGGTCTGCACGACTCAGTGAGACTCTGTCTCTATAAAAGAAAAATATTTTTTTTAATTATCTGGGTTTGGTGGCTCATGCCTATGGTCCCAACCAATCAGAAGTGCACGAGTTCGAGGCTGCAGTGAGCTACGATCGCACCACTGCGTTCCAGCCCGGGCAGCAGAGCGTGACCCTGTCTCTGAAGAAGAGGGCAGAGAGAGCCAAGGCTGCAGGGCTGAAGGCGCCGAGCACGCAGGGCGTCTCTGTCCTATGGGCAGTGCCATGTGGCCCTCGGGCTGCCTGGTGGGTTATGGGAGTCTGGAGCAGGGCTGGGAGACGACGCTCACCCACTCTGCCAGAACGCAGAGGTGTGGGGTGATGGAATGCAGGCGCTAAGAAAAGGGGGAGTTGATGGACTGGTGGGGACCCCCGCAAGACCTCCTCCTTCCCTCACGCGGCCTCCCTGCCGGGTGCTTTCACCATCTTCTGAGCAGCGTCCTCTGCAGGGCTGCTCTGTTGCCAGCATCAGAACAGGACGCCATACACAGCCAAATATAGCCGTTAGAACAAACTGGGGCCCCCCGTGCTGACGAAGACGGGAAGCCTCCGCCATGCGCGTGGTTCCTGTTGGGACACGGGGGGAGCCAGAGAGGCTCCCTCCAGCCGGCCCAGTGCGCACTCCGCCCCGCGGGGGCCACCGTGGGAGGAGAGATCAGCCCTGGCTAAGGGAGCGCAAGGTCTGTGTGGGCGTCTGACACAAAAGCAGGGGTGGCACAAGCAGCCACATGTACATCCCTTCAGTGAGCACCCACCTCGCCAGCCCTAGAGAGTGGCGACAGCCAGCCTGGCTCCCAACCCACGGCCACGGTGGGTCCTGCGGGGGCCAGGCCCAGCTGCCCTCCAACCCATGTCACAGCTCTGTGGATGGGGCAGGCCCTGGGCGCCTCTGACGGGGCCTGACGCAGCTGGGCAGGGGAGAGGGACAGGGAACAGCATGCCAGCCACAGGAATGGAGCACGTGGAAGGGAGGCCCGTGGAACTGGGGGTGTGGTGGTGGCAGGTGCCGGAAGGAGCTTTGCGAACCTACATGAAAGAGTTTCGTCTGTATTCCAAGAGCAAAGAGAAGCCACTGGAGTGTCTGGGTTTTTGGTTTGGTTTTTTTTTTTTTTTTTTTTTTTTTTTGCAGGGCGGGGGTGTGGTATGATCAGCTTCACAATGCGAAGTGGGAGAGCTATTTAGGGGGAAAAATTGACAAGGCAGGCTGGTGGGCGGGGTGAGGGGAATCCAGACACCAGGTTCAGATCCTCAGTGGAAGCAGGGCTCTCCCCAAGCTGGAGGGAGAGCAGGGGAGAGAGAGGAAGGGAGGGGTGAAGGGAGAGATCAGGAGAGCAGCTTTGACTCGAATTAAAGGGCCTGTCTCCCTTTCTCTCAGGGCAGGCACAGAGCTAAACGCTTCGGCTGCCAGGATGGGAGGCTCCCCCAGGGCACCCTGACCGGGGGTCCAGGAATCTCCTCCTCCCACTGGACAACCCGTGGGAAGGCCTGAGGGCTGCCTGGGGCCCAGCCAAGTAAGGGGACGCTGACAGCCCTTCCCGACCTCCTCCTGAGTCTTAGATGAGGGCCCAGGTCAGAGGTGCAGGGTACATGGTCCTCAGCACAGCTGCCTCCGGGCCAGGACTATGGCAGGCATTCTGCCAGAATCTATTTGTTGGAATTTTCTTAAATGCCTGGAGCTAAGGCCTTTATGAAATCTGCCTGCATATTTATGCAAATAATATGCAAATCACACCACCCCCAGATCAGCTGCAGGGAAGTGTGGCTCTTTGTCCTCCTCCCCGAGGGTCAGCTCCGCCCAAGCAGCTGGGCCAGGAGCAACCTTGCCATCTGCCCTCAGACACCTACCGCTGGGGAAACTGAGGCCAGAGGGAGGGATGGGCGTCGCTAAGATCACCCTGCGTGTCTGGGTGGAGCGGGCACAGACTAGGGCGCTTTCTAGACCCCCTGCTTCCTTCCACTTGGAGAAAATGAGCCAAGCTCCCCAGTCTGGCAGGGACCCAAGGAAACAGTGTCTGGAGTCTCGAGAATCTCTCTGCTGGAAGGAGGTGTCTGCAAGAGGCTCCTAGATGCCTCTGATAAGAAAAAGTAATATTTGCTCTTAAATCTACTCCCAAGGGACACAGCTAACAATACCCTCCTCAAATCAAAGCCAGCTCCAGAAATAAAGCATCCGCCAGCCCCTGCATAGATTAAATGTCACCACAGAGAAGCAGAGGAAGAATAATTCTATGTAGAGTCAGGCTGGGGGAGCTGGGTGCTGAGGGAGAGAGCGCCGCTTGCTTTGAGATAAGCCCTGAAGGCCCGGCCCAGTGCCTGCTCAGGGCAGTGCTGTGCTGGGTGCTCAGTCACCTTGAGTCTGCTCCCCACAACGGAGCAGCTCTCAGCCTCCAGCCCCATTGCTCAGATGAGAAAGCTGAGGCTTAGGGAAGTTAGTAATGCTTCAGAAAGAGCATGTGCAAGGGCTGAGACTAGAACCAGGTCTCCAGGGTTTGGTTCCCATTTGGGGATCTGCCTCTCAGAGGCTCCCAGGCACCTCAGAGCCAGCCAGAGCCCCATGGAGACACATGTGCTGAAGTTCAGGGCCACGACCCCCTCTGCTCTGGGGCCTGAAGACACACAGGCCTACAGGATGGAGCCCCGAGGGGTAGATCCCAGCAGGCTCGAATGGCGGAGGGGCACTGTGCGGGGCCTGAGGGGCCTCTTCTAGGGAGTGTGGCCAAGAGCAGGACTCCCAGTGACACAACCTGAGGCCATGCCCTGGCTCTGCCACCATGATGCACTGGGGCCTAAGGGTCCTCATCTGTAAAACGGGGTCAAAGCAGTGCCTAACGCTCAGGGCAGCCATGAGGGAAGGGCGAGATCTGGTCTCTGGAACACTAGCACTAGAAAGAACCACTCGTGAGTGTTTAGGAGGGTGCAGAGCAGGGTGGAGTCTCCAAAAACGCGGCCGCAGTGGCCGTTCGCACTCTTAGAGATGAGAAAACAGGCTCAGCAAAAGCTAACAGCTCCAGGGCCCGAGGACTCTCTTCTCCCACCTTTCACAGACCCTCTCCAGGCTACACATGCAGAAGCTTGTCCACATTCCCCCAGTATTTTCTAAATGGCCTCCAGGCACTTCTGGGGACAAAGGGACACTGAGGAGGGAGGCCCAGACTGGGAAGTCTGGAGCTTAGCACAGCAGAGGGACACTGGACTTCTCTGGACACTCAGCTGACCACTTGTCTCGTGTAGCAAATTACCCAGAATCTAGTGACTTCAGACAACACGTGCTCGTGAATCTGCGAGTTGGGCAGGGCTCTGAAAGGACGGCTCGCCTGCGCAGCGAGAGCAGCTCAAGTGGGGCTGGAGAACTTCCTTTTTAGGTGGCTCACTCGAGTGACTGGCAGCTCAGCCAGGGCTGTGGGCCCCAGGGCTTTGGCTCTTCTCCACCTGGGCCTCACCACGGGCTACTTGGGCTTCCTCGCAACATGGCAGCTGGGTCCTAAATCTAAGTGTCCTGTGAGAACAAGGCAGAAGCTTAGCACCTTCTGTGACGGAGCCTAAGGAGTGACCTAGCATCCCCTCTGCCGTCATCACAAGGCCACTGGGACGCAGGGGATGGGGACACAGATGCTACTTCTCTCTGGGAGGAATGTCAAAGTCACCTGGCAAAACAGCATGTGGCATGAGAAAGATTGTTGCAGCCTGTTTGGAAGCGGGAAGCATTTATGAGAGGTCTGGTCTCTGTCATTATGTGATAGAGTAGAAGAAACCCTTATCCAGCCACAGGATCTGGGCGCACACTCCTGTCACAGCCACCCTGACATGTCACCTTTGTCCAACACACAAGCCCCAACATCTGGTCTGGCAGCAAATTCTGTTGTTTTCTTCATCAAGGCACACCCAGGTCCCAGCCACGTTTTCTCTGTTCTTGCAGCCACGGAGCCCACCATAGCCCTGGTCCTTTTAAAGCCCCTGCCCTGCTGAGAGTAAACCCAGATTCCACGCCACAGTGCGTGTCCCCGGCTACTCTGCCACAGCCACACTGGGCTCTGCTCCGCTCCTGGGAGCCCTGCCCACCCCTGCCTTGGGGCCCCTGCAGCACTCGACCCCCTGCGGGAACTGGGCTCCCTCCCACACCTCCTTCAGGTTTCTGCTCAGGGCTCCCTGCTCAAGGAGGCTACCCAGACCCCTCTTCAACCTTGCCCTTGACTCTCAGTTCCACACCCCGTCATCCCTCTCAGCTTTTCCTTCCTCCTGTTTCTGTAGCTTGCTCTGAAGGCCTTGGGCACAACGTTTCATGTGCTTTGTCTCACACAACTGCACACATGCACACACCCTCACGTGCATGAGAACACAAATGCACTGGAAGGTAAGCTCCCATGCCCGCTTTGTCACTGATGGATCTGGGGTCTGCTAACGACACACACTGCCCTCTGTCCCACCACCTTGCCTTTGCAGCCACTGGCCTCTCAGCCTGCAGTGCCCTCCCCGCTCACGGTGCAAATTCCCTTCATGGTCAGTTCCTGCCACATGCCTAGGACAGGGCCGGGTGCCACCCTGAGCGTGTTCCAAGGCTTTGGGTGCCCCTTCCCAGCCTGCATCTCCACATGTGGGTGCTGTCTGGAGAACAGCTTGGGTCGCCCTGCATGATGGGGGCCCCTTGAGAACCAGACCCGGGCACCCACCCACCTGTCTCCACGGCCAGGCATGGTTGTGATCCCCATGCCCCTTCCTACGCCCACCCACAGGTGTGCCCATCCTGGATGTGTGGCCACAGTGGGCCTGACCACATTCCCTGAAAGGAGAAACTGTGATGCCTCCCGTGTCCCCATGATGAATGATGTGTTCCACACCCAGAGCTCCCAGGAGGAGATGGCCATGGAGGCGGAGCAGCCTCCCGGGCCACAGGGAACGAGGCTGAGATTTATGAACTGAGAAGACACGAGGGGCAGGAGATTTAGGGAACGTGGGAGTCCCACCGCTCTCAACCAAGAGGCTGGTATGAAAAGAGGGAAAAGTCAATCTCTGCAAGGAATCGGTGGCAGCCCCAGAGCCTCCCGGGGAGAAAACAGCTGGGGATTTCAGGGATGAAAAACGGAAGGAGGGCAGGGTGAGCCCTGGAGTTTAAACACACACCTCAGAGCTCAACAATGGCCCCGAAACAGAGACACTCGCTCACCTGACCCAAGCACCACACACCCAAGCTCAGGGACCTGGGACCTCGGCCAGGGTGGGAGGAGGAGGGCTGTCCGCCAGGGTCCCACGTGGGGCAGGCATTGAGAGGCTCCCTCATCCAGGCTGCACAACCTCCCCACGTCACAGAAAAACCGAGGCTCCTTAAGTTCCAGGCAGAAGCAAGGATGGCAGGGCTGAAACCAAGCCGCTTCCACGCACAGCACAGTGCCCCCACCACAGCCCAGCGAAAGCAAGAGTCTCTCCCCAGGGTCGGGCAAAGCATGCACCACCTCCCCTCACCAGGCTCCACTGCGATGGGGAGGCATCGCCCTCCAGGGAATCTTCTCAGTGTTCCAGGATGGGGGCTTGGGAACGTGGGGGACAGTCTGCACTGATCATTAGCATGCCAGGTGAGGAGACCTCTCCCAGCTTCACTCAGAAAGGGAAGGAGCTGGGCCCCTCCAGCGGAGCAGGAGCTGGGGCCACCAGCGTCCAGAACAGCACGGAGTGCCCCGTAGGTTTCCAGGGACGTGCCCTGCCCTGCCCTGAGGTGTGGCCCCTAGGAAAGCTGATGGAACGGAGGCAGCTTCCAGGGCTGAACATTCCTTGTTGTTCCCTTGCAGGGACAGCACCCTCCCTGCCCGCCCCTGCAGGTCGCCCCCACCATGTCACCCAGTCAGCACTGCCCCTGCCCAACTCAGGCACCCCCACAGCAACCCCCCTCTGCCTGCAGATGACAGCTCTCATTGCAAGCCCTGATCCCTCACCCAAGCCCTGGGTCCAGAGGGAAAGTGAAGGAGAGCGTTTGGGATTTTAGAAGAGCAGCATGGTGCTATCACTAAGTGTCTATCACATACCACCCCCGTGGGGCTGGGGGCTCCCGAAACACAGGGACAGTTCCACAGCAAAATCTATTCACATTCACACTGGCTGAGATAGAGATCCCAAACGCACCCGCTGAGGTCGAGGGCACCACGAATTTCAAGTGGGTTGGTTTGTTCAAGCACATTTTGGGTTCACGTTGCAGATGGGGCTGTGAGCCTGCATGCACTTTGCAGATGAGGTCAGAGATGCTGAGTGATTCGCCTGGGGTCATGCAGGCCGCAGGAGACCAGCCAGATCCGGCTGTGTGTCATAGGTCCGGCTGCCCAGCTTCAGCAATTCTGCTCACTGTCCTGTCCAGTCTGACTCCCAGGAGGGACAGCAGGGGAAACAGTGGGCTTCAGAGATGGACACACCAGACGCCAAAGCCTGGCCCTGGCCCTGGAAGAGGCGCAGCCTCCAGGGGTTGATTGATTTCCTGAGCCTCAACTTTCTCCTCTGCGAAATGGGAAGAATACCCACTGTAGGGACCGCCGGAGGGGTAGAGATGAGCTGTGCTGGGCATTATCAGGAGGTAAAGGCAGGGCACCCAGTAAAGCTCTCCAGCTCTTCACTTCTCTCCCTCTCTCACACACACGCACACGTGCGCACACACACATGCACGTATGCACACACCCCCCTGCTATGCCAAGGTCACAAGCCATCCCCGGGAAGGCTTCCGGCCTCCCAGCCACACCGGCTGTCTGCCCTGCACAGCTGCCCTAGCTCCCTGACACTCTCGGCCCTCCTAGCTTTTCTGTCTCCGGACAGGAGGACCCTGCGACGCCCTGCCTTGAGGGGCTCTGGGTCTGAGAACTTGCTTGGGTCTGGCACCAGGCCTTCCGCTCGTCCATCCTTGACGTCTTCTGATTATGTATTAGCAGATGGCTGCCCAATTAGCTTGCCCCTAGGAGCACAGTTCTGGGGCCCCCTAGAACTCCGCCCGCCTTGCTTCTGCAGTCAAGTGGTGGCCCCCAACCACCTCTGCCAACCGGTACCTTCTCACCTCATTGCTTCTCGGCAGCTGGAGAGGACAGGCTCCGAGCCTCTCCGCGCACAGCTGGCCCTTATCAGGGCAGCCCTGATCAGATTGGTGAACACTTGGTGGGCACTGGCCCCATACACTGAAACTCTCCCGGCAAGATCACTCCTCAAAGCCTCCTGACCCCGTCCTCGGGGCTGGGCGTGGCAGTGCTGGTGTCTCCTTCATTTAAAGGAAAGCTTCTAGGAGCTGCCCCGGGAACACAGAAGGCCGGCTGCCCTGGGCCCTGTGGAATGAAATCCAGCCTCAGGAGAGAGTGCCCCCAGACTCACTGGCTCCTTTCTCCCCTCGGCACCTGCCTCCCACAGCACCTCGCCCCAGGCCTGCAGGCACCACCACCAGGCTTGCGGCTGCTGCCTTAGCACGCCCCGCTCTTCCCTCCCATTTTCCTGGGATTTGACCCTCTTGTGAGTCCAGCTGGCAGATCCAGGAAGGGCCACACCGTCCCGCAGGTACCCACGTGACTCAGTGCCTCTGGGGCCATGTCTGTAGAACCCCAGGGCAGGACGGGGTGGGGAGGGGGTTCAGGGTTCTCATTGCATCTCTCCAGAAAGGAACCCAGGCTCAGGACCTGCCCCGTCAGGACCCAGCGGTGGTTGGAGACCCAGCTTCTGAGAACTCAGCTCTCTTCCTTCCTTCCAATTCAGTCCTGTGTGTCCCCAAGCCTGCTTGGCCCCTGACGCGGGGACTTAGTTCTCTTCCAATGTGCCCAAGGAAGCCCTCCGACCCCCACAATTTGTGTTCCACTGATGACTGACAGCTCTGAGCTGTCCATTTCTCTCCCGTACTCATCAGCGCTCCTCAGCAGCCTCCGATTGCACTGTCCTCGTGGCCATGGTGCCTCTCGTCCCCTCTGCCCCCACCGAGACATGCCTCCAGCTTCCCGTCCGCCCTCCAGCTCTCTCCCATGTCCCCTTCCAGCTTGGCTCCCCCTGGCTCACTCCACCCGTCAGTGAGGCTTCCACCTGTCCCCCCGCCCCACCCCCCAGCTGGCATCTCCTGGGGCAGATACAATAGCGAGACAGTGTGGGAGCCTGGAAGCTGCCCTGCTGGTGGGTCCTTGCCGGGATGCAGCTTGCTGATCTGCGGCAGGGCTGGAGGGCTCCCTCATTCTGCCTGCCATTATACCAGTGTTGCAGGGACTGTGGGTACTGTGGGAGCCCACCCTCCCATCCCCTGGCTTTCCCTACACCCCAGCTTTCAAGCACGTCTCGGAGGACCCAGAGAATCATCAAATCATGGACATTAATAATGGAAGACTGCACCCAGATCACAGAATAAAATAATGAGATCACAGAAGCAAGTCATGTAGTCCAAACCGAGTCTGAGCCTCCCAGAATAGAGTGGCTGCACTGAAGTATTACCGTGGGGTGCGGTCACAAGACCACTGGACAGGCCCAGAGGAGGCTGGACCTGAAGGACCGCAGGGGTCACTCAGGTGACACCTCCCACTTCTGGATGAAGAGACCGGAAGTGAACTGCCCAAATTCACAGTGAGTCATCACGTCCTAGGCTTCCCAGAAAGAATCGGTGCTGGGAGTCAGGAATCTCGGGTGGAGGGGCCCAGCCTGCAGTGAGCTCTGCTCCCTTCCATCCAGCAAGTCTGGCAGGCCCCACCCTACAGCACCCAGCAGGAAAGGCAAGGCAGAGGTGTGGACTGAGTCAGGCAGCCAGGGGTCTGGCCAGAGCCACACCCAGTGGCACAAACACGTGGGCAGAAGTGGATGAGAGGCCGGCAGGGCCACAAGCCAGCAGGAAATTGAAGGCGATCACAGCCACGCTGGAGTCTGGTCCTGGGAACCAGCGTGCCATGGGGCTTCAGGACCTTGTGCAGGAGTTTGTTGAGTGACTTAACGAGCCACCGGAATACAGACTGTGAGAACCAGAGGCCCACCTGCCCTGCCGACCTCTGCAGCCCCAGCCTGCGCCTGGCAGTGTTAGTGCCCACTCAGTATTCCTGGAGCATCTGGTGAAGCATCACAATCGAGGCAAAATTCAAAGCTCACAAAATCAACCATTCTGAAGTATCCAGTCCAGCAGCACTGAGGACATTCACGATGTTGCACAGACGCCCCATCTCCCTAGTTCCAAAACATTTCCAGCACCCAGAGGAAAACCGGTACCCATGGTCCGTCACCCACATCCCACACTGCAGCGCCTGGCAACCCCCAACCTGTGCCACACCATCTCTGCAGATGCATCTGTCCTGGGCATCTCTTAGGTGGGATGTGAGGCCTTTTGCACCTGGCTTCCTCCCCTTTCACTAACGCTTCTTAAGCACTGACCATGTGCCAGGTGCTGCCCCTCGGTTGTGGGCAGCTGCCCCTGCCCTCCAGTGGAGAACTGGCCCCAAGACAACAGAGCAGGGCTATGCCATTTCTCCCCATTTTACAGAGAAGGAAATTGCAAACCAAAATAAAATTATAAGCCCCCTGTTGGAAATAGATGCCCTGTGCCGCAAAGAAAAATCAGCACGGAGACAAAGGATCTTTCAGCAACACAATTTTTACTTCCTGCACTGCAGGAAGGGTACCTCACTGGCCATCGTGCCATGAGAGTACAAAGAACAAAGGAAAACAAACATATTTGTTCCTTACGCATCTGGGGTCGTCCTCACTGCTGTGTCTGATCACCGTTGGCTGGAGCCAGACCTCACCATCTAAACTAAAACCTGATTGGCTAACAACTTAAAACGTTTCTAAACAGGTAAAAGCAGTGGAGAGCTGGGACATACCTGTGAGCACATCCAGCACAGATACCCTGGTTAAAGTACAAGGACGTAGAATGTGCTACGTACCTGTAAGCATGGCAGGTCTAACAGCTGCATAGGATAGGGCTTAACAAAGTTATTAGCACACTTATTCTTCAACAAGAAAGGAAACTTCAAAAAGGAACTTTTCTACTTCCCACACCCTCAGCCATCTGAATGGGCTTCCTCCTCAGCCAGGGCTCTCTAAAATTTAACCTGGAAGCAGGTTCAGGTCCTGATGGGAATCGGGGTTCAGATGAGCCTTATTACACCTCTCTGGCATTCCCATCAACATGGACCTCGAGTCTGATAAGAAACATTTATAATCTCTTCTCTCTGAAGCCTGCTACCAATTGCCAATTCAAAACATTTAAACCCACCTATGGTCCTGTATTAGTCTGTTCTCTGTTATCCCAGCACTTTGGGGGGCCAAGGCAGGCAGATCATGAGGTCAAGAGATCAAGACCATCCTGGCCATCATGAAACCCCAACTCTACTAAAAAAATACAAAAAAAAATAGCCGGGCCTGGTGGCATGTCCCTGTGGTCCCAGCTACTTGGGACGTTGAGGCAGAAGAATCGCTTGAACCCAGGAGGCAGAGACTGCAGTGAGCCAAGATTGCGCCACTGCATTCTAGCCAGGCAACAGAGCAAGACTCTGTGTCAAAAAAAAAAAAAAAAAATAGTCTGTTTTCATTTTGCTGCTAAAGATGTAACCAAGACTGGGCAACTTACAAAAGAAAGAGGGTTAATGGACTTAACAGTTCCACATGGCTGGGGAGGCTTCAGGATCATGGTGGAAGGCAAGGTGGAGCAAGTCACATCTTACATGGATGGCAGCAGACAGAGAGAGCTTGCGTGGGGAAACTTGTTTTTGAAACCATTGGATCTCCTGAGACTTACTCACTATCACAAGAACAGCACAGGAAAGACCCGCCCCCATGATTCAGTCTCCCACCTGGTCCCTCCCACAACACAGGGGCATCATGGGAGCTACGGGGTGAGATTTGGGTGGGGACACAAAGCCAGACCGTAGCAGACCTGGAAGCCCCTGTTTCAAGTTGTTCCACCTTTCTGGATCAAACTAATGTGCATCTTAAATGAATTTGATTGATGTCTCATGTCTCCCTAAAATGTATAAAACCGAGCTGTGCCCCGACCACCTTGAGCACATGTTCTTAACCTCCTGAGGCTGTGTCATGGGCCACGGTCACTCATATCTGGCTCAGAATAAATCTCTTCAAATATTTTACAGAGTTTGACTCTTTTTTTTTTTTTGAGATGCAGTCTCACTCTGTCACCCAGGCTGAAGTGCAGTGGCGCAATCTCGGCTCACTTTAACCTCTACCCACTGGGTTCAAGCAATTCTCCTGCCTCAGCCTCATGAGTAGCTGGGATTACAGATGCCTGCCACCGTGTCTGGCTAATTTTTGTATTTTTAGTAGAGATGGGGTTTCAACATCTTGGCCAGCTGGTCTTGAACTCCTGACCTCTTGATCCACCCATCTTGGACTCCCAAAATGCTGGGATTACAAGTGTGAGCCACCACACCTGAACTGACTCTTTTCTGCAACAAACTAAGATGCAAAGAGACTAAGACACATGCCCAAGACCCTGCAGCCAGGGAGAGCCCAGGTGGCACGAAAACCTGCCCAACCTGGCCCTGGGGTCTGCGCCCTGGACCCCCACACTGCCCCGCCTCACTCCATGACTGACAGAATGACCAGGGAGGGGCTTTCTAGGGGACGTGAGGCTGGGCTGAACCTTCAGCAAGTGTGTGTTAAGTGCCTCCTATGTATTGGTCCAGGGTGAGTAGGTGAGCAGCAGACTCATGTCCCCACCGTACCCTCCCCAACATTCATGCAATTATAGGCAGAATGGGGGAGCCTTCAGGTACATCCAATGCACAGACAGGCCCCTCTGTGGGCCTTTCACTCCATCCACACCTCAGCTCCTCTCACTCCTGACAGTCCTTGGCCACAGCCTGCTACCATCTCTTGGGGTTTGGGGAGGACAACTGTCCCTCATTGCTGTGACTGTGAAGGATCTGAGGCAGGCCTCAGTCAGTTTAGAAAGTCTATTTCTCCGAGGTTAAGGAGAACCTGTGACACAGCCTCAGGAGGGCCTGAAAACATGTATCCAAGGTGCTCAGGACACAGCCTGGCTTTATACATTTTAGGGAGATGTGAGACGTTGGTCGCTTCATCATAAGATGAGCTTACTACATACGGACATCGTAAGCGAGGTGAGCCTACCACGCGCTGACATCGTAAGCGAGGTGAGCCTACCACGCGCTGACATCGTAAGCGAGGTGAGCCTACCACGCGCTGACATCGTAAGCGAGGTGAGCCTACTACGTGCTGACATCGTAAGCCACGTGAGCCTACCACACGCTGACATCGTAAGCAACGTGAGCCTACCACACGCTGACATCGTAAGCGACGTGAGCCTACCACACGCTGACATCGTAAGCCACGTGAGCCTACCACACGCTGACATCGTAAGCGAGGTGAGCCTACCACGTGCTGACATCGTAAGCCACGTGAGCTTACCACACGCTGACATCGTAAGCGACGTGAGCTTACCACACGCTGACATCGTAAGCGACGTGAGCCTACCACACGCTGACATCACAAGTGAGATAGCTTACTGCATACTTACATCGTAAGCGAGGCGAGCTTACCGCATACTCACATCATAAGTAAGATGAATATCGATTCAGTCCAGTAAGGCAGAACGACTCAAAGTAAGGGGCTTCCCAGCCACAGGTAGACAAGAGACAAGCAGTTGCATCCTCTGAGTCTCTGATTAGCCTTTCACTGAATCCTTAATGTAGCTCAGTGAATCTGCATTTTTACACAAACAATAGGGCAGAAGAAGTGCAATCGTCTGTTTTCACACTGCTAGAACTACCTCAGACTGTAATTTATGCAGAAAAGAGGTTTCATTGGTTCACAGTTCTGCATGGCTTGGGAGGTCTCAGGAAACATACAAGCAGGCGGAAGGGGAAGCAGGCATGCCTTACATGGCGACAGGAGGGTGGAGCAGGGGACGTGCACCCTTGAAAACCATCAGCTCTCGTGAGAACTCCCTCACTCTCACGAGGGCAGCGAGGGAGAAATCCACCCCATGGTCCAGTCATCTCCCAGCAGGCCCCTCCTCCAACGTGTGGGGGTTACCGCTTGAGATGACATTTTGGTGGGGACGCAGAGCCAAATCACATCAGAAAGCAATCAGATACGCATTTGTCTCAGGCGAGCAGAGGGACGGCTTTCTGTCCTGCGCCTGTGAAGATAAGCTATTGGTTTACACTGCCAGGGTGAAATTCAACAGAACTGTTTCATAGTAAAGATCTTGAGGTCCATAGGGAATTCCCTGTGGCACATTGTGGGGGAGGTGTGTAGCCTTTGTTCTTTGTAGCTGTCTTAGTTAGGAATAAACAGGAGGCAGGTTTGCCTGACAGAGTTCCCAGCTTGATTTTTCCCTCTGGTGTAGTGATTTGGGGTCCTGAGATTTATTTTCCTCTCTCATTGTCATTGTCTCCATCCGTTTGGGCTGCTACAACCCAGCTCCAGAGACTGGGTGACTCATAAACAACAGAGTCTATTTCTCTCCATTCTGGAGGCCAGGGGCCAAGATCAGGGCACCAGCAGCGTCTGGGGAGGGCCGCTTCCGGGTTTCTGCCCCCCCTTCTCACTCTGTCTTCGCATGGGACCAGGCAGCTCCCTGGGGTCCCTGTCATGAGGGTGTGGTTCCATTCATGAGGACAGCACTCTCACGCCCTCCTCCCCTCCCACAGGCCCCACCACCTCATACCATCACCATCGGGGCTAGGATTTCAACGTGTGAATTTGGGGAACACAGCATTCTATCCATTGCACCATTTAAAGCCGCCCTCCTGCCAAGCCCGGTTTCCACCTCTGGCTGGCCCGGAACTGGCTTTGGCCCACAGAATACCACAGAAGAGATGACCTGAGCCTGGGCCTCAAGATGGAGCAGGAGCTTCTACCCCTCGGCTGCCCAGACCCAGCCCCTGCCATGAGAATGGCCAGAGAAGCCCGAAGGGGAGCGAGCCCACCCAGCCCCATGGTCCCAGGCACGTGAGACGGCCCAGGTGAGACCACTGGAGGCTCCCAGCCAGCCCACTGCCAACCACAGGTATGCCAGCGAGTCCCGCAGACTGACCGCGCCCCCCAAGGCTCAGGAGAAGCCACAGCACCTTGTTGTTTTGAGCCACTACGCGGCGGGGGGCGTTTGTTCAAGAGACAGGGAGGCGGCTGCTCCCCAGTGACGCTTCGCCGGAGCCCAGGCCCGCCCATCCCGACACTCACGGTTCCCTCAGAAGCGCTCCTCCCAAATCTCTCACTCCCCTGGCAGGCGGCCTTTGCTGTTTCTTTTTTCTTTTTCTTTCTTGTAAGATAGGATCAAGGAAAGGTCTCAGAAACAAAATGCAGCATTTTTCTTCCATGACAGATCTGATACTGAAGGGTCCGTGAGGAGCCCTGCTCTGGGACATCGCTGTGATGAGCGATCCATGAGGCAGTCACAGGGAAGCAGGTGCTCCGTTCCCGACCTGGCCCGCCAATCCTGGGGTCCACCCGTCCTGCTCCAGGCCCACCCAGCCTGGCTGTTTGGATCTGAGACAATAGCCTGGACTGTACAGGGCTCGGCATGGGAGGGTCCTGGGCACCAGGACAGAAGCTGGGAATCCAGGCCCAGGGATGGGGATGAGGCACCGGACGCCTCCCCCACCTCACATGGGGAGATGAGGGTGGGATTCAACATGGGGACTGGACACCCCTGAGTCCAGCTGCCCCGTTACAATAGGGAAACAGATCTGGGGATGAGGCAGTTTTTGAGCATCTTCCAGTTCCCACAGAGCTGGGAAGGACCGAGATTCCTGCCCCAGCCTGCGCCCCTTGGCCTCACCATGCCAGCTCACAGAGAAGGGAGAGGTGGCAGGACCCACTGACGTGCTGGCGAGCCTGCGGGCCCCACTGCTGCTCAGTGCAGCCCGGGCACAGTCACTTACCCTCCCGAGGCTTTAGTTTCCAGTCTCTGCAGCTACAGGCCTGGGGTGGGCAGGAGGGGCCGGGTCTTTTCCAGGACAGAGTCCAGGTTTCCCACATTCAAGGAAAGCAAGTGGAGGGAGCCTAGCAAACAGAGGTCTCTCGTCCCCGGAAAGTCAGACGAAAAACGGGAGTCAAATGCAGCCTGATTAGGACCTAGGACAGCTGCCCGGCTCAGCCAAGAAAGAGCTTGGGTGCCTGCTGGCGGGCGGGGGCTGAGGGTGCAGGTGCCCTCACCCCATCCCCATCTTGGGGCTGGCTCCAGCAGACAGGAAGGGTCTTTTTCAGTTACTACCTGATGGGCCTGCAGCATGGGTCAGGCTGAGGCCACCCCTTCCCCATCCTCCTTCCCCTACCCCAGGGTGGAGGCGGGTGGTAAAGACCCTACAGTGGCATCTTGTTTCTTTCAGGCCCTGAGCACTTTAGGAGAAGGGCTGCTGTGGCCAGGGGCTCCTGGAGGAGGGGAAACTGAGTCAGGCCTGGAGGCATCCGCAGGACTGTGGGGCAGAGTGAGAAGCACTGCCCATCAGCAAAGGATCACCTGGATTTCTTCTGGGGGAACCCCTCCCCTCCCTGGAGGCACATGAGAGAGGGTGAGCCTGTCAGAGCACAATGCCCCACCACATTGGCCAGCCAGAGCCCAGCTTGTGGCACCAGGTGGCCAAACAGAGAGACCCCTGGGACTGAGGGGAAATGCCATGAAGACATTCTCCATTTGCCACGAACATCAGCCCAGCAGGAATCTGGCCAGGAGCTGAGGGCTGTCTCTCCGCCTCCGCGGGAGCCCGCGATGGGCCCAATCCAGAGCAGATCAAAGGGAGCAAGAGGGGCTGCGCGCTGCAGATGCTGTCTGTGCGGCTGGAACTGAATGCTGGAACCGAGCGCTGAGCTTTGCAGCTACGCCAGCCATAAATGCCCTTTCATGTTTAAGCCTGTTTGCGTTTCATGTTCACCGCTCGCAACCAAAGTATCCTGGCAGCTAAGCGCTCTCTCCCAGGGGAGGGGGCTGCATCCCGGAACCCCCTTCCCATTTTCCACCCTTGCTCCTGGACCTCCTTCCCACAGGCCACAGGGTGGCAGGGACAGTAGGCGTGGGCCCAGGCCCACATCATGTGGCCCAGAGGCCCTGTTGGCTCTTGCACAGCCAGGCCACTCCTCCAAGCACATATGGGGAGCCCAAGGTGGCTGGGTCAGCAGAGCCGGAGACACAGCCTGAGAGACCAGAGCCCACATCAGCCCCCCAGAAACCTCTCCAGGAGCCCAGGGCCCAGCCCTCCCCATGGAGAAGAGAGAAGAACGATGCAGGGGTCTGCTGTGCCTGCCTCAGGGCCCACTGGCCTCCACACCTGGGACTATGGCCTCAGCCCCCCAACAACTAAGAGTTGCCCCCATGTCCACACAGCCCTCTCCCCACCAAGCCAGCTGTTCCTGGAGTCCCTCGGGTCCTAGCCTCCACACCAGGAAGCCTGCCTGAATTGTCCTGATCATGTGGCCAAGCTGACTTCCTGGACTTCCAGAGCACAAATGGACCCAGCCCGGTGTCGTTACTTAACTGTGTCTGGAACATCGTCCCATCCTCTGGTCACACTGTGATCTCTTTAGAGGGATTGGTAAGAAGGCATCAAGATTCAGGCTGTGACCAGAATCAGGCCTCAGTCAGTGAAGGATCAGGGCTCAGTAGATAAGGTGATCAGTGTTCAGTCTATGATCAAGGCTCAGTCCGTGACTAGAACCAGAAGAAAGCGAGCAAGGACAGCGCTGTTTCCACAGCCCCTTCGAGAGTGGGAAATTTCTGCAAAACTGGAAGAAACGGGAGGAGGGCCTTCAGTGGCAGTGTTTGCTCTCTGTCCACTGAGGGAGCAGAAGCCTGGCTTGGCCCTCCTGGCTCTCAGCCTCCTCCCTCACTCCCACCCCACTGGCCGGACCTGCCTCTCGGGTCTTGGAAAGGAGAGATGAGCTGCCATCTCCTCCCGGCCATTCCACACTGCGAGCTCCGACTCAGATTTCCCCTTCCCGGCAACTGAGTTCAAATAATTTGTGAGACTCTCAGCCAATTCATCAAGATTCCCACAAAACCCTGAGCCATCTCTGGGGCTGCGGGATAAGAAGGAGGTCACTGAGGGATCGCACATGCTCCAGCTGTGGAGGCAGTGACGCCGGGGCACTGGCTCAGGATACAGGCTGCGTTGCAGCACTGAGGCGGGGTGATCGCAGCTCCTGCCTCAGTTTACAATCTTCAGAATGGGCTGGGGGGATCAGGCTGCTAAGGGTGAAGGTTGGCGACCTCTCTGCTGGCTCCTCTCCTCCTGCCCTTGAGGGGCTAAAATGACCCAGCCCCATCTGTGGGATCCTCACCTCCAGCCCATCTGTGGGATCCTCACCTCCAGCTCATCTGTGGGATTTTCACCTCCAGTCCAGATTTCTCTGCCAGGTTCCAGACCAAGAGGCCCTACCTCCCTGGAAGTTCCTCAGGCACCTCCGACCTGTCCTGCCCAAAGCCCAGCTCTCAGCCAGCCTGGCTGGTCACCCCCAGGACTGCGTGGGGGAAGAGGCTTAGGCTCAGAACCCGGTTCTGACCTGGGTTGAAGCCCCATTTCTTCCACTTTCCCTCTGGCTGACCTCAGGGAATGTCTTTGCTTCTCGGAACTTGCTGCCCTGGAGGCAGAATTGGGACAACAGCGGCTGCTTTTTGTGGTTGTGGGCATTTTTGACAAGTGTGACAAGTGTCCAGGCCGACGCAGGACATGCTAGGCTGCTGGGAGATGGCGGCTGCCCTGGCAGTGCCTGTGTGGCTGGAGTGGTGTCTGCCTGCCTGAGCCAGACGGTCCCACACGCGTTGTGGGTTCCTGTTATGGGTCCGGGTCACAGCCATAGCGTATCTGCTCAGGAGTCTCACCTGGGCACTGCCCCTGTTCCCTCCTGGGGCTCCAGCCCGTGCCTGCCCCTGCTCCCTCCTGGGGCTCCAGCCCGTGCCTGCCCCTGCTCCCTCCGGGGGCTCCAGCCCGTGCCTGCCCCTGCTCCCTCCGGGGGCTCCAGCCCGTGCCTGCCCCTGCTCCCTCCGGGGGCTCCAGCCCGTGCCTGCCCCTGCTCCCTCCGGGGGCTCCAGCCCGTGCCTGCCCCTGCTCTCTCCTCCAAACAGCCTCCACCTTCCTTCTCTAAATGATCTGGCTGTAGCCCACGTGTGCCCAGGCGTGGGGCCATCAGCACTGCCTCCCATAGGCCAGCCCCACCTCCCCCAGGCTGGGGAGACCTCACAGCTGTTCACAGAGCTCCTTTCACCTGCAAAGAGGGAGGAGAGAATCCCCAGAGGAGGCTTCTCATTATGACCTCCACCTGCCAGAGCCACAAATCAGACTCTGATTGTTTCGCTTTGCCGTACCGTATCTTGGCAGGGAGACAAGGGGAAGACAGAGCCCCAACCCCCATTCAAATGCCAGTGTCCCCAGATTCCAGGGGAGGGTTTCTGAGCACCCACCCTGGGCCCTGCACCCAACCCAGGGGTATGTGGACACTGTGGAGATACAAGGCCAGTCTCAGCTTGTGCTACTGCCTCAGCAGCCCCAAAGAAACACTCACTCCAGAGCCAGAGGGGAGCTGTGGTCCCAAAAGAGGACTCTTCACAACAGAGGCTGGGAATCCCGTAAGACGCTGTAGTAGCCCAAAGAAAGCAGCCATCGCCATGGGCTTCCTGGAGAAGGTGGCCTCGGGATGGAAGCAGGGAACAAGGGGCAGGGGAGGAAGATGCAGTCAGACAGGCCCTGGAGGGCGTCCTGGAGTAAACTTGTATTCTCTTATGAAAGGGAAGCCAGAGGGCTGTCCATGGTGGGGAAGCTCCTGGCCCTCCGTGTCTGGCCCAGCCGCCGGCCATGCTCCTCATACTCACCGCTCAGTCCGCAGGCTTCTGCCAACCCCGCCCTTTCTCTCAACTGTAGTCTCTGCTCAAAGGCTGCCTTCTCCGAGAGGCCTCCTTGACTGCCCGCCCAGCCAGCAGAGCAGCCACTCACAGACGCACGTTCTTGACGCTCGTCACTTTGGGGCGCCGTGTTCCCGTGTGTTTATTACCAGCATCTGGCAGGGCTTGGAAGCCGGAGCCAGACCGCCTGCATGCCAGTGCCGACTCCGTCCCTCCTGAGGATGACCCTGGAGGTCACTCGCGCTCCCTGTGCCCAGCGTCTGCGTCTGCAGCACGGGCAAGCACAGCCTCCACTGAGCGTCGTGGTCAGGACCGAATGGGCGCAGATTCACGGAGTTCTTCATGCCAGGCTGAGCTCAGGGAGTGCCCTGTGGATTCCTGTCATCTGGAATATAAACTTCAACCCTCTCTCCAGCATGGCAGCTCTCAGGACTGGGCCTTCTCTTGTTCGCTGCTGAATCCCAAAATCTATGACAACGTCTGGCTCACAGAAGCTCTCAGGGAACGTTTCTTGAATGAGCAGACAAGCCCCAGCCCTCGGCATCCCGAGATAGCCAGCTGTCATGGAGCTGGAATAAGCTCCGGCCTGCCATTGTGCTGCTGGGGACGAGGACTGGGGGTGCCCTGCCTGGGGGTACCTGGCTCTCCCAGTGAGCAGCAGCAGTGAACAGGGCCTTCTGAAGAGCACCCGCTTCAGTCCTGGTACCCAGAACGTGGATGGTGAGGGAGCCTGCAGGTCAGACCCCAGCAGCAGTACCCAAGCAGCCCCGGACCGGTTTGAACCAGGCCTGGCGTCTCAGCACCAACCCTGGGTCAGGGAGGGGCCCCCTCCTCTCCAGCACACAGCCCGCCATGCTTGACCCACAGGGCCTCGAGCTGTTTCCAATGATGTCTGCTCAAAACTGATCGTGCCCTCATTTATTCAACCCGTCAGCTGCCATCTGCCGCCCACTACTCAGGCACGTGGGGGTTTTGGAAGCGAGTGCAAAGTCCTCTTCTGTCCCAGGGCTGCTTCCTGGAGGGAACCCGAAACCACTGTCGTCCTCCGAGGGCAGCGCGATCAGCGCTGGGAGGGCCAGGGCGGGGACCACCCAGAGTATGAGGGCCAGATGAGCACTGCCTGGCAGGGAGCCCAGAGAGCATGTAGGACAGCCCCTCCCTGGACAGATGGGGAAACTGAGGCCTGAGGAGGAGAAGCTATTGGCCCGTGGTCAAAGAGCTCACAGTATAAATGCAGCTCCACCCAGGAGCGAAGGACTTCAGCACCTGCCCTGAAGACAATGTGGCATTTGCCACCCGAGACCAGGTTTCACGTCCTCCCACCACCACGTGGTGGGGCTGGCACCGTCAGCAAGTCACTGGATCTCACAGAGCCACCACTTCACTGGAGAAATGCAGCTACCAGGATGCCCCTGCTGGCCACGAACAGGGATAACTGGGACAGCAGATTACCCGGGGCCTGGGGCTCGGCCAGTGCCCTAGAAACACGACCGCTGTTGAATCAAATGTCTGCCCATGGGCCCTGCACCCCTCTGAGGGACAGCCACCTCCCATGGTCTGTCCCCAGGCTGGACCCCACAGGGCTGAGCCACAGGGTCTTAACCTCTCAGGCTGGGAGGGCAGCCCCACGTGTCTCTGCAGCTGGACGTCTGTGAATCCAGGAGACATCAGACAGGCCACAGGTGCGCCAGGTGCAGCCACCCCAGGGCCGAGTTCTGCTTTGCCGTAAAGACAAAGAAGGTGAGAGCTCATGGTGGCTGCACAGAGAATACAAAGGCCGAGGCAGGTGGGAAAGGTCCAGCCATTCCCTCAGCTGGAATGTCCACCTCTCGTCCCCTCAGTGCTTCAGGGTCTCACTGCAGAGCCACCTCCTCCAGGAAGCCTTCCCTAATGCAGACTTCCTCCCGCAAACGGCATCTCTTCTCCAGACTCTCTCAGCACATCTGCCTCCTCTCAGTTACTTGAAGCCTCACAGAGCTTTCTGCTGTTGCGCAGGCTGCTCACTGTGCATCGAACAGTCTTCTCCTCCCATTCTCTTCCTGACAAACTCTTACTCATCCCTCAACACCCAGCTCAAGGCTCACCAGCACACACAAGCACGCTCTGTCCTGTGGGCTCCCGTGAGCTCCTGGGCTTGCCCCACCATAGCACCCCCCACTCCGGGCTGGAGCTGCCTGGGGAAGCCCCTCTCCCCCTGCAGGCCAAGGCGTGCTCCCAACTCATCACCTGTCATGAGTCCTGTAAAGTTTATTCTCTGAAGGTTTATTGCTGAGTTAAAAATGAAGAAACTGAGGCCAGCACAAGAAAATTAGATGCCAATTTATTCAGCCCCCGGGCAAGGTTCTGTGGTCCCAGGGAGAGGGGCCGGGGAAGTCGCGCCTGATTCCTCTCAGGAGTGGGGTTTTATAGGGAGTGAAAACGTTTGATTGAATTTGGAGAAACAGGATGTGGATGGGGTGAGCTGTTATTGGTAGGTAGGTGGGATTTCCGGTGAGTGGGCTAAGTGCTGAGTGCAGAGGGGATTTCCAGGGGCGGGGCTAGGTGCCGAGCGCAGAGGGGATTTCCAAGGGCGGGGCTAGGTGCCGAGTGCAGAGGGGATTTCCGAGGGGGGTTAGGTGCCGTGTGCAGAGGGGATTTCCACGGGCGGGGTTAGGTGCCGAGTGCAGAGGGGATTTCCACGGGCGGGGCTAGGTGCCGAGTGCAGAGGGGATTTCCAGGGGCGGGGCTAGGTGCCGAGTGCAGAGGGGATTTCCACGGGCGGGGCTAGGTGCCGTGTGCAGAGGGGATTTCCAGGGGCGGGGTTAGGTGCCGAGTGCAGAGGGGATTTCCAAGGCAGGGCCAGGTGCCGAGTGCAGAGGGGATTTCCAAGGCGGGGTTAGGTGCCGAGTGCAGAGGGGATTTCCAAGGCAGGGTTAGGTGCCGGGTGCAGAGGGGATTTCCAGGGGCGGGGCTAGGTGCCGAGTGCAGAGGGGATTTCCAAGGCGGGGCTAGGTGCCGGGTGCAGAGGGGATTTCCAAGGCGGGGCTAGGTGCCGGGTGCAGAGGGGATTTCCAAGGCGGGGCCAGGTGCCGGGTGCAGAGGGGATTTCCAAGGCGGGGCCAGGTGCCGGGTGCAGAGGGGATTTCCAAGGCGGGGCTAGGTGCCGGGTGCAGAGGGGATTTCCAAGGCGGGGCTAGGTGCCGGGTGCAGAGGGGATTTCCAAGGCGGGGCTAGGTGCCGGGTGCAGAGGGGATTTCCAGGGGCGGGGTTAGGTGCCGAGTGCAGAGGGGATTTCCAAGGGCGGGAGCTCCAGAACCAGCTTCCCATCCAGTCTCAGGCCAAGTTCAGGCTTGTCTCCTGCCAGCCCATCCCATTCCCCAGCATGCCTGTGGGAGACGGGGTGTCCTCGGGCACCCGGGCCAGCCTCAGGCCTGGCACGTCCAAGGTAGTGGCTGTGACAGGCACCTGCTCCCACGCTAGGGGCCTGCTCAGGGGGATTAAATGGTTGGTAAAGTTTAATACCAAAAGTGGGTTTTAAGTTGATTAAAGTTTATGGCCAGTGCCAGCTCCATCATAATCACTCCAGTGGTTCCTCCCCTCCCCGCCCCCCCCGCCCTGTCCTGCACACTGCTGCATTGCTCTCAGGCCCTGTGCAGGCCACGATGCATGCCGTCGTTACCACAGGGTCCCTGGCAGTCATAAAAGTACAGCATGGACATAGGAAGGGGAGCATGACACACAGGGGTCTGCCAGGGGGAAACAGGGGAGGGACAGCACGGGGTGGGGAGGTGGGGAGCGATAGCATGGGGAGAAATGCCAGATACAGGTGATGGGGAGGAAGGCAGCAAATCACGCTGCCACATGTGTACCTATGCAACAATCTTGCATGTTCTTCACATGTACCCCAAAACCTAAAATGCAATTTTTAAAAAAAGTACAGCCAAGAGGGTGGTGCACCAGCAGACAGAGTAAGTCATAGCCTCCCAGAGTGATTCAAGATATCCCCACTGACCGTTCCCTGGAGAAGGTGTGAAGATCGCGCAGGGCAGATGCTTGAGGAAAAGCTGTGACATCTGCAGGTGGGGCCAGAGCAGCCCCAGAGCCCTCTTCTGCACACCCCTCTGGGTCACTGACCCCACCATGGACTTAGGCCCACCCCAGCACTGAGACAGGCCCAGCAATGAGCCCACCCCAGCCAGGTGCCCAGAGGCTTCCCAGGAAGGTGGGCTGTGCCTGTAGGACCTTCCCTGAAGCTTTTGACAAAGTCATGGGAAGTACACTGAGAACGGCCAGTTTCCCAAGGGAGCATGGAGCCCAGTGGGCACGGCAGACATCAAGGGAGAAGACCACGAGAGCCAAGTGTTTCGGGCTTCCTTGCCTCTGCCAGCTCCAGGGGTCCAGGCGTTTCTGGTCCATGGCCACAGCGCTCTAATCTCAGCTCCCGGTCACACACCCCCACCCACCACCTTAACTGCCCTTCCCTCCCTCTAATGAGGACACTCTGCAAGGTATGCTCCTCTTGCCAAAATTCCTCACTTAAACACGTCTGCAAACAACTGTTTTCCAACTAGCACCCCATGCACAGGTTCCAGGAATCAGAGTGTGAGCATCTCTTGGGGGCTGCTTTCTGTCCCTGAGAGTGGGGAGCTGAGACTTGAGCATGGCTGGTGGGCGGGCGAGGGCTGCTTCCCCAGCTTCTCCTCTGTCACCTCACTGAGCTGAGCAGCTCCCTCCATCTGGTTCCGGGAGACACCCCCCCATCATCCAGGGAGCTCTTCTCGACTGGGGCTGGGCTACTCTGCCCCCTCTGCCAAGTGGTCCCAATAACAGGGCTCAAAGTGTCCACGGACATCCCCGGGGAAGGGCTCCTGGTTCAGGCAGCCCAAGCCTGGCTCCTTTGGGTCACCAGGTGGATAGTGGGTGGGAAAGCAGAGACAGAGCAGGGCGTGGGCTCCAGGAGGCGGCCCAGGGAGAAACTGGGACATGGAATGTGGAGAGTGGAGGGACGTGTGGGAAAGGACAGTGGAAGGAGAGGTGGCTGCAGACTGGTTGATGGCAGACCCAGAGCCCCTGTGTCCTTCCTGCAGATCTGGGGCTGCTGTCTGCTGGGGAGGCTCCATTTCTTCATCTGCCACCTGCTGGATGATGACACCTGCCCCAAACCATAGCCATAAGCAGAGCTGACTGTGGGTCTGCCCCCGCCAACCCGCCACCACCCCACCGGAAAGCAGACTTGGCCATGGAAGACTAGGCCTGGGCAGAGGAAGCCCTTTTGGTGTTTGGGGCAAGCGTCTCAGTGAACACGATCCCACGGCCACTGCCCGAGCCTCTCGTTGGAGAAACGAGGCTGCTCTGCTGGGCGCTCCGTGGGGCCGCCTGTGTAGACAACCAGGGGAGGTGCGGTGGGAGCCGGAGACTGGCTGGCTGCCCACACTAGCCTACCCCACCCCCACCGCACTGAGGAGCCCCTGGGACCCTCAGTCCCTGGCCTGAGACATGACCCTCAGGTGGCACCCACGCAGCTCCCTGCCCCCAGTGTGGTCTGCCTGTGTTCACCACCCAAATCTCATCTTGAATTGTAGCTCCTATAATCCCCACATGTGGGAGGAGGGACTCTGGGTTGTAATTGGATCCTGGGGGCAGTGCCCCTCATGCCGTTCTCGTGATAGTGAGTTCTCACGAGATCTGATGGTTTTATACGGGGCTTTTCCCACTTTGCTTGGCACCTCTCCCTCCTGCCACCATGTGAAGGACACGTTTGCTTCCCCTTCCTCCGTGACTGTGAGTTTCCTGAGGCATCCCTAGCCATGTCGACTTCCTTACGGTGTGACAGCAGACTGACACAGCCCTGAAGCATGAGAGGTCAAGGAGACCAGGTCCACCGGCCAGGTCTTGGCCAGGGCGCAGTGCACAGTAGGCGCTCAGGCAGAAAGCTCCAGTCTCTTGCCCCCCCCTTGTCCTCAGGCCCTGAAGCCCTTGGTACAGGTAGGTCCTGCACACTTGTGCCCTCCTGTGCCCCTGTGCCATCACCGTGTCATCAACAGTGCCGTGTTTATAACTAGGACCAACCAGGGGGGTTCTAATTCAGACCAACTTTCTGGCTGAACAACACCTTCTGCCAAAACCCAGCCCCTTGACCCCTGTAGTGGCTAGGGAGGGCCTGACTGTGCTTCCAGGCTACCTTCCTTGCCCCTCCCTCGGCCACATACAGCGGGTGGCATCGGTAAACATCCAGCTGCTGAGGGATCAGGCAGGCCGTGGTGGGCCCTGGGTTCCCCCGGCCACCCTATGTCACCTCTCCGCCCACAACTCCCCCATGCCAAGGTCTTGGATTGTCCAGCTCAAGTGGTTCATTGCCCACTGAGCCCAAATGTCCTCCTTACAGATGAGAAGCGGAGTGACCAGCCCAAGGTCACCCCCAGGCCCTGGCCGGAGGGGCCTCAGCATCGCTTTCTCACCAGCACACAGCCCGCCCCCTTGGACTTGAAGAGGCTTCTCTCCCAACTAGAAACACACAGACAGGATGGGCTGGAAGAGCCAGCCTGAGGCAAGGAGAGAATTGCAAGGAATCTGGAAACATGGTGAGGGCTGGAAGCTGAAAGGGCCAGGTCTGCTGGGGGCTGTGTCTGTCCAGTCACCTGAAACACCCAAGCAGAACAAGCAAGAGGAGCAAGGGAGGGCTTCAGAGACAGAGGCCTTGGGACACGGAGGGGGCCCTGGCCCCAGATGGGGTGGCCTGGGGTTCCTGCACGGCCTCCCCAGCCTCAGCCTCCTGCAGAATGGGACGCGGGTGCCGCTCCAGGGCAAGGCACCCACAGGGTGGCCTGTGACGGGTACTGGGGGCATCCAGAGGCCCTGCTCTCCTCCTCGCGGGAACTCTATTCTTTCGGGGGCCCTGACGCAGCACCACCTCCAGTCTAGTACCTGGATCCGAGGAAGGGGCTTCTCCCCCTAATACCTCTCCGCTCCTCCCTACGCCCCACCAGGCCAGCGGACTCAGGCCACCCCACCTGGGGCCAGGGTCCCCTCCATGTCCCAAGGCCACTGTCCCTGAAGCCCTCCCTCACTCCTCACCTTTGTTCTGCCTGGGCGTTTCCGTTGGCTCTGCCTAGGGTTGAGGCCTCCTCACCCCAGCCCACCCCTGAGATCTCTTCCAAGGGTCTCCTGGTCCCATGGTGGGGGCCATGTGGCCGTCAGTGCGTGACAGGGGACGTGAGTCTTTACTGCTTCACCAGATGGATGCACAGGACCACATTCCCAAGATGGCAGTCCCAAAACCCCTGTCTCACGAGTCATGAAATTCCGGGAGATGCTACGGAAGAAAGGCTCCAGGTCCAAAAGATCTCGGGAAACGCTGCCACCTACAGCCTCCGCTCTTGGAGAGCCACCATGAGCACAAGCTTGTCAAAGTCCTGCCACAGAGGCCCCTCCCCAGCTGTGTCCAACCGTGAGACTCTAGACTGCACACATCCACAAGCCTCCCAGAGCCCCAGCAAAGTGAGCCCCCCAGAACCCCCGACCAGGACTAAACAACATGAGACAGGCGTGTTGGGTCAGAAACGGTGGCCCAGTGGGAGGGGGCGGAGCTGCACCAACAGGCCTGGCACAAAGCCGCCTTGGTGGAGGGGGCTGCAGGCTACAGAGAAAGCGCTTTGCCATCCTGGGTCTCACCCAGTGCTTGCCAGCAGGCCAGGGAGCACTGACCCCTTTCTCAAGGCGGGGACTGGCCTATGGCCATGGTGCAGCCAGGAGAGGAGTTTGCCATCCCTCTCAAGGTGCAGCGCTGGCCACACCCTTCTCCCCGGGGCCCTCTATACTCTGCCTCGTCCACTCGCGTCAATCCCTCCTTGAATCGGCATTCTGTCCGTTTCCCCATGGCCTCCCCAGCCCTTTCTGCTTACCAACCCCGCAAGCACCAGGACTCAGCCAGGCTTCCCAGTGGCTTGGGCTCCCTGGATCTCCAAGAGGAATGCTGGGAGGGCCATTCCTTCCAGAGGTGACTCGGAGGGCACCCTGGTCCGCAAGGTTCTGCCAAGGAACAGAGAGAAAATTACAGCTGCTGTTTTATTAGGGCACATAAACGCCCCGCGTGTTTGATGCCCGCTGCCACTGCTCACCGCCGTGAAGCAGGCAGGCCATACTTCTCTCCGTCTCCCCATGGGTCCCATTTGAGCCTAACATGGCTGATTCATCCATCTAAGCAGGCTTCACCTTGGAGGCGGCCCTGCCTGGAGCCAAGCCTGTCCAGGTAGCCAACCTCCAGGACTGACTAGGCTGAAAGGGCAGCAGGAAGAAGACCAGGCCAGGAGGGAGACAAGGCAGGGTCCTGCCCGGCCAGGTCCAACCACAGACTGCCACCTCCAACCCCCCATTCCTGAGGACTTCGATAAGCAGGCAGGTGCAAGGCGCTTTCTCAATGAGGTGCAGTCTCATTTGGGGGGAAGCGTTCGTGCCCAATTCCTAGAGGAGGAAGCCATGGTTCAGAGCGTACCTTGCCTCAGGTCACACAGCCAGGAAGTGGGGGAATTAGCTACGTGGTGGGCTTGTTGGGAGAAATCAGTAGGGTCTCCGTGCATCACAAACACCCCAGCAGCACGCTGAGCCCGGAGCGAATGCCGAACAGCACTGCTGTGGTTAGCGCGGCCCCACGCTCTGCTCCTACTAAGCCTTGTTTCTATCCACATTTACCTCCTTGAATCTTCAGCCCAGGGAGTCAGGCTATGAAAGCAAGCCTTGAGGCTGAGAGAGGCTAGGGCAGCCTTGATTCCTCAGGCAGGGGCAGTGCACGCCCAGCCTATAAACTCGGGTCAGTCTGACCCACATCCCTGCTGTGAGCAAGGAGCTGACCCAGTTTAGGAGAGGAGGTGACCTGGGGCACAGAAGACTCAGGTCCCTCTTGGAGGCTGTGACAGGGAGCTGAGTGCTGCTCAGGAGTGTCATGCTACAGACGTGGAGGCTGGCGTTGTCTGCGCACATTGCGGGAGCTCTGCTCCTGGGCATGGGGTCCACATCTTCCCAGCTGCCCCCCGCATCCTGAGCACCTCCCTGGGCTCCCATGACAGTCGGACACTAAGCTGGCACTGAGAGGTGCAGGTGAGCTTGAGGCTGGAGCCATCCGTGAGCAGGGAGGGGTCAAGAAATCCTGCTCCAAGGAGTCCCCAGGAGCTGCCGCCTGGGAGGTGGCACAGGTCTCGGCCAAGGAGAAGTTTTCCCTTCTACTTCTCCCCACACAGATAATGCCCTCTCAGGCCCTTGAGCGAGGGCACCCCACCCTCTTTCCCGCTTTGCCTGGGCGCTAGCCCCCTGGCCACCAGCATAGTTGTGCTTCAGTGAGCCCTGTGGCTGGTGATGGGCAGTGAGGTGCTCCGACCCTCTCAAACCTCCCGGCTGTCTTCCAGCAGGAAGCTGGTCTTCACACCCCAGCTGCCTTCAGCCCAGCCCTGCCTGCCCCTCAGGGCTCCCCTTCTCCACGACAAATCAGCTCACCCTGCAGCGCTGCCCATGGTGCTGACCGACAGAGCGTCTCTCCTTTCAAGTGAGTCAGGGATTCCAGAATCAGGGCCTGGCAGCAGCTGTCCCCAGGATAGCTGGACCTCACATCCCAGCGCCTGGCCCTCTTTACAGGCTCAAAAGGGACAAGCCAGCATGCAGGACCACTGACCAGGCAGGGCTTTAGTCCCTCCAGGGGCAGTGTCTGCTGTGGAACACCACCTGCGGTCTCTGTGACAGGTCGTTATCACTGAGAGGGTATCACAGCCTCATCATCTGATCTTCTTAGAAAGCCTTGTTCTTCTGCAAAAGGACAGAGGAGTCACATGCATCTTCAAAGCCCCAAAGGAGAGGCTATGACCACAGCTTTTCCAGGAAGGAATCACACAATCGCCAGGCCTGGCCTGGGCACCCGGGGCCACACCAGGCTTGGGGAGAGGGCCCCAGACCTCCCCCCAGCACAGCCAACTAAATACCAGATGCTTTTCAGATATTAAACGCCTTATGTTTGTGAACTCATTGTAAACTCGAAACAAATATATACAGATCCTTCCATTTACAGATGGAAGGACTGAGGCTCAGAGAGGTTAAGTCACTTGCCTGAGGTCACACAATGGTGACTGGAGCCAGGGCTTGAACCCAGGCCCCAGGCTCCAATGTTCTCAGAGGCTCTCTACGGTTCTTCTCCCACTGCTGAGGACGCTGGGACAGTGACAAACAGATTGACAACTGACTGCTCAGCAGCACCCCAGGACACCATTGACAGAGCCAGAGCTGAAGGAACCCTGTGCTCCCTCAAAGACAACCCCCTAGCTCAGACTATGAGGCTACTAAGTACACTACAGGCCACCCCAAGCCAGGAGGCTCCTTCATCTGCCTTCAAGAGCCTGGAGCATCCTGCACCTGAGGCCAGCAAGGATGCCTGCGTCTCCACGGGAACAGGTAAGAATCTCGGTTTGTGAGCTGATTCAGCTTCAGACAAAGAGATCTCCGGGGGCCAAAGAGGTGGACCCAGGGCTTCCCAGGCAACCACGGGGGAGAAGGAGGGAGAAAGGGCGAGCCCAGACACGAGGCAGGGAAGAGCCGGGGGTGGGGACAGCAATTGCAAGTCACCCTGGGTGGCTGGCGCAGGGCAGCCAGGCCCTGAGGTTAGAGGTTTGGGACAAACTGAGTTCAACAGGCTTCACAGAGCCTGCACCGGCCGGCAGCACCAAGTCCGCAAAACTGGCGTAGGAGCGGCGCTGGCTCCCAAACGTGTGCGCCCCTCCCTCCCCACCCGAACAGAGCAAAGTCAGGGAAACCTGAGCAGGGACTTCAGGGAGGGGCGGGGCCTGATGGGGGATAAGGCAGAGGCCCCGCCCGGACTGTCGTCTGAGGCCATCTAGTCCAGTCTGAGGACGAAGCCACCAGGAAGCTGTGAGTGCCCCCAAGGAGGAAGGGACCCGGATGTGATTTCCAGAGAACAGAGAAAACCCTGCAGCGAACGGCTGAGTGGGACTGGGGGCAGGGAAGGCCCCGGGAAAGAGCCAGTCAGCCAATGAGAGCAGTGGGAAGTAACGTGAGGCCCTGAGCCCACATGCCCTCAGATGGTGCAGGGCTGGGGATAGGGAGCCCTTGAAGGTTTCAGAGCAGGGAGAGATGGCATCAGAGTGGAGGTTTGAGGAGCATCTGACTGTGATGGAGGAAAGGTGAGGCCTAAGGCAGGGTCCAGTGAGGGGCTGCAGAGCTGTCTTTGCAAAGGACAGTGGAGTCAGAGGGACCGCCTTGATTGGGGTCACACTCCAGGCGGGCCACACGGCTGTCGGGACATGCTGAGTCTTCCTGCCAGGCAAGGCCTGGCAAGTGCCAGCTGTGCACCACAGGCCCGTCAGCTGCAGCTCCTGGGCACCACTCACCCGGCCACACTAACCCTTGAGGGGACAGCTAGACTCAGTGGGCCAGAGTTTGACCTTGCCATGGAAGGTCAAGGGCAAGATGGGCGTCAGGAACCCTCTCACCCAGAAACGCAACCCCATTCTCCTTCCTCTGCTCCTGTGTGCACCCCCATCCTTTGTGACCAGAGCTCTGGGAGACCTGGAGTCAAGTCAGCCCCTTCCTGACCAGCAGGGCCTTGAGTCCCTCGCCCAACCTTTCTGAGCATGCTCATCTCATGAAGAGAGCTGGCTGGGCTGCCTCAGCATGGATCCTGCACCAAGCCTGGAGGGTGGGGGCACTCGATAAATAACGGCTTTCCTCCTCTCGGCTCAGTCTACCCACCTGCAGAATGGGTGTGATCCCCAAGCGCAGCCTGTCTTGTCTCCTGGCAGATGTCGGCATCACTTCCAGTCTGTGGCCACCACGGGCCTTTCACACACCAGCTCTCCTGCAGGAATGCTCACCTCTCCTCGGTTGCCACAACAGCCTGGGTTCATCTTCATAGCCCTGAACAGAAACAGCTCTTCCTCCTCCCAGCTCCCTGGGCTCTGTGTCCCCCTCAGCCCCCATCATTGCTCTGACTACCCTGGGTTTCAAGGATGTGTGCCCAGATCAGTTGGTCCAGCAACAAGGGAAAGGCATTTTCATCCGTGGTGTGTACTAGAACCTTCCAGAAAACAACACCAAACACGTTTTGGAATCAGTGACTGCCCATCCCGAGAAGAGTTTCATGGGTGTTACTTTATGTTGGATATTCTCTCTGACTTCCTTTACTTAACTAGAATCTGTGCTGGGATTAGACAGACCCTCCTATCAGGCTGTACTATTTTTAAATGCAAATGATAAATTTAGAAGTTACACGTGTGTCTCATGCTAACGTGGCACTCCCTGACAATATGGCCAGCACTGTTTTAGATGCCTGACTTAACTCGTTTAATCCCCCACAACAATCCCCACAGGGGAGGTATCATCATGATCCTCATCTTAGAGATGAGGAAACAGACACAGAGAGATGGGGGGCCTTGCCCAATGCGAGGAAGTGAGTCCTTCCCTACTCCCCAGCAAGCGTCAACCTCACCAACTTGACCCCCAGTTCCACAGCCCACCCCGCACCTCTGTGCTGCGGCTGGCTGCAGCACAGAGCTCGGGGATGAGGGAGTGTTTGCCACCCCTGACCCCTCGTTTACCTGGGAGGCCTTCAGGGCGGGGCCCGCGAGGATGATTCATCCCTGGATCCCCAGGGGCTGACACAAAAAGAAACCTGATGGATCCTCACAGAAGGGATGAGAGCTCGCCAGATGGATATACTTGGGGGATGAGGGTGGAGGGATGGATGAACGGATGGACAGACAGATGGATGGATACATTGATTGATGGATGGGGAATAAACTGGTGAATGGGTGGATGGATGAACAGATGAATTGGTGGATGGATGGGTGGATGGATGGGTGGATGGATGGATGGATACTTAGACTGAAGGACTGGAATGGGACCAGCTAGAGTGCTACGTGGGTAGGGCCAGCCCCTGCAAAGCCCTAGCCCTCGGTGGGTGCTGTGGGCATGTGTGTGAGCACGTGTGAGAGTGCAGGGTAGAGTAACTGCAGGAATGAATCACACCAGCACCCCCTGGGCCCTGCATTAATCATGCAGGATGATCTGCTCCTGCGTCTCCCATACATGGCTGTCATTTCCGTCATTAAGAGCACTATCAATCACGATGCCAGACGCATTTCCCTGTGGGAGGCCAGCTAGGGGGCACCAGCCAGCTCCCTCAACTGGGCGCTGTCTTGGTCACCACACCGGGCTATGTCCTGGGCTCCTGTGAGTGGTGAGGAAACGGAGGTGGGGGCTCCGCTGGTGACCTCTGATGAGTAAGGCCTGGGTCTGGGTCACTCCTCTGTGGCCCCCACAGCACTACCTGAGGCCGGGGGTGTCCGTGCCTGTGTGCACACATGTGAGTGTACGTCTGTGTGCGCAGATGCGCTTCTGTCAGAACGCGTGGACAGGGCAGCGCATTCCATGTGGCCTGGGCCGTCGCACAGGGCCCGAGCGCTCCAGGCCGGCTGCTTGGTTTAATGCCCTGCTGCTGCCATCGCAGAGTGATTAATAACTTTTTAACAATGGGCTCTGAATTTTCATTTTGCAGGAAGCCCCAAAATTCCACGGGAGGCTGCAGTCAGGGGCACCTGGCATCCATGGCCACCTTCCTCCAGTAGCATGGCCCCCTGTGGGGCACCAGCCTCTTCTGCTGTCTCTGCCACTGAAATGGGCGCAGCGCTGTGCAGATGGAGCCCCAGACACTCGGCGAGGCCCAGCCGGCCACAGGCTGTGGAGTCAGTGTCTCCCCCTGCTTGCCACCCCCTCACCCACCCGCTGGGCCCCTCGTGTGCCAGGAGAGAGCAGTGTGTCCGGGAATAACAGATAACGCCATTAGGGAGGTGGAACAGCTCCATCCTTCCGGGGAGAGAAATGAGGCTGTCAGGTGGCGGGGGCCCGGGCCTCCAGGTCATGATGAACGGGATCTGGCGGCCCACACGCTGCGGCAGAGGGTGCCAGGAGATGATTGCTTACAAAATGTACCAATTACCTTGCGCCTTCCCGCCCACCCCCGCTGCCAGGCAAATAAACACATCAGCTGCCAGCCTGCTCCAGCCTGGGCTTGCAGAGGGCCCAGCAGCCAGTGGGCATGGTGGGAGGGGCTGGAAAAGCCACGTTGGAGGATGCAGGAGGAACACCATGTCCCCACAAACCTGGGCAGCCGATGGGACAGTCAGCTGGTATAGGAGGTGGCGTCTTTGCCCAAGGTAATGTTTAGTGTTTAAGCAGGGATACGGGAAAAGACCAAAGGCCTCCCCAAAAAGCTTAATTGAGGCCAGACACAGTGGCTCACGCCTGTAATCCCAACACCTCAGGAGGCTGAGGCAAGAGGACCACTTGAGTCCAGGAATTTGAGGCTGCAATGAGGAGCTATGATTGCACCACTGCTCTCCAGCCTGGGTGACAGAGCGAGACCCTGTTTCTAAAACACAAATCAAAACCATAAAAACCTCATTGAAAGTGCTGCCCTCTCCCAGGCTGGGAGATGTGTGCACCAAGCTGTGCACACATGACTGGCAAACTCAGGGCCCCCACACATGACTGCCAGCTCTCCAGAGCCACCAGCTGTGTCCCACACAGAGGTGTGTGTGTCTGTATGCTCATGTGTGTGGCTGTGGAGGCCCACATTCTAGCGCATGCATCTGTGCCTGTGTGCCTGTTAGCTCCGTGGGTTGCATGTGCATACAGCCATACCTGTGTGTTGTATGTGCATGTGTGTACCTGTGTCCGTGCATGTCTCTGGGTCCGTGTGTGTGTGTGCACGTATGTGGTGTACCCGCATCCATGCATGTATCTGGGTCCTTGTGTGTGTGCTGTGTGTACATACGTGGTATGTCTACATCTGTGCATATGTCTGGGTCCTCGTGTGTGTGCTGTGTGTGCATATGTGGTGTACCTGCATCCGTGCATGTATCTGGGTCCCTGTGTCTGTGTATGTGTGTGTGTGTGTGTGCTATGTGTGTGTATGTGGTGTACCTACATCCCTGTATATAACTGGGTCCCTTACTTGTGTGTGCTGTGTGTGCGTATGTGGTGTACCTACATCCATGCGTGTATGAGGGTCCCTGTGTGTGTGCTGTGTGTGCGTATGTGGTGTACCTACATCCATGCGTGTATGAGGGTCCCTGTGTGTGTGCTGTGTGTGCGTATGTGGTGTACCTACATCCATGCGTGTATGAGGGTCCCTGTGTGTGTGCTGTGTGTGCATATGTAGGCTCAAGTGCACTTTTCACACCCCAGTCCACGAGGTCACATCCCGTGGCCGCCCCACTGTGTCCCCTGCAAGGCAGCTGTTACATTTTGAACTCTGTCTCCACTCGAAGATGCTCCCTTTCCTGCCTCCCAGCCCAGAGCCACACACCCCTGCACCCCACCCACCCCTCCCCCTGCAATTTTAGTGCACAGCAGAGCTGGGTAGAGGCATCTGTGGCCACCCACGAAGATGACAGTGGCCAGGCAGCCATTCACCAGGGGTGGCCGTGCACTGTCTGGCCCCATGCCAGCCGCCAACACTGTCACAGGAAGGCCTGCCTGGCTGCTTGGTGGCACCCAAGCCAACTCGGGTCACCCCCAGATCGAGTGGACATTCCAGGCCTGGGGCATGGAGGTCAAGTCTAAGGATGTCGCCTCTAATCTCCCAAGCCTGGTGACCTGTGTCCTGCACACCAGCTCCCGTGATCCAGGCCCTTCCAGATGCCCACCTCACTGGCCGGCACTTGAGTATGTCCAGCTCCACCCAGGCCAGCTGAGAGCAAACTTCTTAGCTCTCGCTGACAAGTCCCGACAGGACCATGAGGCTGCCTGGGAGCCATGCCACACACTGGCCAGGGCGGAAGGAGAGGAGGGGGAGGAGGGGGTGAGGGAGTGAGGGTGTGGGGGTGAGTCCCCGCCCCCTGCCTCTCCCCTGCCCCACCCCCTGAGCGGCCCTGCCAGGCTGCCCGTCCTCTCTGAGCCTCGGTCTCCACTGACTGCTGGTGAACAGGGTGCCTGCTCCCCGGCTCAGCTACGAAGAGTGTGGCCTGTTCCCTGCCCCAAACAGGAGTGACCTCTCACCGCCTCTCAACCCAGCCAAGTCCTAAACAACCTTCAGGCCACTGCCTAGGTGCCCCCACTCCCAGAAAGCCCTCCCTGACTGCTCCCGCTGTGGCCATCTTTCCCTCCGCCGGGCACAACTTCTCTCTCTACCTAATGATCTCGGCACACAGAGGCCGGGGCCTGGGACAGAGCTGGGATGTTCACTCCAGCTCTTATCACGTGGGAAGGGTGCTGAGTGAGCCCTCTAATTTCCTGAGCTTCAGTCTCCTCTAGAAAATGGGGACGGTCCTACCAAGAGCTTGTACTTACGGGGCACTCATTACCCATCCAGGCGCCGCGCAAGCCTGTGTCCTGTGCTTTCCCCTTTCGGCCTCACACTGGCACTGTGGGTGGGTACTGTTACCAACATGTTTTATACATGGGGAGACCAGAGCTCAGAGAGGTCAGTCTACCTGCCTGAGGTCACACAGCTGGTCCGTGGAGAAGCCGGCTCTCTGCTTCCCAGGTCTGCCTGGCCCTGCCTCACAGCCTCTGTCCGATGCTCTTGCCGAGGGCACCACATGGCTGCAGAAAGGGTAAGTGACATGATGAGCTCAGATGCCCTTCGAAGACCGGCCTCTGGGCGAATGTCAGCTGCCATGCCTCTCTGGCCCCCAAACCAGATGGGCCATTTGAGGTGCAGGACGAGGTCTCAGATCTGTGCCCGGCCCCAGCCCTGTTCCCAGCACAGGGCCCAGAAGCGAGAGGCCTCATTCAGCAGCATCACCAGCACTGCAAGGAGAGAGGCACGTGGGAGGGGCAGAGCCCATTTACAGAGCCTCTGCCAAGTGCGGATACCTCCCGACAGCTGACCTAATTCATCTCTAATGACCCCGCAAATCCTGTGCGGTAGAAATGGGACACCCTGTGATGGTTTATTTATGTGTCAACCCGACTGGGCTAAGGGATAGCCTGGCTTGGGGGGCAGAGAGAGGCATGGCAGCTGACATTCGCCCAGAGGCCGGTCTTCGAAGGGCATCTGAGCTCATCATGTCACTTACCCTTTCTGCAGCCATGTGGTGCCCTCGGCAAGAGCATCAGACGGAGGCTGTGGGGCAGGGTCAGACAGACCTGGGAAGCTGAGCGCCGGCTTCTCCACGGACCAGCTGTGTAACCTCAGGCAGGTGGCTTGATCCCTCTGAGCTCTGGTCTCCCATGTATAAAACGTGTTGGTAACGGTACTCACCCACAGAGGGAGGCACAGGCCACAGGCTTGCGTGGCACCTGGGATGGGCATTCATGCTCATCACGGATACACCTCCAGCACCATGAAGAAAGCGTGATTTCTGGGTATATCTGTGGAAGAGCTTCCAGGATACATTAGCTTTTGAATCTGTAGAGCAAGTACAGAAGGTGGCCTTCACCCATGGAGGTGGCCCGTCCCATCCACTGAGGCCCCAGATACACAATCGGTGGAGAACAGGAGAATTTCTCTCTTCCAGAGCTGGACATTCATCTCCTCCTGCCCTTGGACGCCAGCACTCGGGGTCCTCGGGCCTTCAGACTTGGGCTGGGCCTTACCCTCTCAGGTCCTGGGTCTCAGGCTTACAGGCGGTGGACCGTGGGACTTCTCCGGCTCCATGATGGCGTGAGCCGATCCCTCACAACAAAGCTCTCTTGATGGATCCAGCAGTCTATCTACCTAATGCCTCCTGAGTGCCTTCTGTTTCCTGGCAAGAGCCCTGACTAATACACACCCCATCTGAAGGCAGAGCAGCCCAGGTCAGCGACATGGACAGGACATTGAGCCGTGAGTAGCTGTGTAGACCCACACATGAACCCAAGCCTCAAAGAGCCCCACAGGCTGACATGCCCACGGAGGGCAGAGTTGGCATCCCCATAGGCAGGCTGTGCCAGAGCCCAGGCTCCCCAGGGCCCTCGATTGTTGGCCAGGTATCATCACATCTGGTCTCAGGGCTTTATCTCCCTCCAGCAGCTTATGGCTCCCCCTCCCCCAGCAGGCCCGGCGCCCGCACCCCTCCACCGACCCCAGCGCAGGCACCCCTGGCTGTTCCATAGCTAGAACTGAATTTACAGCAGGGAGAGGCAGCGGTCTGTGGGTCCTGGAGAGGGGACATTCATCTTGTTTGAATGTTCTTGGAATGTCAACAATAAATGCCAAGATGAACGATGAATAAAAATATTCCCAGAAATAACAGGAGAGACAGACGTGAATGTGGGGGAGGGAGTCTCAGGACAGTGGGAGTTCTCAGCCCAAGCTCCCCCGAGGACAGACATGCCCCTTTTCTGTCCAGGCTGCAGGGATCTCAAAGATGAGACAGGAGGACTCCTATGTAGGCAAAGGAGTGACAGCACCAGGGAGCGACCCAGGAAGCCCTCCTGTGCCTCTGACCCAGCTGCTCTGCCCGTGAGTCACCTCAGCCGCCAACAGCAGGCAGGAGGTGCCAGGTGAACCGCCGCTCAGTGTCTGGCCTCCCTGGCTGCCCTCCGGGGCCTCCCACAGGTTTAAGTGACAGTTTCCCAGAGCAGTGACCAACTGGGCCACACACCCCCGATGGGCTGCGCTCCCTTCCTGGTGTCACCCCGTACTGGGTTGCATCATGCCCCTGAGCAGTTCGCATCACCAGAACCTGTGAATGTGAACATACTGGAATAGGGTGTGTGCAGGCCTCACTAAGGTGAGGTCACCTTGGATTTGCGTGGGCCCTCATCCAATAGGATGGGTCAGTATGTGAAATAGAGACTTGGGGCTGGGCACGGTGGCTCATGCCTGTAATCCCAGCACTTTGGGAGGCCGGGGCAGGCAGATCACCTGAGGTCAGGAATTGAACACCAGCCTGGCCAACATGGTGAAACCCCATCTCTACTTAAAAAAAAAAAAAAAAAAAAAAATTAGCCAGGCAAGCTGGCACACGCCTATAGTCTCAGCTACTCAGGAGGCTGAACTGAACCTGGGAGGCAGAGGTTGCAAAGAGCCGAGATCGCACCACTGCACTCCAGCCTGGGTGACAGAGCCAGACTCTGTTTCAAATAAATAAATAAATAAATAAATAAATAAATAAATAAATAAATAAAAGAATAAGCAGCGTGAATGCCGGCATAGAGGGAAGACAGCCGTGAGAGGATGAAAGCACACTGGGGGATGTGGCCACAAGCCAAGGAGCCTCTGGAGGAGGCAGGAAGGAGCCTCCCCAGGCTGCCAGCACCTGGACCTCAGGCTTCAGCCTCCAGAGCTGTGGGAGAGTCCAGAGGCGCAGTTCAAGGCGCCTACTTTGTGGCATTTTGTTATGGCCTCCTGAAGACTACATACTGCCTCCCTGGCCAGCTCTCAGAACACCCGCGCCCTTCTCCCTGTCTCAAAATCTTCAATGGGACCTCAGATTATGACAAAACTTAAGGAGCATCCCTCCTGCACAACCCACAAGACAACCCTTGGAGACTCAGTGGCCTGGGCTGGGCCCCCGCACAGGCTTTAGAGGAAAGCTCATGAGATTTAAGACTCAGCCCCACCACCACCAACTGCGGGACTCTGGCCAGTGCCAAGCTCTTGGAGCTTGGGGTCCTAGGCCAGCCCACTGTGGGTAGCAGGCCCACCTGGAAGGAAGCTCGAGGCAACCACATGGAATGACCCAGGAAAAGCAGCACCTGCCAGTTCCCTGTCACCCCAGGCTTCTATCATTCTACCTCCTGTATGGCCCCCATCAGCCTCCATTCTCTATCCCCTCCCAGACTTCTCTGCCCCTCCTGGCCGCAGCCCAACTCTCACCCTACCCTGGGAGGGTGATTGTATTAGTCCATTTCATACTGCTATGAAGAAATACCCGAGACTGGGTAATTTTTAAGAAGGGAGGCCTCGCAATTGTGGCAGAAGGTGAAGGGGGAGCAAAGGTGCATCTTACATGGTGGCAGCAAGAGCGTGTGTGCAGGGGAACTGCCCTTTACAAAACCGTCAGATCTCACAAAACTTATTCACTATCACGGGAACAGCACAGGAAAGACCCACCCCCATGATTCAGTTACCTCCCATGGCATGTGGGGATTATGGAGCTACAATTCAAGATAGATCTGGGTGGGGACACAGCCAAACCATACCAGTGATTTTTCTCTAAATCCCTGTCAAATCAAGCCACATGCCTTCCCAGGGCCCCCCAAGGCTCCGCTGCTCCAGTGCCCAAGTCCCCACATCAAAGACCCTTCAGCAAGAGCCCAACCTTCCTTTCTGGTCTTTCCTTTAACAAGCCTTCAGTGGATGGCGATGCCTCCAATGCCATGCACACACTTTCAATGCTGTGTATAGACCTCCAACAAGATAAACACACCTTCAGCCCCAATGACACGCCTCCAATCCCACGGACATGCCTTCAGCACCATGGACACGCCTCCAATCCTATGGATACGCCTCCAACACCATGGACACGCCTCCAATCCCATGGACATGCCTCCAACACCATGGACACGCCCCCAACGCCATAGACACGCCTCCAATCCCATGTACACACCTCCAACATCATGGTCACGCCTCCAATCCCATGTACACACCTCCAACATCATGGACACGCCTCCAATCCCATGTACACACCTCCAACATCATGGTCACGCCTCCAATCCCATGTACACACCTCCAACATCATGGACATGCCTCCAATCCCATGGACATGCCTCCAACAACATGGACATGCCTCCAACCCCATGGGCATGCCTTCAACGGGATGAACACACATCCAACGTGATGGACATGCCTCCAACGCCATGGATACACCTCCAGCACCATGGACACGCCTCCACCACAGTGGACACACCTACAATGCCATGAACACACCTCTAACATGATAGGCACACCCCCAATGCCATGGATGCACCTTCAACATGATGGACATGCCTCAATGCCATGAACATGCCTCCAAATGCCATGGACACACTTCCAACGCCATGGGCACATCTCCAACACCATGGACACGCTCCCATCACCATGGATATGCCTCCAACACATGGACACCCCTCCAACGTGGTAGACATGCCTCCAATGCCGTGAATTACTTTAGAAATTATCCAGTCTCGGGTATTTCTTCATAGCAGTATGAAAGCAGACTAATGGCCTTCAAAAACCATGGACACAGTTTTTCAACACCATGGACACACCTCCAATGCCATGGACATGCCTCCAACAGCATGAGACACCTTTGAAGCCATGAATATGCTTCCAATGCCATGGACATGCCTTCAATGCCATAGACACACCTCAGCTTTTGCCCAGACAGCAGCTTCTCTCCACACCTGCCCCATCAGTGATTCCATTTTCCTCCTCCATTTCTCTCAACAAACCTCTACCTTTCCTCTCTGCCTCCCTTCCCTCGATCCTGGAGGTCTGAAGGTGGCCGCTCCTCTGCCCCATGCCTTCTGAGCAGGCAGGTGCACAGTTCCAAGCCCAGTGAGACCTGGTCACACTGGAGGCCAGGCAGTGAAAGCCACTCCCCTCCTCCAAGTGCAGTGTTCAGCCTCCAGGACATCCTCTGCCCATTTCTCTTCTCATGTGCAGAGCTTAAACACAAAATAAAACTAATCTTAGCCAGCAGGCCTCCCTGTAGAGATGTCAGTGGCCTGGTTCTCTGCAGACCTGGCCGACCCTGCATGATACTTGGTGCTTGGGGCCTGAGGAGCTGTGATGCAATCCCTTCCTGGCCAGCAGCCTCCAGGCCCCCGTCCCTGTGCCTGAGCTCCCTCACCTCTCCCTGGTTCTATTCCAGGAGCCTCCCCTCCCTCGCTTTTCCCCCAGCCTCACCACAGCCAGGCCAGGAGTGCCTTTGCCTAGCTTCTGGGATAACCCCAGATACTGTTGACTGCATGCTGATGGAGCTCAGACTTTAAATCACTCATGTGTGTATAATCATCACAAAAACCACTGAGTCTGGAATCTAATGTTTGTAATCCTCATTTTTCCAATGAGAAATCAGCCTCAGGGATGTTAAGAGACACAGAGTTTTGGATCTAGGTTTCTCTGTCTCCAAAGTTTGTTCTCTTAAGCACTTCCCTATAGCGAGTATGATGTCCCTGTCATAAGGATTAGCCAAGCAGTGGTGAAGATGAATCAAGTGTGTCAGTTCCTTTCCTGGTGTAACCGTCACGCCAAAGACTAAGCAGCTTCAAGCAGTGACTTTCTGTGTTCACAATCCTGAGTCGGTCATTTGAACAGGGCTCAGCAGGGATGGTTCCTCTGCTCCACGGTACGCTGTCTGGGCTCACACAAGCCTTTGCAGTTTGCTGGCCTCGCCTGCACATCTGACAGGAGTAGTGGGCATGGCTGGGCTGTGTGTGCCCCTCACATGTTGCCACGGCCCCACCCCCATTACTAGAATCCAGTCCCTCACTGGCCCTCTGCCGTCTCACCTGCCAAAGACCTCAATGCTGATAGGCCAGGGAAGAGCCTGGACCTGGAACCAAAGTCACAAAGCCTCAGAGCAAAAAGGGCCTTGGCAAAGCCTGAGGCCACCTGCCCCAAGCTACACAGGACAAGCCCAGGCTGAGAATTCAGGGCGTTTGCTCAATGCACAGAGAAGTCTTGGCTCTAAGCTGGCTAGGTCTAAGCCACTTCCTCAGGACCTGCTCCAGGAAGCCCTCCTTGACCTGTCAACATCTGGGAAGATAAGTGCACTGTGTATAAATTAGCATTCACAATTGCTCACACGTGAGCAAACACATGCACACACACCACTCACTCCCTGTCTTGAGAGGTGGTCCTGCCATTAGACTAAAGTCAGCCTACACAGATCAAGACAGCAGTGGGCAGCAGGAAGTCCCACTGTCCGTGCTTACCACTGCCAGCATCAGGCCAAAGTTATGAGTAAGCATTTGGGATAGGAAGCTGAAGCCAGCTGCCCTTCCAAGCTTCCCTGAGCAAGAGGGAAGGCTCAAAGATCCTTGGCAAGTGCTCAGGTAGTGTTTGTTGAGTGACCAAGTGACTGAGTCTCCTTGAGTCCCAGTGAGCTTCAGACAGTTCGGCCAGGGCCACACGCCCTCCCTGTGGACAGTCCCACCAGCAGAGCCACCATGCCATGCAGGTCAAGGCACCAGTGTCCCCTCTGCCACTAAGGTGCTGGAGACCCTGGTTCTCTGAGCCACCCACCGAAGCCAAGGCCACATGGCCAGTGGTGAACGGCCTAGGACGTAGTTGTGGCGGCTTTCCAGGGTGAGGTGGACCCAGCTGGCACGGGGAGTTGTGGTCGGGAGAGCAAAGCTGCAGGTTCGGGTACAGTAGGGGAGCAAGGGGTGCCTGGAGAAGTGGGGCACAGCAGGGGGAAGGGGGCACCCTGTGGGTGTGAAAGGTGCTTTCTGCTACTGGCCCGCCATTTGTTCTGAGGAATCGTGTGCAGGGTCGCCCTCAAGCAAGGAAAATGCCAGAAGCAATTCTGTCTCACGACAAAACGCAGAGGTTACGTGAATGAGTAGTGGAAGATTTAACCTGGCAACTGCTTAGGTGTGGTGCCTTTTGGGAAATCTCGAAGGGGTCCCAGCCACTGTTCCCACAGGAGAGCCGCAGGGGCCTGCACAGCCAGGAGTGGGGCTGAGAGTCTCAAGGACCCCGAGGGAGGCCCAGGGGCCAGAAGGAGGCAGAAAGAGGCAGAGAAACTGCTCAGAGGGAGAGGGAGGGAGGAGGAACCGGGCCTTGTGAGCAGGGGCAGGAGCTGGCCAGGTCTGGAAGGGATGGGGCTGGCGCTGCCTCTCCTGACGTCCCAGCTCAGGACAGCCCAGGAGGGCATGGCAGGGCCAGACCGCAGGGAAACAGGAGCCTACAGGCGGACCATGGGCCAGGTCAGAGCGGAAGGGGATGGGGCTGAGCATGGAGGAGAGTGCCGGGCGTGGCTACACCTGCAGTTGGGGGCATGAGGGGACGGGTGCTCTGCCACTTCTCTGCATTCCTTTGTGTGGCATGTGGCCCTCAGGGCAGCAGGACTGACCGTGCCTCCACATTAGGCCTGGATGTGCCCAGCACAGAGAGGGGCAACTCTGCAGACGGCCCCTGCTCGGGATGGGCAGGGAACTACGGTCTTCTGGAGGGGCAACAGCCCAGCCCCCAAAGACTCCTGCCCACCAGCTGGAAGTGCCCTAAGCCCCCAGAGAGACCTCTGCCCGCCAGGCAGAAGCACCCCCGGCCCCTGGTCCCTCTGCAGTGCATGCTTTTACAGCAGTAGCCTCGCTGAGGGGTCCTCAGCCTGGCATCGGCCTGCATGTGGCATCCTCCTCCCTGCTCACCTGGTTTGTCCTCTGATGTCTACCCCACCCACTGCAGCACCGTGCTTGGCAGAGGAGGAGCAGCCCTGGGCCTGTGGGCAGGAGCTCCAGCTGGGAGCGGCCAGCCCAGCACTGAGCACATGCAGGAGAGGCCACACGGAGCCCTGGCGGCAGTGACACCCGGCGGGGACTCAGGGTGCACCTGTGTCTGCAGGTGGTGAGGGACAGCATCAGAAGAAGGCTGGGTGCCTGGGGCAGCCTGGCCCATGTCACGGGGCTGCAGGGTACAGGGCCTGGGTCACTCATGGAGCCTGAGGACTCCTTGAGGACAGCTGGGCTGGGCCAGCCCGCTGAATGCCAGGAGAAGCAGTGCCCTGCACTGTGGCCAAGCAAAAGGGCAGAGCCTCAAGGAGGTGGTCTGGCCTAGGAGGGCTCCCATTGCCCCTCAATGGCAGCCGTGGGGTACACGGGTGCTGAGACCCTGACTGCCAGGCTGGGCTGAGCTGCCTGCTCAGACAAGACGCCTGAGGTTCAGCAACCCCAGGTGGACCTGTGGCTCCGCCTTCTGTCCTGGAGACCCTGGTTCTCCGAGCCACCCACCGAAGCCAAGGCCACATGGCCAATGGTGAACAGACCAGGACATAGACGTGGGGGCTTTCCAGGGTGAGGTGCACCCAGCCAAGCAGTAGGCCAGGGGACACGCCAGGAAGACAGGACATGTCCCCAAGTCCCCAGGGGCCCAGTCCAGGGAAGAGAGGGAGGCACAGTCAGTCCTGCTCCCTCGATGGCCACATGCCACACAAAGAAAGCACAGCAGAAGTGGCAGGTGCCCTGCCCCCCTCACGCCCCCAAGCGCAGGTGTAGCCAGCAGAGAAGGAAGTGAGAAGGCAGTGGGCCTGGGCCCCATCATCTCGACGCCCCTTCCCTGAGCAGGCCCGGGAGACCCCACAGGACTCCCTGCCAGAACCCGGGACCCAAACCTACTCCACGCAAAGCCTGGCTCCCAGCCACAGACCTGAGCCCATGCCGTTTCCAGGTCTCTGTCCTGTGGCCCTGAGGAAGCCCCACGCCGGAAGGTGAGGGCTGCTGAGAGCATCCCTGAGGGGCTGCCCCAGAGGACCCTTGAGGGCGACGGCAGAAGGGGTCCTACGAGGTGCCAGCCCACCTGTCCCACCAGTATCCATGAGGTGCCTGTGCCCGTGAGGACAGTGCTGGTGGGCACAGAACCTTGGAAGCCCGGGCACTCTGGGAGGCCACCTTGCTGGCCTGGGGGCCCTGGGAGGCGGGGGGCAAGCAATGTGCTGCTCAGGAAGCAGGAACACAGGCGGGCAGGCTGAGCCCGTCTCAGCTCCTGGACTGAATATCCCCCCCCCCACCCCGCCTTCCCTGAAGCCCTGCGGGGACTCAGCTCGGACCGCCCCTGCCACGCCGCGAAGGTCAGACCTGGGTGGGGAGGAGGGGGAGGAGGGTGCTGCCGGCCAGACCTAGGGTGGATGGGGTGACAGCTGGCAGAGGGAGAGTGGGCGTTCAATCCTGCCCCGGAACACGGCCCTCGGAGGAACAGTTCAGGATCGCGGACAGGAGCCTGGACGTTTCCGAGGCTGTTTCCTCGTCCTTCCTCCCTCTCTGGGGCACGAGGCTGAAGCTTTCACCATTAAGCACGCCCCTGGAGCCCCTAAATCCTGCCTGCACGTTTTGTGCCAGCTTCCACAGCCTGCTAATGTCACTGCAAAGGCATCTGGCTGGCCCCAGGGAGCACTCACCGATTGCACTCAAATGTTAAGTGAGCCCCAGGCCCCCCTCCTTCCAAATGTCACTTTCTAAAGAGATGCAGTGAGCCTCGGCTGCCCCTCCCAGGCACAGGCAGTCAGGAGGTCTGACTGCCTTTCCCAGCCCCAAATCCCGCCCCTCATGCAGACGCAAAGCAGGGCTCCGGGGCATGGAGGTCCCCCTGCACCTAAAGCTTACCACCGTGGTGAGCACTACGCATGTCTAAGCACCAACGGATGCCTGCCTGCTCCAGGCACCTTCACTGACAGTCACGTTCAATTCTCACATGACCTCAACAGAAGATGATTTTCCCAATTGTACAGCTAAGGAATCCGGGTTCAAGAAGCAGAGTCATTTGCCACGGGCACTGTGGCCGGGAGAGTGGTGCTCCCACACATTCTGTCTGCTCCTCCATTCTCCCAAAGGGCTGTGAGGACAGATACCATGTCCCTTCTACGCCAAAGTCGGGAAGAGCCGGTAGCTGGCTGCAGTTCCCCCTCCCCTTCCTGCAGTGCTCAGCAGTATCACCAAAGGTGTGTCTTTCCTCATCCTGGAGCCCTGAGTGACTCTATGGAGCAGAACCCCCTCCTCACTCAGTCACTCCCACCACCCTACCGCGGACTGCATGAGCAAGAAGCAGCCACTTCCACTGCACGTCGCCGCAGCTGGGAGCTCCTGGAGAGACGGAATGCCTGTGGCCACAGGCGGCGGCTGCTCCTGCCTTAGAGCCCATTGTCCACCAAGTGCTCCCCGGGAGGGACCGAGGGCCAATCCAATCCTCTGAAAACGCAGATAACCTGGGGCCCGGCTCTTGGTATGGGGACGAGTAATCCTAATACAGGTGGAGCATCCCAAATCCAAAGATCCCAAATTCAAAACGTTCCTAGGTCCAAAACTTTTTGAGCACCAACATGGCATTCAAAGGAATGCTCAGTGGAGCAATTTGGACCTCAGATTTCCAGATCTGGGATATTCATTCAGCAGGTATAACACAATTATTCCGAAATCCAAAGAAATCTGAGACACTTGTGGTCCCAAGCATTTCAGATCAGAGATATGCAACCACGATATGAACAGCAGATGCCAAAGGCTCATCAGCACAGCTTGTACGTCCAGGCAGTCCGGCAGAGGCTTGCTGCTATTTGACCCATTCAATTCTGGTGACAACGCTGGCAGTGCCCTTCTGCAAGGACCCAAGACCCTCAGCCCTAGGGACAGGCCACAGGTGTGGCCTAGGCAGCGGCCCGCAGCCAGGCATGGTCAGGAAGTGGTGATTGGAGTACCCACATCCCCAGCCTCGGAGTAGGGCACTTCTGAGCTGTGGGACCCACATCCCAGGTTTTGCGTTCTCTTGGGGATATTCCTGGGAGAGGAATTGCTGGGTCACATGGCAGCATCATCCTTCTGTTTGAGGACGTGCCCAGCAGCCTTCCAAGGTGACGGCACCATGCCACATTCCCCCGGCAGTGTCTGAGGGGTCCGATTTCGCCAGCTCCTCGTCAACACCTGCCATCGTCTATCTTTGGTTCCAGCTGTGTTTGTGGGTGTGAACTGGTATCTCACTGCGGGTGTTCGACATTTGCTATACCAAACTTTTACAAACGTTTTAGAGCCCACATCCCTCTCTCCCTAAACACCTGTGCACTCTCCGCAAAACCAGGATTCAGGGCGCCCCTCGGGACACGCTGGCCTCACGTGGGTCCCAGCCCAGCTGAGCTTTGGGTGCCACTGTGGTCACTGCCTTGACAAAGACCCCCCCTCTCCCAAACAACTGCTTCCTGAGACATCTGACACACACCAAAATAAGCCACTCACACTTGATTCCTGGCCTCAGAATCTGCTTCTGTGGGACTCCAGTCAAACAGAACAGCCCTCTGGAGCCTCTGTTTTATGGATGGGGAAACCAAGGCATGGAGTGCAGCGTGGCTGGGGCCCCACGTTCTCATCAACTGAGGAAAGGATGGACGAGACGCCCTCCATTCACACGGCAGAACAGTGTGCCACGGTGAGGCAGAGTGCCACATGGCCATAGGCCACGGTGTGGGCGAGCCTTGAAATCCCTAGGAAACTGAAAGAAACCAGGCAAGAAAGCCACATGTTCCCTGATGCCACTCATGAAATTGCCCAGAACAGGCAAATCCAAGGACAGAAAGTGGAGCGGGGGCTGCCAGGGGCTGCCAGGGGGCATGGAAAGGGTGGGAGCTAAGGGCACAGGGTTTCTCTTTGAGAGTATGAAATGTGCCAAGATGGACTGGAGGGCAGGTGGCACCGCCCGTGAATATGCTGCGCTCTCACGGGTTGTACACTAAAGCCGTGAATCGCACGGTGTGTGAACTGTGTCTCAATACAGCTGGTTTTAGAAATGTTCAACAGCCTTTCTCTTCAAACTTCCACAGGTTTCCTCTCGGGAGGCCTTCCGGGAGCCTTTCCTGGGTCCACTCTGGGGTCTGCAGATGTCTCTGAGTCCCGCGCACGATTTGACCTTGACACTTTTCTCGGGCAGTTTTCCGCAGAGCTGCTTCCAGAAGCTCTGAAACAGGCCAGGTTTGGAGCCGGACAGGTGACCGGGCCTCACCACCAACAACCCCTGGCTCAGAGCCGCTGTGTCTCCACAAATGGAAGGAGGCAGCAGCCTGGCTGTGGGAGGCAGGGACACGCCCTCACTGAATAATCAGGAGGCCCTGATCGATGCCGGCAGCCCACGGGACCGGAGGAAAGAGGCCACACCGCGGTGAGTGGCATCTCTGTTCTGTGCGGTGTCGCGTGGGAGATTTCCACTTGCATTTCCTTTGCTTACGAGAGTATCAGCTAATCTTTCCCCACTGGACAGGTAAAATGAGCATGATTTCAAACGGAGGAGAGAAAAAGAATGAGCCGGCTCCATCGGGTTCAGATGCCTTTTTCACAACTTTGTGAAGCCAGGACGCTGCTTTCTGTTTCCACTGTGTCCTGGATGGAGCAGGAGCTGCCAGTGACGGGGGTTGGGAGTTGCCAGAGCTCTCAGGGTTGGGGTACCCCGCTGGGTGGTGGGTGGGGAACCAGGCCCCCAGAGCAAGGCCTGCTCCTGAGAAAGACCAAATCCTCAGGGCCTGGGCAGGGAGGCAGGCGACGAGCAGGTGGAAGAAGGGCCGAGGTGGGCAGGGGGCATTTCCTGGCTGATCCTCTTCATTTCTCTCCCTTTCATGGCTGATTTCCGCCTCAATTGGAGTAATTACTCTCTACTCAGCGTCATTTCTTTCCTCCATTCAAGGAGGGGAAAAAACACACCAGCATCTCTTTGGAGAGGGAGGAAATTCTTTCAGACCCTGCACAGCTGCTCTCTGCAAGGCGGGGCAGAAGAGTTCTTCAACGTTTCACTGTCTTGTCCCCTGAAAGAAGCCCCGTCCTTTCTCGAGGGCGTATTGTGGCGGGGGGTCTTCGCATTCTTGGGGGTCTTCGGAACCCAGGCCTCTCTCATCTCCAAGTGGCATTCGATCCAAGATCCTCAGGCTGGCAGGCGGGGGAGCCAACAGCCAGCTTCTCCCCTGCAGGAGATGAAGAGATGAGGGCAGAGAGGCCACACTGAGACCCTCCCACCTGACCACCCTACCCTACCCTGAGGCCCCAGGTCGGAGGGCAAGGCCTACATCTCACAGGTGTGGAGACAGAGGCGGAGAGTGGGGCTGGGGCTGGCAGTACCACAGCAGGCTCCAGGGCGGGTGCCCTCTGCTCCTGCAAGCAGGGAAGGGGGTCCCGCTCTTTGGGGTCTGGCCAACAGTTCCCAGGAGCTTCAGTGTGCGGTGCACGGGGACAGACTGGGGACACCAGGTGAAATGAGACCCCCAAGGAGCTTCCAGTCCCAGAGAGGAGGAAAGCAGAAATCACAGCCACACAGCTGGGCATAAGAGAGCAGCGTGCAGGAGGCAGAGGGAGAGGCCTCTCCCAGGTCCCAACCTCGGGAAGCTTCCTGGAGATGGTTCCAGGAGCTCTAGGGGTCTCAAAGTGGGGACAGAGTGGAAAGACCCTCTGGTGGAAGGAACGGGAAAGGCCCAGGCGTGGCAGTGGAAGTTTCAGGATGGGATGTGGGAAAAGGCTGGTGGAAGCAGACACGCAAGACGGAGCGTGGATTAGGGGCAGCCTGCTTGGAGGCTCAGACCCATCCCCCCTCTTCCAGGAAGCCCTCCGTGCGCTTAGGGCTGAGCCTGGTGCCCTGCACCCACCTGCCCAGAGCATCCTGAGCTTTGTGTCCGCAGGGATTCAGGTTCTGTCTCCCCCGCTGGACGGAGACCCCAGGGGACAGTGGACTGGCCTCCCACGCTGCGGTAGCAAATTCCCACACACTGGCTGGCTTAAAGCAATTGAGGTCAACTTGCTCCCTATTCTGGAAGGCCGAAGTCTAAGATCAAAGCATTGGCAGGGCTGGCAGGCTGGCATCTTCTGGAGGCTGTGAAGGGGGAGCTGCTCCAGGCCTCCCCCCCAGCTTTCGGGGTGGTCAGTTCCAGGCCTCCCTCCCCGCTTTCGGGGTGGCCAGCACCTGGCATTCCTTGGCTGGGGAACGCATCGCTCTGACCTCCGCCCCTCATCACGCTGCCTTCTCCTGGTGTCTCCGTGTCTCTGTCGACACTTGTCCTCCCCTCTCTCTGAGTCTAAATTCCCCTCTTCTCATAAGGACGCCAGTCACATTGGCTTGGGGCCCACCGTTCTCCAGTGTGACCTCCTCCGAACTTGATGACATCTGCAAAGACCTCCCACTTCATGGGAGCAGAAAGACAGACAGCTGACTGGGTCCCGGCCACAGCTTGAAGGAAAGAGCCCTACAGCAAGGGCCAGACCTTCCGTCCTCCACCTGTCTGGGGGACCCTCCCATGGAGGACAGGAAGGTATGGACCCTCCAGGGAAGTGACAGAAGCGTCCCCAGACTCAAACCTCCCCGAAAAACCTGCCGAATGCAGAGCAGTTAGTGTGATTTATTAACCTGCCAGGAACTTTTCAAGATCTTCATTTGAAATTTAGAATCTGCTTCACTGGGTAACAAAAACACCCAACGCCAGGAACGGTAAATACTTTTCCCATCCGTCCGGCCTTTCAAGTGCCAGCAACTGAGCGGCTCACAGCAATTTTCAACTTTTTCTCCCTGTATTTGGAACAAGCGCCCAGTTCATCAAAGAAAGCACCAATGATGGGTTTTGGGGAAAGCCGGAGAGGGACCCCTGCCAGTCTGTGATTAGAATACAAGACGGAGGATCAAGGTAATTAATTTTTTTAACTTTATTTTTTTTTTTTTTTACTTTCTCCATCAGCTCCTGCAAAGCCGTGTGAATTCTATCTGCTTATGTAAATAAAGCTTCCGGGTGATAACATTAATTAGCGGCATAAAACTTTTGCTCATCCAGCTGGAGATAGCAGGTAGTTGGGAGAGAGGATTAATTTCTATTTTAATTAGAAATTTACATTTTCGGCAGCTTGGCCTCCAGCCGCGAACAATGTCGGTGCCCAGTGATGGATTCCAGCTCCTTCCCAGTGTGCTGGCTTCTGAAAGGGCACTGCAGACATCTGCCCCCAGAGGGGCAGCCCAGCCGGCACGGGGCTGGTTGATTAAAGCTGAAGTGATGGGAGGAGAAGCGTCCTTCATACAGTCGGCCAGTCCTGCATGGGGCTGGTTACTCCGGGAGCCACCTGCCCACCTCCAGCTTCCAGCAGGTGGGAGTCCCCGGGTCCAAGCTGTCCTGGCTGGAGCAGGTGCACAGAGGTGAAGCCCCGGAGGAAAAGGCTGCAGCAGTGGGTAGTTGACCCAGCCCCATCGCCAGGAAGGCCTTTGTCTTTCATGAACTCCATGTGGGAAGAAGGCGTGCGGCTGAGAGGCCTGGCCTGGCGCGTCCTCAGGGGCTATGTGTGGCAGCCACGGGTCCCTGCTCACGGAGACACACCTGGCCGGCCCCACCCAGGCCTAGTGACTCAGACCCCAGGCGATCCCAGTGTCCTCTGGAGCCTGACAGTCCTGGCGTAGGGAGTGCGGGACTGGCCATGCTCCGCCTGCACCCACGTGTGCTGTGCACCAGTGAAGGAGAGCCGCGGCCTCTGTACAATGTGTGTGTCTGCGTAACACGTGTGCCAAGCATGGGAAAGGGCTGCCTGCCTCCGGGCCTGTGCATGTGGGGCACTGGGTGTGACAGGAACGCGCAAGGGACATGGAATTTGCAAGTGTGTACGTGTTGTGTGGGCATGTGTGTGTGTGTGTGTGGTGTGATTGTGGTGTGTGTGTGCTGTTTGTGTGTGGTCTGTGTGTGGTGAGTGTTGTGTGTGTGTGGTCTGTGGTGTGAGTGCTGTGTGAGTGCGGTGTGTGTGCTGTGTGCGCATGTGGTGAGTGTATGGTGTGAGTGTGGTGTGTGTGCATGTGGTGTGTGTGTGCTGTGTGTGTGGTCTGTGTGTGGTGTGAGTGTTGTGTGTGGTGTGTGTGTGCTATGTGTGCATGTGATGTGAGTGTGGTATGTGTGCTATGTGGTGTGTGTGGTGTGTGTGCTGTGTGTGCATGTGCTGTGTGTGGTGTGTGTGGTGTGTGTGCTCGGTGTGTGTGGTGTGTGGGTGGTGTGAGTGGTATGCTGTGTGTGTGTGGTGTGTATATAGTGTGAGTGTGGTGTATGTGCTGTGTGTACTATGTGGTGTGAGTGTGGTGTGTGTGTGGTCTGTGTGTGGTGTGAATGGTGTGTGAGTGTGGTGTGTGTGTGTGCATGTGCTGTGTGTGTGATGTGAGTGTGGTGTGTGTGTGCTGTGTGTGCTATGTGGTGTGTGTGTGTGTGTGAATGTGGTGTGTGTGTGCTGTGTGTGTGGTCTGTGTGTAGTGTGAGTGTTGCGTGAGTACGGCGTGTGTGTGCATGTGCTGTGTGTGTGGTGTGGATGTGGTGTGTGTGTGATGTGTTTGAGGTATGTCTGATTTGTGTCTGCATGGTTTGTGTCTATGTGGTGTGTGCGCATGTGTAGTGTGTGTAGTGTGTGTCTGTGTGTGCTTGTGTGTGTGTAGGGTACGTGTGGTGTGAGTGTGAGGGCATGTGTGCGGACGGGGTTGTGTTGACTCGATCCTGCAGCAATGGAGAGCACTAAAGGAAATGACATGAATAACAAGAGTCTCTGCCCCACTGCAGGGAAGTGGCGCAGGCAGGTCCCCAAATCTGGAGAAGAAGGGGTTTATGAGCTGAATCGAGTGCCCCAAAAATTTCTCTGTGGAAGTCCTGCCCTACAGGACCTCAGAATGGGACCGTACTAGGGGATGGGGCATTGAAATAGGCGGCACAGGTAAACTGGAGCCACTCCGGTGAGCCCTGATCCAGGCTGCCTGGTGTCCCGATGAGAAGAGGCGATGGGGACGCAGGCACACACACAGGGACCGCCACTCGAGGACGCAGGGAGAAGGCGGCATCTGCAGCTCCCCCTGGGAGGGACACCTTGATCTGGGGACCTGCCTCCAGGACTGTGGGTCCCATCTCCATCTTCTCGGCCCCGGGAAACTAACACAGGCACTCTCCGCAGCTTGCAAAATGAAAGGAGACCGGGCGGAAGCTCCGGGGCTGGGTGTGGAGGCCCCCCGCCTCGTTCTTGGCCCACAAGGACCTGGGTGTCTCTGCTCCAGGCCACGGGGTGTCGGCAGGTAATGAGGTGGGGCCTGCTGGCCCACATGAGGACTGGGACGGGCAGGAAGCAGGGCCGGCCCCCGGGGTGGGAATGGACACCGAGACACAGGGGCCGACCAGGGCGCTTCCTGCTCCATCCTGACCTGCGGAGGTCTGTCCATGCTCCCCATGGACACCGGTGAAGCCCCAGCCACCCTGCGGCCAGGGCCACGGACAGTGAGAAGACCCCCAGGGAGCTCCTGACCCAGACGTCACGCTCAGTGAGGCCAGCGAGCGCGGGAGCATGCCGGGCGGGTCCTGGGCTCGATGCAGATCTCGTGTGCATGTGGATGTGTGCACGTGGACACGTTTGTGTGTGCTGCATGTGTGTGCACCTGTGTCTGAGTGTGTATGAGGGTGTGTGTGGTGCATGGTGTGTGTGTGGTGTGTGTATGTGGTATATGTGTGTGCACGTGTCTGTGTGTGAAGGTGTGTGTGTGTGGTGTGTAGTGTAGGGGTGTGTGTAGTGCATGTAGTGTGTGTATGTGGTATATGTGTGGGCATGTGTCTGTGTGTGAGGGTGTGTGTGTATGGTGTATGGTGTAGGGGTGTGTGTAGTGTGTGTGGTGTGTGTATGTGGTATATATGTGTGCACGTGTCTGTGTGTGAGGGTGTGTGTGTATGGTGTATGGTGTAGGGATGTGGGTAGTGTGTGTGGTGTGTGTATGTGGTATATATGTGTGCATGTGTCTGTGTGTGAGGGTGTGTGTATGTGGTGTGTGGTGTAGGGGTGTGTGTAGTGTGTGTGGTGTGTGTATGTGGTATATGTGTGTGCACGTGTCTGTGTGTGAGGGGATGTGTGTATGGTGTGTGGTGTAGAGGTGTGTGTAGTGTGTGTGGTGTATGTGGTTTATGTGTGTGCATGTGTCTGTGTGTGAGGGTGTGTGTGTGTGGTGTGTGGTGCAAGGGTGTGTGTAGTGCATGTGGTGTGTATGTGGTGTATGTGGAATATGTGTGTGCACATGTGTCTGTGTGTGAGGGTGTGGTGTTTGTGTGTGGTTTGTGGTGTAGGGATATGTGTAGTGTGTGTGGTGTGTGTGCATGTGGTGTGTGTGTGGTGTGTGGTGCAGGGGAGTGTGTAGTGTGTGTGGTGTGTGTGGTGTGTGCAGTGTGTATGTGGTATATGTGTGTGCACGTGTCTGAGTGTGTGTGCGGGTGTCTGTTCATTTGCATGTGCGAGTGTTCTTGTGTGCTGGTGTGCATAGTGTGTGTGGGGGCGAGGGGGACCCAGGGTTCACAGCCCTCTCTGCCCTTCACCCCAAGCTGGGTGACCTCAGGCAGTAGTCACAGCCCCGACCCTCTCTCTTCTCACCCAGAGCAGGGGGTGGAGGGTGCCCACCTAGAAGGGCTGTGGATGACCAAGGTCATGAGTGGGGACCCCTCTTCTGTGCCTGGGTCACAGGAGGAGGCCAGCGCATGTGAGGTTGCCCAGCTTCCCCGCTCAGGGCTCTTGCACACAGCTTTTCTCAGACACAGGAGGGTCCTGACCCCTTCTGCTGGGCACACCCGAGCCCAGCCTCCTCAGGCAAACTGCCCCACCTGCTCTCCCTGCTGATCCACACCTCCCCGCGCCGAGGCCCTCACACAGGAAGCCTACAGTCCAGCCAGGATCAGACACGCCGACAGCTCCTACACGACCACGTCGCACCCTGTCCTACCACCCCCAGAGACTCCCGCTGCCCTGGCCGAAGACTGTGTGAAGAAGCTTCCGGGGAGAGGCCCCTGAAGCGCTGCATGGAGAGTGGCCGAGAGGCTTCCTGCACGTGGGCAGAGGAGCGGTGCTGTGTCAGAACGGCAGCGTGTGCAGAGGCCTTGGGGTAGGGCTCGGTGCGCCCACCACGCCACAGCTCCCGAGTCCTCAGCTGGCCCTGCGCCCTTCGTGACGTGGCCACGCCAGCGGCCCTTTCCGTCACTGATTCTCACCTGCTCTGGGCCAGGGGCCTCGGACGGGGGCGTGGTTTAAGAACATCACACAGAAGCCCTTCCTGGGAAACTGAGACAGCCAAGGAGTTGCCCCAGTGGGTAGCTAATCAGGTAGGGCAGGGCAGGAGGGGCCCCCCCACACAGGAGTGTCAGCGACTCCCAGGTGAGGGTCACTAGCTGTCTCGCTAAAGTAATAATGGTCCACAGCCGGCGCCAGGGAAGGACCATCTCCCAATAGATAGGAAACACCTGAAGCTGGAGATCAGCCGCTTCCCGCCACCAGCCATCTCAGGAGCCGGGGGAGTGGGCAGGGCATCCGCGTGCAGACAGAGCGCCCCAAGAGAAGCGTCAGGGAGAAGGGCCACGAGACACCGGGAGTGTGAGGCTCCGCCACCCGTGACACGCTTTGGTGCTGTGTGACTCGGATTGGTTCCACTGCCACCAACACAGCCCGTGAGGGAAACACCCCCGTGGGGGTGCAATGGAGGAGGCAGAGGCAGCTGGGGAGCTCTGGGATGTGCCCGGCTCCCTGGACTGGGAGCTGAGATTCATCCAGCTCCCCTCTGCCACTCCCACACAGAGCCACCTGTACCTGAGTGGCAATTTTGGACACGACACCTCTCCCCACATGGCCTCAGTTTCCCCATCTGTGAGATGCCCCTGCCAGGCTGTGACCTGCTGGGCCTTCCTGGATCCACCATGGCGAGGGCTGTGCTGGGCCTGTCCACAACCCTACGGTTGGGCAGCCTGCTGACTGCAGCATCTCCCACCGCATCCAGCCAAGGACACGCTGGGTCTAAACTCAGTGACTCCTGTACCCCCTCTGCCTGACAGGCTTCCAAGACTTGGCCTCCCACATAGAAATCCTGTTTTCAAATGGCCTCTGGGGACACCAAAAGCCAGGCTGGGAGATGTCCAGTGAGGAAGACACTCTGAAGCCCCCGAGCCCACAGGTGAGGACTTCGACCCAGCCCAGGCGGGGGCCAGGGGTGCCGGGAGAGGACACAGGAAGTTGGGTGGCCTTTGTCGTAATGACAAAGGTGGCAGAGGCCAGTTCCCTGCCTGCCCCGGAGCCTTCTCTGAAGGGAAGAAGTGATTCTCTCATTCTCCCCTCAGCCCCACTCTGGATGAGGAGGCGGCAGAGACCCCTCTCTACTGCCCAGAGAAGAGCCTTCCCCCACGGAAGCTCCTCCACTCTCTGCCCTGCACACCGGCTCCCAGCTGCTCTTCAACAACAGCTCCACCTCGGGCACTAGGAGGATACGTTTGATGGGAACCTGCATGCCACCCTCCCTCCCAGCCTGGTGACGCCTCTCCCACAGCGTCCCTCCGACTCACTGTCCTAATCAGGCTCCAGAGGGGAGGCTGATTGGAGCTGCAGTGGGTGGGGGCCGGATAGACTGGAAAAAGGACTTTCCAGACCCCCAGGGAGACCCAGGAAGCAGGGGAGGGTGTGGGACCCCCTACAGCACACCCACCAACCCAGGAAGCTCTCCAGCCCTGCTCCGGCCACCACAGATTCCCATCACTGAGCACCCCAGCCCTGCGCACCCCAGCCCTGCACCCCCCACTCCCAGACCAGCCAAGATGGACCCCAGACCCTGGCCCATTGTGCTCACAGACACCCCCAGCAGCTGGGAAGGGTTTTCGGGCAACATCTGTCCCTCCTCTGGCTGCCCAGCCCAGCTGTGCGCCCTGCCCTCTAAGCTGCCCAGGGACAGGGAGGGCCAGGGGAGAGCAGCCCAGGGCCGAGGCCCCGCCAGGCAGGGGACAGTGGCTGCACAGAACACCCCCATGGAGCTGTCCACCTGCCTGCACCGTGGCTGGTCACAATGCACAGCCAGTGTCCCTTCACTTGCCAAGCCCTCAGCAGGACCTGAGATCCTGAGGATGAGGCCTGACAAGGCCACTCAACTCTGGATCCCCGGACCCCAGAACCAGACCCAGCCCTGAACAGGTGGCCAGGAGCTGATGGACCCTCACAGTCACAGCAGCCCTCCTGCTCTCAGGCTCCAGATCCACCGCCCAGCTGAATTATCCCAACCACTCACTAAGGTGGGGTGACTAGTCCCCGGGTCCATGCCACCGAGCCATCAAAGCAGAAGTGGGGACTGGAGGAGGAGAGGCCTCACTGGCCCCTCCCCAGGTGACCTGGGGGAATCAGGGGACTAGGCTAAGGGTGCCATTCCTACGCGGCCAGGAGGGCTGTAGGGCGGCTTCCCCCCTCAGCTTGAGGATGCAGGGCTCCACAGGGCCCTGGTAAGACGCCTGGGGTCCGCAGTGAGAGAGGTGAGGTGAGAATTCACGCCAAGCGCAGGAACTGATGACTGAGCAAATGCGGGAGGGAGTGCCAACAGCAGGGCCCCTCCCTTGGTGCCAGGCAGCCCACCCTGGCTCTGCCCCTCCACTGTGTGACCGGGCAGTCCCAAAGCCTCTCTGCCTGGCTGTCCTTACCTGGGGAGGGACAAGAGCACCTGCCTGGCAGGTCATTTCAGAGCGACCCTGAGGACAGACGGGCAGCTCCTGGCACCCAGGAGAGTGTTGGGCAGCAGCTTGGCCTGGCCCTCTCCACCCAGAGCCAACGACAGGGACCCCAACGCACCGATGCCTCCAGTAGAGATGCCCCAGCCCCCCCCCCGACGCCCGCTGCCCACCGCCCCCTCTCAAGGCAGCATATGTTCCCGGCAGGCGGATCCGTCGCTAGGCTGCTATTTTTGTGCAGCGTGTTCTGCTTCTGAGAGCGAACGTTTCGGCAGCTCCGGTATCCAGGAACCAGCCAGCCCCATCCCGAAGGAGGGGCACCAGCCTGAAGCTGGATTTCAGGCCCAAACACTGCCGGGAAGCCCGGGAGACCGAGGCCACCCTGAGAAGGCAATGAGGTTCCAAGGTCACTCTCCGGGTCAAGGGAGGAGCTGGGCTGGGCTCCCCAGACCCGCACGGGCTGCCTTGGGCCCATGTCCTGGGCTGGCTCCGTCACCACAGACTCCACACCACAGACTCACAGATCCCTCAGGTGTCCAGGCACAGGCCAGGGGGGAGAGGAGGAGCCCCATCCCCCCAGGAGTGTGGGGTCAGGCCAGCCACGGGGCTATGGAAAGTAGCCCCCACGTCCCCAGTTTGGCCAAAGTTGCAGGAAGTCTGGGGTCCATGGAGTTCTCCCAGGCACAGGCTGCGGGCAGTCACAATTAAGCCCCTCAGGAAAGAGGGAGCGTTTCCCAGGCCGCTCTGGGGCCTGCTCAAGCCCTGCCTGTCCCCTCCTCCCCAGATCCCCATGGGGTTCAGACCTTCTGCTTACCCGCTCTTGCCTGGCACCCTGAAGAGACTCACCGCATGCCCACTGATGGGACAGAGATGATCATCCCCTCCCCCTCGTGCTGCCCGTCCAGACCCACCCAGAAGCCATCTCATTCCTGCCCATCCAGCTCTGGGCCTCCCTCCATCCATCCCATCCACCCAACTCCTTTTCCCTGGTCAGCAGCATTTGGCAAGGAGGAAGCAGTTCCCATGACAACGGCCAGGAAGCTGGCTCCAGATAGGGGGTTGCCCTGAGAAACCGGCTGTGCCGAGGCCTGAGCTGCAGGCCGGGGTCGGGGCACAGCCACCTGGGTGGGAGGACCCCAGGGTGGGGCTTGAGGGGGACCAGGGGGAGGGGGGGTGCCCGGCAGCCCTAGAGAGTGAAACAGCCTAGCTGGAACCGTAACCCTGGGCAGATCCGTTCCCCAAAACCTGTTTCCCCCTCGCAAAAACAGATATTTGGGGCATATTTCATAAGGGTTGCAGGAAGATTGTCATTCCCAGCAATAACTGCCGCCATGTTTCGAACCTCTACAAATGCCAGCACTGCACAAACTCTTTGGTCTTCAGAGGACACCTGTGAAGAAGTTACAGCAATCCCATGTTCCAGAGGAGAGGAGGAGGTCCCAGAGGGAAGAACTCACCGCCACGCTGCTGCAGGAGCAGAGGGAGGCGGCCGAGCTCTGGGCTCCCTCCCATTCCCCACTGGCCAGTCCTTAGTCACCCCAGGACCCAGGTCTGAAGGCTCACGGACGGCTACATGCAGAAAGGCTTCACGGTGCTTCTGGGAAGCCAGCTCCAGACCCGGGAGTCACCCAGAGACATGGGCTTTGCAGAGGCCAGAGCTACGGATCAGATGGGGGTGCAGCCACGTGGTGAGGTCCTTATGAGGAGTCTGCAGAAGGGGTGCCAGGCAGCCTCGGACAGTGGAATGGCCAGGACCCAGCCCTCACACCGAGTATGTTCTCACACCGAGCATTGAAACAGACACGTATTCAAGGTCAAGATTGATTGATTGATTGATTGATTTTGAGACAGGGTTTCACTCTGTTGCCCAGGCTAGAGCGCAGTGGCTAGATCTTGGCTCACCACAACCTCCACCTCCCAGGTTGAAGCAATTCTCGTGCCTCAGTCTCCTGAATAGCTGGGACTACAGGCGCCAGCCACCATGCCTGGCTAATTTTTGTACTTTTAGTAGAGATGGGGTTTCACCGTGTTCACCAAGCTGGTCTCAAACTCCTGGCCTCGAGTGATCCACCCATCTTGATCTCCCAAGGTGCTGGCTTCCAGGCATGAGCAACGGTGCCCAGCATCAAGGTCATGATTTAATAAAAAGTATTTTCTGTGCTTCATCAAAGACAGTCCTAGGTGAAACTCACCGTGTTGGGGCTTGGGGGTTTTGCAAGCGTGTGGCACAGCAGAACCCGATGCCTGCCTTCAAGCGGTGTTGGGATCACCGCTGAGATCAGTGCAGGCACATCCACAGCACGGCCTGTCATGGTCTTTGCGCCATCGCAACAAACGTCAGACAGCAGGAGGCCGCGGCATCTGAGTATTCTTGCTGAAACAGTTTTGAATTTGCAAATCCCTGCAAGCATCCTGGGAGCCCAAGCTCAGAGGCTTTGCTGGGCCCAGCCCACCCCATGCAGCTAGCAGCACATCCGAATTCCTTGGCCATGTCAGGCACATCAAAAACATCTCAACCCTGGTGTGGTGTCCTGCCCGGGGACCATGTCCTGCCTGGAAACCACCTCCGTTGGCTGACTCCTGGCTCCCTGCACAGCTCCATCCCAAGGCTGACTTGCCCAGCCTCCTGGGGAGCCACTCCTCTTGGGGTCCCTGCCTTGAAAAGACCCCTGCCCGAAGCTCCAGCCCTGGGATGTTGACAGCAGCCGTGCCGAGATCTCGGCTGGAGGTCGGCAGCATCTAGAGCGAGCGACTGCTCCCATTACCTGGCGGCTTTCACATGCTTCTCCTGCCTTTGTTCATTCCTTCACTGAAAATTACACGTTCTGGGATCACCAAATGCCGGCCTCAGTAGAAAGGAGGAGCGCCGAAACCCATACAGAGCGCCAGGCATGTGGCCTGCTGCCGTGAGGAGCTGACAATGGCTGTGTCGGTGCTACTATTCCTGAGGATACTGAGCAGAAGGAGAGGCAGCTGTCCCGGGGCACACACCGCCTGGCGGGAGACAGACACCAGCAGTCAGAGGCAGCCACGCAAGCGCTACGTCAGGGAGTCCCCTCAGGGCCCCGAGGGACACAGAGCCTACCCAGCCACTGGCCAAAGACACGATGGCCCCCGACGGTATCCAAGCTGGGACTCGAGAATCAGTAGGAACTCTCAGACAAAGGAGAGAAAGAAGACGTTCCCGGCGGAAACAGCCGGGGTGAATGGCTGGAGAGAGGAGGGGGCGGGGCACAGGAGGGTGCATTCCGACAACCCAGACCCATTCCAGGGCACAGTGGGAGGAGAAGTAAGGAGCACAGATGGTGAGGCAGGGTGTCTCCATCCATGTGACCCCCACACATCTTAGGATCTTCAGATTTCAGAATCTATTTGGTTGGGGGAGGTTTTGTTTTACAGCCAGAGTCTCGCTCTACCACCATGCTGGAGTGCAGTGGTACAATCACAGCTCACTGCGGCCTTGAACTCCTGGCCTCAGCCTCTCAAGTAGCTGGGACCACAGGGGCACACCACCACACCAAGATAAATTCTTTTTTGTAGAGACAATGTCTGGGTATTTTGCCCAGGCTAGTCTTAAACTCCTGGCCTCAAATCATCCTCCTGCCTTGGCCTCCCGAAGCTCTGGATTACAAACATGAGCCACTGCGCCCAGCAGAGTGCAGAATCTAATGGCCAGCATGCTAGGCAGACAGCTAAGGAGGACGCTCATTCACTCGCACGTGCATTTCACAAACATGAATTCTTCAGCAGCCGCCCACTCCTCCAGCTGGAAGGAAAGACGCCCTGGAGGAAGAAGAGACCCGGAGACATTCTGGGGGCCAAGGGAGGACCTAGTTCCAGGGGCCGAGTTTAGCAACGTTAGCTTCCTCCTCTAGCTTTGGGAGCTACTGAAGGTTCTTGATCAAAGCAGCGTCTGTGCGTCCTCTGTTCTCAGTATTAGGGTTCTCTAGAGGGACGGAACTAACGGGATAGATGTGTGTATAAAGGAGAGTTTATTAGGAGATTGATTCACGCAGTCACAAGGTGAAGTCCCACAATAGGCCATCTGCAAGCTGAGGAGCCAGGAAGCTGGTCTGAGTCCCAAAACCTCAAAAGTAGGGACACCGACGGTGCACTTCAGCCCGCGGCCGAAGGTCCAAGAGTCCCAGGGCTCAAGAATTGGAGTCCAATGTTCCGAGGGCAGGAATCATCCAGCATGGGAGAAAGACGAAGGCCGGGAGACTCAGCCAGTCAGGTCCTTCCACGTTCTGCCTGCTTTATTCCAGCCACGCTGGCAGCTGATTAGATGGTGCCCACCCAGACGGAGGGAGGGTCTGCCTCCCCCAGCCCACTGACTCAAATGTGAGTCTCCTTTGACAACACCCTCACAGACACACCCAGGAATAACACTTTGCATCCTTCTATCCAATCAAGTTGACACTCAGTACTCAGCATCACGTGCGGGATGGCATCTCCGGGCCAACAGGCCAGTGCTTGTGAGGGTGGATGGGCAGGGGACAGGCCGCCTGGGCGTCAGGGGACCTGCCTTCCTGCCCCTGCTCTGAGAGGCTTCGTGGCCTCCGCAGGGCCCCCACCTCCTTTCTGGGAAGCAGCAGGTTCGCACACGCAGGTCGTGAGGTTCCCTTGCAGCTCTGACTGCTCCGATGCAGTAACGGGGGAAGCACAGGAGTGTGACAGAGCTCCGGGCCCTCTGCAGTCCCCAGTCAAAAATCAGCATCGCTCTTTGAAAAATGTAAGCAGAAGACTTAATAAGGCGTTAATAGCCTTTATTGCTGCAGCTTATCTTTGTACAAAAACTCACAGATATTGCATTAAAATCTATATGTAGCACGACGTTTTCATTAATTTAGTATTTTCATGACTGCCACAAAATGAAAGTGACACCATACTACCATGAAGATGGCCACCTCGAGTACCCCCAGCCCTGCACTGTCCCTGGTCCATGCTCCCTGTGAAGGGAGTGGGTGACAGTCACAGGCCCCTCCCCCCGGCTCCCCGAGCCCCTCCCAGGCTGTTGGCCCTCTGGGGAGGGGCAGCACCCAACCACCAGGCCCCGTGGAGCTGCCAATCATAGCAGCCTTTCAGCCCAGCAGCAGCTGATTGGTCCAGGGTGCGAGCACATGACCCAGTGTGGCCCAAGCAGGGACCTTCCCTGGGAATCTTTTGAACTGGATCTGAGGAAACGTTTCATCTTTCCCAGTGGAGGGGCCCAGCTAAAGGGAAGAGAATGAGGACAGGCGGGCAGATGAAGAGCGAGCTGTCTGGGCCTGCGTCTTCGCTCTGTCCCTGGGCTCAGCTTTCACCCTCTCCCTGGAACGAGAGGGGTGGGGCCAGAGGCTGGACTGGGCTAGGGCGAAGGCGGGACGCATCCCCACCATCACCATCTCTGTGAATTCGGCCAACTGTCCCCAAGGGGCATGGGTCACTCTCAGCGGGACTTCCCCAGCACCCCCACGCCCTGCAGGCACCCTCCAGCCCTAAGGACCTGGGGCCCCACCCGTTGGTCTGTCTCAGGCTTTGGAACCTGACGACTCTGCACGGCACCAGCCATGTGACCCTGGGCAAGGCACCTCACCTCCCACAGCCGCACTTACCGCTGGTGAAAGGAAGAGGCAGGTGGAGGCTTCTGGTGAGAGGAGCTACCAGCAGACACAGGACCACAGCACAGCCGTCTCTCTCATTTCTGCAATGAGACCACAAGCTCCTTGAAGGATCCCCACTGGGAAGGAGGCTGGAACGCTGCGGACAGAACATGGAAAGGGACATCTCCATGTCACACCTGGCAACTGGGAAGCCAAAGATCACGTCTCAGCCATCAGCAAAGGAGCCCAGCCCAGCACCTCTGTCCCTGAGGCCCACACCACTTCTTGGGGCCCACAGAGCCTTTCCTGCATGCTCAGACCCACCAAGTTTGCCTCCCATTGCGGACACCAGCGAAGGCAGCTGAGGTCTTCCATACATGTCCAGGGGCTTAGTCTGTGAACATGATCAAGGCTCAGTTCATGGCTGGGATCAGGGCTCAGACTAGGACCAGGAAATGGGCTAAGTTTGCAACCAGTGTGAAGACTCATGAGTGCCCAGGATCAGGGCTCAGCCTATGCCTGCAGTCATGACTCAGTCTATGACCAGGATCAGTGTTTAGTATGTGGCTGGGATCAGGGCTCAGTGTTTGGCCCAGGTCAGGGCTCAGAGCTCCAACTGTGACCTGGGATAGGAGCTCAGTACATGTCCAGGGTCCCAGCTCAGGCTGTGAGTGCAGAATGAGGGTTAGCAAGGGAGGAGCCGTCCTGCACGCCTGCCAAGCTCCCATACTGCGTGCGCCATCGGAGCGGCGTCTGCAGAGGAGAGTTCCGGAGAACCTGGCTGGCGCTCCTGACAGCGAGGCACACTTGTTTTGCCTGAGTTTTTTCCCTTCCCCTACCCTCAGCCCAGCCAGGCAGCAGGGGAAGGTGTAATTAAAAATCAGGTTTGTTAACACGAACACGACGTACATAATATTTAAAACATCCAAACGCCTTTAACTCGGTACCAACGTGCATTTGCTCATTAAGCAGGATTTTTTTTTATGGCAGCAACACTGCAAATAGCTCTTATTAAAATGCTCAAAACACCATCTGGTCCTTAGCTGAGCCTCCAAAGCATCGCGGAGGTGGCCCAACATGCCTGAAGACCTGGAGGTTCCCAGCAGGACAGCCAGACTGGCCTCCCCACCGACTCCCCAGGCACCTTGGGGTCCCAGGTGCACCTCGCCTCACCTCGCCTCACCTCGCCTCAGCTCCCGGCACCTCCATTTTGCAGACAAGGGTATGGAGGCTTGGAGGCGAGGAACCACCTGCCCGGAATACAAGGCTAATAGGAGCAGCAGCCGGGTGTGAGCTGGCTTTTCTGACTCTGGGCCCAGGCTCCCTCCAGGGAGGACCTGGAAGCACAAGGGAGGAAGGAGCTCGGAGCCTCAGCATTTGGTGAAGGGGACCGGGGGTCAGGAAGGTGGTCACTCTCTTGCTGCAGGACGTCCACCACGAGGCACCATCCCCAGGGCTCAGTGGGGCGGGACAAGAGCCCACCCTTCAGGAGGCTTAGGAGGGAGACATGGAAAGTGTTTTGCAAACTGTACCAGGAACACTTCATCAGTTCCCCCGGGGTGCTCCAGCTGGGGCTGGGCGGGGCCCTGCGTCCCACTGGGGCTGGACGGGTGGCCTGCTGGGGGGCCCAGGGGCTTTTTGCCAAATTGCTAGCTCTTGGGCTCCAGGTCTACAGGGCGGGCCCCTGCTGCCAGCTGAGCTGAGGGAGTTCCCACACCCATGCAGCTCTGAGCCGCGGGAGAGGTGGAGTCGGCCCCACACGGGCCCAGGCTGGAGGCTCCCCTCAGTCTCCTGTCCCTCCATGCCCCTGTGTCTCCCTGCTCCCACCTGCTCCCTCCTTCCTCTTCCCACTCCCACACACTCTTGGGCATGCTTCGTGCCTCAGGCCCGTGACAGGAGAAACACAGACACAGGAGAGACCCTCCCCACAGCCCATCAGGTATTCACAAGCCACAGGAAGGCCAAGAGCCTGCTGACCTCAGTGACACGAAGGCTGCCAGACCCCTTCCACGCTCACGGCAGACATTATCAATCCATCATGGTGTTCCACACCATGGCAGGCATCACCAATCCATCAGGATGCATGCCCGACTGAGCCGAGAACTCCCTTCGGGATCTTTCTCAACATATCGCCAGAGAAGGCCCACACCCAAGGACCAGCTGCAGCACGCAGTATGAAACCTGCCTGTCATCCCCCAGTGACATGGGTCTGGGAGAAGTCAGGATCCAGCTCATGTCACCTTAGTGACCACAGAGCATTCTGCGTCTGGCCCTGCGCATCCAGGCCCATGAGACTCAATCCTGCTGGGAACAGATGAACAGGGGGGCAGTCACACAGAGTGATGGCAGTGCTGGGACAAGCCCGGGGGATCCCCAGCGTGCAGTGTGGGTAGGATGTGGGGAGGCTTCCTGGAGGAGGTATGCCAGGGTGAGGATGTGCGGTTCAGGACCATCTGAGCCACAGAGAGAGGAAGAAGAGTGGGGAGGTGAGCAGGCTCCTGGTGGGGGCAGGCAGGGGCGGGAGAACCGGAAGACTCCCCACTGTCTGGCTGCACAGATGGCAGGGCCATCTTGAGAGAGGCCCAGCAGGGAAAGCTAGTTGGGGAAGGATCGCAAGTCTCATTTTGCCTTTGGGCCATTTGTGGAGCTCAGAGGTACATGCCCACAGAACCACCGAAGTGGGAGTCGGAGGCTCTGAATCGGGAGAGGGACCACAGCATTGGGCCGTGGGGAGTGTGGGAGGAGTTGGCAGGGTCGCAGTGGAGGGGAGCGTCAGTGAGAATCGCAGTGAGATCAGCCAGGATGCAGGGTGACAGAGACAGGAGAGGCCTCAAGCATTGTGTCCTGCCTGCTGCTGCAATCCACAATGCGGCCACTTCCGGCCTTCCGAGGAGGGCCTTACAGACATAGAGGAACTTACAACCAGAAACCCAAGCCACAGCCCAGCTGGCGAGTCCTCTGAGCCCTCTCAGTCTCAGTTTCCTCCTCAGTAGGATGTGCATTAAAATGACAGAGCTCAGAGAGTTCCCGCGACAGAGAGGGGTGAGGCAGCACAGGGCTTCCAGAATGACAAGAAGTTTCTATTACTCGTGCACAGAAACCACAGCGAGCGCAGGCACCCGGAGATACACACAGGCACACACAGAGGCACTGACACACGTGGGTGTGCATGCGTACTTCCACAGACACGTCTACACACACTAGCAAGCGACGTGCACACCTGCATGCATGCACAGGTGCAAACACACACGTGCACTGCGCAGAGTGCCCACGGTGCCGCACGGCCACCCATTGTTCCCACGCCTCGTGTGTGACTGCAGTCAGTAGTAACAGACAGACACAGACGTGGTGCTCCATTATAAGAAAATAACGACCAGCTATTCCAGATAATAAACTGATTTATGACCTATTGCAATAAAATGAAAATATGGAAGCAGTGTTAAAAATGAATGACGTGCAGAAACTCCCTCTACCTTCACCTCAATCTGTCCTTGGGTCCTGTGAGGGGAGCCTGGCCCAGAGCCCACGGGATAATGTCCACGGATAATGCCCACAGATAACTCAACCCCATACCTCCTCCTACCCCGACCGCTCTCCCCACTGATCTCCTGAGAACCCTGGAGGCCGCCCACCCTGGAGATGCTGAGGACAGACAGAGCCTGGCATATGGGCTCAGCTCTGGGCCTGGCGACTTGGTACACAAGGGGCGTCTTTCCCCCAGCCCCTCCCGGGTGGTAAGTGGCAGTTTTTAGAAAGTGTCAACTTCTTCCCAGCTGTTGCTGCCAAAAAAAGGAAAAAGAAAAAAACCTCATGGTTTCAAGGAAACTCACAACAACTTCAGAGAAGCGCGTGAACATGACGGATGGGCTCAACTCGCTGAGCACGTAGCAAAGGCCTGGGGCCTCAAGTATGTCACATGCATTTTGGAGCCGCTGGAAGTGGGCTGGGGCCGGCCAGGGACCTCTTCCGGGTCTGGCATTGTTCCTCCCCAGGCGACACCGGGCTTCCAAAAAGGAACCGTCTTTTATGTCTCTTTATTCCCAGGAATAATGGCTCTTGACAAAAACGACTCCCGCTAGCAATTAGCTGTGATTAATGTAGAAGCCGAGCAGAGCGGAGGAAGTTCCGTGGTGGGGCTGGGTGACAACTGCATATTCATGGGTTTGGAACAAACACGTTGAATGAGGGAGGCAGGAGTTTTCTGGGATGTTTTCCAAAGCCTTGGCCTGGGACTGGGCAGAGGGCACAGGGTGGCCAATGATCGGGGGAGGGCTGGGGTCAGAGCGCTGAGGCCCGCCCCAGGGTGGCCCCGCAGTCACGGACACAGGCACCGTGGGGCTCAGACCCGAGCCCTGTCGGCTGGGGAACCCGGGTCCGTCCTGGGGTCTAACCGGGCCCTGGGCTGGGCACAGACACGGTGCACATCTTCTTCTGTAATCTGCAGAGATCTTCTGAGGTGGTGCCCGTCACCCCATTCCACAGATGAGAAGTTGGGGGATTCTGCCAGGCCACAGGGCAGCCATTAGCAGCATGGACATTGGAACCAGAAACCTGAAGTGGCACTCTCTGCCTGCCATTGCTGTGTGCCTTAGTTTCTCCAACTGTGAAATGGGGGGATGGTGGGATCCACCGGGTCTGGGGCTCGGGTGCTCTCATGCCTGCCCCTGACCCACCATCACCCTGGAGCCAGCTGATCTACCCACCTCTCATGGGGCCCACATGAGACCCAGAGGGTGCCTGAATGTCAGAATGCCCTGAAAGCCTCCGCACTCCCACAGTCCTCAGTGGCACACAGCAGGGCCTGCTGGAAGCCTCCCCTCCCGGGCCTCCATCTGTCCCTGATATTCCTCCTGGGCTCAGAGAGAAGACAGGGTGCCCCGGCTGTCAGGGACCCCTTCTTGATTGCATTTCAGGGCTGGGTAGGGCTCGGTAATCAAGGGCTATGGGGCATTCATCACCCCCACCCGGCCCCCGGCAACAACCCGGCCCTCGGGCCTGAAATGGGCCTCAGCAACTTCTGCCAAGGACAGCCCCACCCCAGCGACAGGAACCCACCCTGGGCCAAGAGTCAGCCGGCCCATTTCACAGATGAGAAGCCCAAGGGCCTGCCATGATTGGGGGCCCCAGGCACACCTCCCCAGGGGCCCTTCAAGCACCTCAGTGACCGGCAGGCAGGTCCTCCATCCCCTCCCCGCCTGTGTCCCTGAGTGCCGTTTGCCCACCGAATTTATGTGCTGAGCCCAGCATCTGTCCCTGGACACCTGGGACTCCCCAGACAGCCCCCAGCACCCCCATCTCAATGCGCAGAAATCCCTCCCCTCCCACCGCCCCGGCCCCAGCCTTACCATCCTGACCCTCTCTCCGAGTGTGTCTGCCCTTCAGGAATCCCTACTGGCTCCACTGCCAGAGGACCCCTGAATCTCCACGGCCTCTGACACCACCAGCCCCACCCAGCAGGACAGCCTCCCGCCTCTGCCCCCAAACCTTCCAGCCCACCGCAGTGCAGCGATCCCTACAGAGCAGCGTGTCTCAGGCTTCCTTTCCTTACCGCTGCCCTTAACCTGAGGAACCTTCATAGACAGTTGTTTGAATTTGCGCCGCCCCCCACGGAATTTTCAAACCACAGACAATTACGCATCTGTTTATGTGCTGTGTGAGTATCTGGGCTCTGTACATAAAGAGTAAGATTTCTTCACGCCCCAAGAACCAAACACTCCCCTTGGGGCTGAAGCCACCCCCTTGGGAATGCTTGTTCTAATGGATGAATGAGATCACGGTACTTCTTGGCTCCAGACCCATCCAAGGGACAGGTCCAAGCTCCCTCCATCAGCCCGGGCCCTGGGAGCCGCTGAGTCCTCCAATTCTGCCCTCACGGGCTGGAGGCTCAGGCCTCCCTCTGGCCTCCAGATGCTTGCATGTGTGTTCCCTCCTCCCGGGCTCCCCGCCAGCAGCTGTCTCTGTCTCCACAGAGCCCTCCTGTCCCTGGGGCTTCTGCTCAGCGCCCCTTCTCAGGAAGGCCTCCCTGCCGTCCGGCGGGAAAGGATGCCCCTCCCCCACCCTCAGGCCTGCTTGATGCCCTTGGAAGCACTTTTCTCGCTAAGATGGCATGCACTCCCTCGTACTATGGGCTCCATCTTTGGGAGGGCCAGGACTCCTGCTGGGTCCTGGGCCAGAGACCAGCGTCTGAAATGCAGCAGGTGATCACGTGCTAAAAGAGGAAGCTTCCTTGTAGGCAGAGAGGCAGGAGGAAAGTGAGCCACACGACCCACCCTCCCTGTGGCCCCTGATGCAGAGTCACACCCCCACCCCATCCCATCCGGGCCTCACAGCGTCCCATTTCACAGATGAGGAAACTGAGGCACAGAGGAAGAAAACCACTCAGCCAAAGCCACACATCCACACCTGCAGCCCCCAAAAGACACCTGGGTTTGCAGCAGAGCTGACGGGGCAGGTGGCAACCTAAGAGGGCACAGAGGGCCCGTGCTCAGACGCACGGCCGCTGCCAAGGCAAATCTTACTCTTTTTTCCGCAATGGCCTTGCACTGCATTTCACACCGGGCCTGCACGTTACACAGCCGGTCCTGCCTGCTGGATCCTCTGCTGCTCAGGAGAGCCTAGACTACACTGTGAGAAAGCCTTCCCAAACTCTCAGGGGCGGGAGGCACAACGGCTTGCCTCTCACCCACACAGCAGGTCCCTTGCCTTGGGCCAGCCCAGGACTCAGGTTGAGCAAGAGCCACTGTCTCAAGCACAACCAGCGGCAGACAGAAAGAGGGCTCAGAGGGTCTCACACTGGCCATCAACGCTTTGGCCCCGAAGTGAAGTGACAGACGTCACTGTGCCCACAACCCATCGGCGAGCACTGGTCACCTGCTGACCTCCCCCATCGCAGGGGCCAGGAGGAGCGGCGTGCCCTGCAAAGTGCCAGAAGCCAGTACAGAACGCGCGATGAACTGCACGGGCCGTCACACCAACCCCGCGGCCCCGACCTTGGCATTGAGGTCTTCATCCAGGCAGCTGCCGCCCGGCTCCCGGCCCTCGTTGTCACGTCAGCCCCTCATGCCTCTGCCGAGGCTGAACATCTAAAGGGGAGGGACACAGAGTGGGTCCTCACAGCAACTCAGTTAATCCTCCATCGGAAATTCTCACACAATCAATTTGAGGAGCTGGCCGACCTCATAACTCGGTAATTAGGAACAACTTTCAAACTCTGGGCTTCCTTTGAAGATTGTAATTGCAATTAATTAAACATCCTTGCTGCACCTCAGAGTCCATTCCCAGGAAACCGGAGCAGGGGTAGGGAGAGGGGGTGCCCAACCCCCGTCTCCAGCGGCCCCGGAATCAAAGGGGGAACCTGTCTCCTTTGAATATCGAAGGGCACGCGGTCTCCGAGGGCAGCTGGGGAGGAGGAAAGAACCCGGCCTCCCAATTCCAGCCAGCACCCCAGACTCCTGCCCTCCCTCTGGGGCTCCACCTGTGCACAGAATGGGCAGGACCCCAGGAAGCCCCAGCCCCTCTGTTCAGCAAGCTTATATCCCAGGTCACGTTGGCATATTCAGAAAATACTGACTGAGCGACTCCTGCGAACACCATGGTTCTCGGAGCAAGGCCTTCCAGGGAAGGGAGCAGGTCCCGCACCGTGACTTGCGGCTGCTGAGCCCTTGGCAACTCCAGCTCCCTGTCAAGGCTGGTGTGTTCTGGGCTGAGCCGAAGAGATAGCAGGCAGCCCTGGCTCCAGGGAGGATAAGAGGCACCCTGCAGGGTAGCACTGTTCTCTGCGCAGAGGGGTGTAACCAGCCTGGGTAAATACAAGGGGACAAGTAATAGCCACATTTACAGAACATGGCATGGGCAGGTGTCCGTCTGGTCACACCAGCTCATCAAGGCCATACACCAGACCTGCGTCTGACTCCCATTTTACAGGTGAGGACGTGGTACATCAGAGACGTCAACAGGCTTGTCCAAAGCCACACAGCTGCCGAGAGAGAACCTGTGTGCTTCTGACTCCAGAGCTCTCTAAACACAAGGGCCAGCTGGTGCTGGGGAGAAGCCCATGGCCCCCTTAGCCCTGGGGAAGGTGTCTGTGCCAGCCCGTTATGTGGGGCAGGGAGCGTGGCCCATCACGGGGAAACAGCTGCTCTCACTGTGCCAGGCTGGAATCGAAGCCAAGTTCTGTCATACAGAGGCTGCGCTGACAGCGGCTGGCTCCCGAGGAAATAGCCATGATATTTCCACATGTGGAAAGCCAGGCAGCTGGAGGGGACCACAAAGCCAGAGCGAAGGGGCAATCTCCCCAAAATGGCATGTTTAGGAAAGTCTGAACAACAGGGCACAAATGTGCTTTGAGCAGCCCAGCAGCCATAGCAAAAAGGGCAATGTGAGGAATGTGAGGGCTATCTGGCTCTCTCTCTGTGACAGAGGGGAGCAGGGAAACTGAGTCCCAGGAGGCATTACCCAGGCTCTCATTCAAGGGGCAATGTGGGCAGTGTCTTGTCTTAATGCCCTCCCAGCCCTCCATCTGCCAGCTCCTGGCAGCAGGAAGCATCTTCCCTCCGTGAATACCCAGCCTCAGCACCGGGCACAGCACAGAACACATGCTGAGAAAACAGATTATCGAGCCTCCTTTACACAAAAGACAGAGACTCCAGCCCGGGGCCATTTCTGATCATGCTTTTCTGTGGGAGCAGCGTGTCTAACTGGAAGGCAGGCAGGAGAGTTAGCAGAAGTCAGCCCTGGGAGCAAATCCCAAGCTCATGCCGCTTGGCTGTGCTGCACACGGTCAGCTCCCCCACTGTGGGCCACGTGGTGTTCTGGATCTTACTGTCATAATCCAGCCAACGTCACCCTGCCCCCTTGCCCAGACTCAGGCAACACAGGCCTAAGCCAATCAAGGCATGGTACTCCCCGGGCCACAAGGATGCTTCAGGATTGGGCACATGACCCAACTGGACCAACAGGTCATTTGAGGAGGCTCCCAGGGCTTTCTAGGACATGAGACAGCAGCTCATCTTCTGAGACAGCTCATGGAAGCCAGTGGCCTCTGGCCTCCTCAGTGGCCAGGCAGGCTGTGTCATCAGGAGCTGCCTCTACCATGTTGCCACTAATGAGGACGCCAGTCTGAGGGCAGAACTGGCATCACAGAAGACTAGGGCCTCCATGACAACACTGAGCCCCTGGATCAAACCTTCCCTGAAGCTCATCTTATTTCTGAATGTTCCAATTACATGAACCCCTCAGTCCCTTTTGTGGTTTAAGCCAGTCAGAGCTTCAGATAACATACTGCTCCATCTGCTTCAGCCTCAAACAGCCCTGGTTCCCATTCTTTGACCCTCGAAGCTCTGTTTGATTCCCCAGCCTTTGCCCACACGGTCCCCTCAGCCTGGAATGTCCTCCCCCAGTATCCACATAACCGGCTGCTCCTCATCCTCTCACTTTCAGCTTCAACACCACGTTCTGAGGGGCGAGTCGCCTCTCTGGCCACCCCGTGTGAGGTACAGTCAGTCTCTTCATCTCCTTCACAGCACTTCCTGTGTTGCTTCACCGTGATCTTTCCGGCTTGAGTGCTGGCCTTGGGTCTGGGTCCCCAGACCAAGTTTCTCACGCTAGCGACGGTGAAGGACCACGGGTTTCGTTTCCAATCTGTCACAGCCCCGAACTGTTGTAAACTACTTTAAAAATAAACTTCTAGAAAAATGTAGTTCAAAAAAGTACAAAGTGCAAACCCCACACTGATCTTGTCACACTCCGCAGTCATAAAATTCCTCTGTCAAATTGTTATCAGCATTTTTTGGTGGTCAACTGTGAGTTGCTGTTTTCAGGGGACATGGATGCATACCCCCACGGGCAAGCCAGACTGCCAGTGATGATGAGGAGGGCTCAGTGCTTGGCGCCACTGTCCCTGGGCGGGGTACCTCTGGGTATGCACTGCGCTGTCTCCCAGGGGACCCCCGTGGGACTGACCTCCATGCCCTCGGGGGTAACCTGCTCCCATCACACCCTTCCCGGCCTCCCTCCCTGCCTGTCTGGCATCCTCACTCCCTACCTCTGTTTCCAAGGACCACGTCCCAGACAAACCACTTGCACCGTAATCCATGTTCGGGGACTGCTTCTGGGGACCCCAATCATACATAATATAGGATACATAGTACCTAATGTCATTGTCGCAGTTGCCCCATCAGGATTCAAGTGCATGGTTGTTATTATTGCAGTGTAACTGTGCATCTGTAAAACTGAAGAAACCAGGCCCTGGGTGGGAGGAGCCTGGAGCAGGGGCTGGCATCTCAGTTGAGGTCGGTGGCAGCAGAGGAGGGGCAGCTGAAGACACCTCTTCCCAGACCAAGGCTCCCTTCTCCAGAGGTAAGTGATCCTTCTCACAACTAGTTCTTCAGCAAAATCAAGCCAGGATTTGGAAAAACCTTTTGTCCCCGTGACTGGGATGTGATAAACAACTCCTGGATTAGGAATAAAAGAAAAAAAAAAACCACCCGGATTCCACCTGCACTTGAGTAAAGACGTGGTCTCCCCAGCACGCCTGGGTTCCAAGCTCCCCATGCATGAGCCAGGGCACCTTCCTGAAGCCACTGGGCCTCCCTGCTTGGTGTTCTATGGGGAGGAGGAGGAGGAGGAGGAGGAGGAGGAGGAGGAGGAGGAGGAGGAGGAGGAGGAGGAGGAAGAGGAGGAGGAGGAGAAGGTGGCGGCGGTGGCAGAGGTGGCGGCGGCGGCCAGCCGGGTCTTACAGTCATTCATCCTTACCACCAGCCGTCCCACAGCAGAGCCAGGTCTCTGGCGGGGTCTATCACCTGCAGAAGGAGGTGGCCCAGGCCAGAGGCCAGGTCACTGCTGGCCTCGCTGGGCTCAGCAAATTCTCTCAGCCCCACATGGGGAAGCAGGAGGCAGCCCCTCCCCAGGGCCAGGGAACGGGGAGGCTGCAAGTGAGGGGCAGGCACCCCCTCGTGGCACCCCCTCCTTGGCATCCCGCGGCCCCACGCGTGCTCTCCACTTCTTTCTTTTCTCTTCCTGTGCTCTGCAGCCTCGCCCCTTCTCCCGGCCCCCTCCCCATCCTGCTGCCCCTCTATCGTGGGAAACGGGAAAGCTGCTGGACTTGGAGTCTGCACATGGGGAACTCAATCCCAGCTGTTCCCTGGAGGGGTCGGGCCTTGTTCTGCCGGTCTGTGGGATGGGGGCGCTAGTCCCCACTGTAGAGCCGTGGGGAAGATCCCAGGGCGTGGGCACTGAGGATGGAGCCGGGCCCCCACCTAGCTTACCCGGGTCCTCTTCCCTCTGAAGAGGGCCAGCCTCCCTCGAGGTTCCCATTGCGAATGTGCTCCCCGCGCCTTCGGACCCACGCGGCTTCTCAGTCCCGGCCAGGCCCAGCCGGCCAGGTCTGCCTGGGTGTGCGCAGCAACGGGCCGGGCTCGGGAGAGCGGATAACTCTTTATTTATTCTGTGCATTCTCGGGGCAGCGGCGGGGCCTGGGCCAGTCTGGGGATGCCGTCATGGGGCGCGCTGGCCTCGGGCCCCGGGAAGGCGGCGGCGGCGGGGCCGGGCGGCAGCAGAACGAGGCCGGGCCCGGGGCCGCGCGCGCGGACATAGCTCAGGGCCAGCCGCTCCAGGTGCCGCTTGCGCAGGGCTGCCTGTGCCGTGGCGTGCAGGGGCCGCAGCAGCGCTGGGGGCGACGCGCCTGGGCCGCGCAGCAGGAAGTCGAAGCCCGAGCGGTCGCGGGGGTCGTAGAAGAGCGGCCCGCGGGCGGGGTCGGGCCCCGGCGGCCAGGCGAACGGGAAGGGCAGCGTGAAGTCCTCGGTGAGCACGCGGATGGAGAAGTCGTCCTGCTTGCCCAGCGCGCGGTAGGCGCGCCCGATGCCGCGGAAGTGCGCCTCCCAGAGCTGCGCGTCCCCGCCGTAGATGTCGGGGAAGGCGGGCTCCGGGGGCGCTGCGGGGCCTGCGGGCGGAGGGGACAGTGAACGTCCGGCAGGGCGGGGATGGCGGGGAGGGTCGGGAGGGGGCCACCGTGCGACAGGCCGAGGCGAGGAGGCCGAGGCCGGGCGCGCAGAGAGGTGGCGAGTCTGGAAGGAGCCCGGGAATGCGCTGGAAAGGCAGAGCTGGGAAACGCCAGGGCCACCTGGTGATGAGGTCGGGCCCTGCATTTCTGAAGGAGCAGCGCCAGCAAGCCAGGAAGAGTGGGAGGTCCTGGGCGCACGGAAGGGGATGGTCACTGAGTACTCTGGGCAGAGCGTTCCCATGGGGAGGAGGCTGCAAAGTTTGGCCAGTCTGACCCTGTGGGGACTCTGAGCGAGCTTAGGATGTTGAGGTTCACCCTGAAGACTGGCCAGCTTGGGGCAGGTGGTGAAGCTGTCACTCTCAGTTGAAGTTTATGCTGGCCGCTGGGCAGAGAATGGACTTTGGGAGCCCAGCGTCCAGGTCTGGTCAGATCCAGGGGAGGGAAAGACGAACATGAGGATGGGAAACACCACCTGGGGAGAGGCTGCAGAGCCAAATCAACAGGCCTCGTGGACCGAGGCGGGCAGGAGCGTGCAGGGACAGCCTGGTTCCCTGCCTGGGCACAGCCACCCTGGGATGCAGAGGATGGTGCAGACCCAAGGGGAAGAGGAGGTGGAAGGGGAGTTTGGTTTTGGCTCAGTCATGCCGCCCTTGCAGCCTATCCATGGTCCCCAGAAGGCACCCAGGTCCACACCCTGCCCAGGCTGCTGTGCCCGAGTCTAGGCCCTCCACTCTGGAGAGATCCCTTCATTCTTTTTTATTTCATTCATTCAGCAAATGTGCTTAGCTCTGGGGATCCTGAAGTGAGAAAAGCAGCCATGGAACCTCACTTGGGCACACAGTCCAGAGAGGAATGTAGTCAGGCCCCAGGTGGATGCAGGAAATAGACAAGGCAGCTCCCTGGGGAATGGCCACACTGGGAGGCATGGAGATGGGAATGGAGGAACGTGAATCCTCAGTTCCTCCTCCCAACACCCCTGGGAGAGGTAACAATATTCAATCTGTTTTAGTGGTGAAGATACAGACCCAGAGAAGTCATACACAGATGCCGAGCCAAAGCCCCTGGGCTGGGCAATCACTTTCCACCATGCCATGCCCCTGGATCAAAAGACTTCTGGTTAAGAGTCTCCTCCCTCCAGACAAATACTCACTGAGCACCTACTGTGTGCCAGGCAGGCTCTGTTTGAGCCATCAGCTACAGCCATGAGCAGCACAGATTCAGGGGGTCCTTCCTTCTACCTGTCAGAGCCTGAGCTATAGCCATGAGCAGCACAGATTTGGGGGATCCTTCCTTCTACCTGTCAGAGCCTGGGCTACAGCCATGAGCAGCACAGACTCGGGGGGTCCTTCCTTCTACCTGTCAGAGCCTGAGCTACAGCCATGAGCAGCACAGATTCGGGGGGTCCTTCCTTCTACCTGTCAGAGCCTGAGCTATAGCCATGAGCAGCACAGACTTGGGGGGTCCTTCCTTCTACCTGTCAGAGCCTGAGCTATAGCCATGAGCAGCACAGACTTGGGGGGTCCTTCCTTCTACCTGTCAGAGCCTGAGCTATAGCCATGAGCAGCACAGACTTGGGGGGTCCTTCCTTCTACCTGTCAGAGCCTGAGCTACAGCCATGAGCAGCACAGATTCGGGGGGTCCTTCCTTCTACCTGTCAGAGCCTGGGCTAGTCTTTCACTTTCCATGAGCCTCTGTTCAGCTGCCCTTGCAAATAAGATGACATTGACCAGCCTGTCTGAGCAATGGGAAGTACTTTTCCAAATCAGCACCGTGGACAGCGCCATGCTGGGGGGTAGGAGTGGCGCCCCAGCCTGGAAAGGGTCTGGTTCACACAGAGCCTGAACTGTTCGGAGTGTAGCCTCTGACTTGCAGAGGCAGCCAGCCTGCCCCAGCCACCTGGCCACCTTCCCCTACAGGCCTCCAGGGCAAGCGGCTGGAGGCTACCCTGACGTCCCACCCATTGGCCTGGCTTCCCCTCAGTCCCTGCTGGCGGGGCAGGCAGTCAGAGGAGAGGCTGTAGGGTGTTGCCGTACGTAGAGCAGTAAGGAAAAGCTTTGGAGAAGAGGGGATTGATTGTCCATGGAACCCCAAAGAGAGTAGGCCACTGTTCCACTACACATGGCCCCAGGGCGTGGGAAGAGTGACCTTCTAAGATCTGCATTTCACCAGGTGGGTCTAATCACTGTCTTGCAGACAGGTGGAAGGGGGCAAGGGAACCATGAGGTCACCAGGACAGTCATTGTTGGGGACAAGCTGGTAGCTTGGGCCAGAGCAGGGGTGAGAAATGCTCAGATTCTGAATATGACTTGAAGATAGAACGGGCAGGATTTGATGAGGGATGTAGAGTGGGAGCATGGGGAAGAGGGTTTGGGCCTGAGTAACAGGAAGCAAGGAGGTAATGTTAACTGAGGCAGGGACAGCTGGGAGAGGGGCAGGCTGGGCTGGGGGGTCAAGGGTTTAATCTTGGGCAGGTGGACTTCTGGATGAGCAGGGGAAGGGGCTAGGGGGAGGTGCAGTGGGCAGGCGGCTGCATGACTCTGGAGTTGGGGAGGGGTTGAAGCTGGAGATAGACACTGGGAGATGATGTTTAAAGCCACAAAACTGGATGAATCACTGAGGGGGGCGGTTAGAAAGGGAAGATGCCCAAGCACAGAGCCTAGGGTCCTCCCTCCTGACAAGGTCAAGGAGATGAGGAGCCAGTTAAGGTCCCGAGAAGGAACGGGCAGTGATGATAGTGGGGGCTCCGGAAGCCAAGTGTGGGGGCAGTGACCCAAGCCGCGTGCTGCCAATGCTGCACATCAAATGAGGCCCTGCGAGTGACCTCGGACTCCCCAGCACAGAGGTCACTGGGGACCTTTGCCAGAGCTGCCTTAGTGAAGCATTGGAAATTGAAGGCTGGTGAGAGCGGGTTCAAGAGCAAACGGGAGGTGAGAATGTGGAGGCGGCAAAGACAAATGACCTTCCTGAGGTTTGGCTCTGAATGAGGAGCAGAGAAGTAGGGCAGGAGCTGGAAGGGAAGTGGGGTCAAGGGACAGGATAAATCACAGCATGCTTTCATGCCAGTGGGAAGGATCTGGGCTAGAGCGGTGTCATGATGCAGGAAAGAGAGGGTGAAGAGTTGCTGGAGTGACAGCGTAAGTGGGAGGGAGGGAATGGGAGAAGCTGAACGCTGGCTTTGGCTGGGAGGAGGGTCGGGGCATTCACAGGAGCAGGCCAGGGTGAACAGTGCCCAGGAGCACAAGGGCAGATGGGTGGGCACCTGCAGAGTCCTCTTCCAATGGCTTCAGCTTCTCAGGGAAGAGGGGCACAAGGCCAGCAGCACAATATGAGGAGAGAAAGGATGGAGGCTTAGAGGGAGAGAAGGTGTGAGGTGGTTGCTAGGCAAGGAGAGGCTGGGCAGACCAGGGAGGGCAGCGGAGCCATCCTCCTTGCTGCTGCAGGCCCGGTCAAGTGCAGGAATTAGCAAGGCAGAGCTCACCCAGCTGCAGCCCGCTGCAAGGGCACAGGCAAGGGTAGCAGGGAGTTGGAGCTACCTGCCTAGTACAGGAAAATAGGAGAGGGGCCGGCAAGAGTGGAGGGAGAGCTGGCCACAGCAGAGCCGTGAGCAGGGTTGGATGGAAGGGGCCCTAAAGATCGAGGAGGCCAGACAGATGGAAGACGTGTGGGCTTCTGTCGCCATCAGAGACAGAGAGAAAGGAGTGCTAAAGCTGGCCCTCGAGGGCAGGGGCTGGGGCAAGAATCCCTGGAGTGCAGTGAAGACAGGGGGGCTACAGTTTGGGTGCAGTTTGGGGGACTGGGTGGCTGGGTGGGAGAACAAAATCCTTGGAGGAGTCCAAGGGGCTGAGAGAAATCACCAGTGTGATGACAGGAAAGCTGGGGAGGGAAGGGCAGGGGCCAGGGTCTTCAGGATCGAGGGCAGCGATTATGGGCAAGGTACATGGATGGGTGGGCACATGAGTTGTGGAGGGGTGGGTGGATGTATGGGTGGATGGGTGGATGAATAGGTGGATGGGTGGGTGGATGGATGGATGGATAGGTGAATAGATGGGTGGGTGGGTGGATGGGTGAATGGATATGTGGGTGGGTGGGTGGATGGGTGGATGGGTGAATCGGTAGGTGAATGGGTGAATGAGCTGATGAGTGGATGGATAGGTAGGTAGATAGGTGAGTGAGTAGGTGGGTGGGTAGATGGATTTGTGGATGGATGTGTAGGTGGGTGGGGGGTGGGTGGATGGATGGGTGGGTGGGTGGGTGAGTGGGTGGATGGATGGATACATGGATGGATGGATGATGCATGGATCAATGCATGGATGGATGGATGGATGAATGGATGATGCATGGATCAATGCATGGATGGATGGATGGATGGATGGATGGGTGAATGGGTGGGTAGATGGATGGACGGGGAAATGGGTGGATGGGTGGATGGATGGATGTGTGGATAGGTGGATGTGTGGGTGGGTGGCTGAATGGGTGGTTGGATGAGTGAATGCGTGGGTGGATGGGTGGATGGATGGGCCGGTGGGTGGATGAATGAGTGGATAGGTGAGTGGGTAAGTGAGTGGGTGGGTGGATGGATAGGTGGGTAGATGAGTGGGTGTGTGGATGGATGTGTGGATGAATGTGTGGGTGGGTGGGTGAATGGGTGGGTGGAGTGGTGGAGGGGTAGGTGGGTGGAGGGGTGGATGGGTGAATGAATTAGTGGGTGGTTGGGTAGATGGATGGGTGGGTAGATGGGTGCGTAGGTGAATGGATGGGTGGATGGATGAATGTGTGGGTGGGTGGGTGAATGGGTGAATGGGCGGATGCGTGGATGGGTGGATGGATGGGTGGGTAAATGGGTGATTGGGTGGATGGATGGGTGGATGAATGTGTGGGTGGGTGAATGGGTGGGTCGAGGGATAGAAGGGTGGAGGGGTAGGTGGATGGGTGGGTGGATGGGTGGATGAATGGGTAGGTGGATGGGTGAGTGGATGGATGGATGAATGGGTGGGTGGCTGCATAGATGGATGGGTGGGTGGGTGGGTGGCTGAGTGAATGGATGGCTGGTTACCCATACTGCTGCCTCTGAGTTCCAGAGCTGGGTTTTAGAAGAGGCAAGGGCAAGAGAATGATCTAGAAGAGACTCTAAAAAGTAAGAAAGACCCTGCACACCTCCAACTCCTTAGATCCAAAGGCTTCGGGAAGAGAGCCAACCCCTTCTCTGTTAACTTCAGAGCATCGGAGGATTGAGGAGAGTAGGGAGGAGAAGGACCTTTGGGGGAGGCTTTGATGCCCCCGTCGTGGTCTGGCCCCACTGCCACTCTCCTTCATGACCGTGGCAGAGCATCTTCTTCTGGAAGGCGGGTGAGAGGGCTGCTCCCTGCTCCCACATGTTCAGTACCCCAGGTGCCCCTCTCACCCTTCCCTTCTACTCCTCTCCCTCACCAAGTGTCTCACCTGGAGTGGCTACAGAAGGAGGGGTCAGACCTGCCGGGCTGGGAGCCCCAGGACAGGGGGAAGCCATGCCAGCAGCCTGGGGGCAAGCTTCTGTTTACTTGGCTGCCCAGGAAACGGGGAGGGGCCTCCCAGAGGAGGACGGAACCTTGCATTTAAAGGGCCTCCTCTCAGGAGCAGGCTGGGGCTGTGCGGGGAGGCGGAGTGGGAACCTGTGGGCTCGGTGGCCTCTTGTGCACTGGCCTCTCTGTGGGCATCCCGACAACCCTCACCCAGCACCCTGCCTCTCGCCTGGCCCCTGCAGGGGCACCCTCTGGGCCAGATTCCCATCCTTAACCCTTCCCATTGCACCCAGCAACCCTCCGAGATCAATCCCCAGTCACATCTGCTCACCCGCCCTGCTCAGGGACCATGAGATCCCGGCAGCCAGAGACCGCCGGCCTGTTCCCACCAACACTCTTCCTCCTGGCTCACCTCAGGTCAGTCTGGTGTCCACAGCTGCAGCCTGTGACCAGCCTCAGGCCTTGAACCAGCCTCAGGCTGGCCTGTCCCTCCAGGCCACAGGGCTCCCACAGGCATTCCCGAGACCCTCAGAGCCCAGCTCAGCAACTCCAGAAGACCCTGTGAAGCGGGTCAGATCTGGCCCCAGCCACAAAGAGCTCATGCAGGTTTCGGTTCCCCCAAAGTGGGATCAAGTGCTGGTGGGGGTGGGGACATGAGACAGAGAAGGGAGTGAAGCCTGGGAAGACACATCCCAGCAGTTTTACTGGGGATGGCGTCAGACCTACCCCGCCTGCCCGTGGGCTGCTGTGTCCCCAGCAGGTGTGGCCTGCAGGCAGCTTGGTAGCCAGAGATGGCCTCAGGGAAAAGAAGGGTAAGTGCTCCCAGGGGCCTGAGCTGGGGCCTGGCTCCCCAAAAGGAGAACCCCAGCCACAGACTCGGATGTATGTGATCAAGCAGTCAATGCCCCTGGAGCAAACTCATGCTCCCCCTTCAGGTTCTGGCTCACACCACCTCCTCCAGGAAGCCCACCTGGCCTGCTCTGCACCTTACAGCCTCTCAGGCCTGACTGGCACCCCCATTGGAAGTCACTTGTTTGGATACGGTCCCTCCATTGCCTTCTGTGGGCTCCCATGTGTCCTGGCAAGGACCTCAGGCTGCACATGGTCCCATGTCCAGGGCCCTGCCCCTCAGGGCCACACCCTTTGAGCAGCTCAGGCTCCAGCTCCCTCTGCTGAGATTTGTAGGTCAGTGCCAGCCTCAGACTTAGGAAGGTGAGCATGTAGGAGGTATGGGAGACCAGGGTTGTCATGGTAAAACCCTGTACCCACTCTTGTCTTCCCACCCCCCGAGAACCCCTCAGGACAGGCCTGGGTCACCTCCTCTGGGCCAGACTTAAAGTCCTGCCCAGCCCCAGCGAATGAGCTGGAACCCTTCTCCCCAGGTGAGCCACACTCCCCGCCCTCCCCAACCTCCAGCAGGGCTGGGGTACAGCTGAGGAGACCCAGCAGCGACCAAGGCTCTGAGTCGGATGCTCCAGACCTGGGGCTGTGCACCCTCCTCACCTCCATGGGACTGAAGACCTGAGGTGAACAGAGAAATGATGGGCCTTTGAGAAAGGATGATACAGAATAGCAAAGCTGGCGCTCAGCCAGCCCTTGGAGAAGCCCCTCACTCCCGAGGGCTGACTTCCTGGTCACCATGTGACGGGGCCTTTGTGGTTGAAGACCCTCTGATCTTATGAGAGGCGGGGCTGGGCCTGGAACCTCCCATTTACTGACAAAATGGCAGAGGTGGGACAGGAAGTCGAGTGCCCTGCATTCCTGGAGCCATGCGAGTGGGTCCTGCACAGTTCATTCTCATTACCGTCCTGTGTGACCCCCCCCCACGAGGCCACAGTGCTGGGATCACCCCCATGGGCACAGTGCTCAGGAAAGTGGAGCATGCCTGGATCTGGCCTCCAGCCATAGGGTTTACGCCCTCTACTTCCTCCCTGCAGGCCCTGAGTGCCATCTGAGGTCCCGAGAAACAGCATCCCTGTGCCCCGTCCAGCCTCCGCCCCCCAGCCTTTCCCAAGCCCCTGGCCAGGCCAGGGTCTGAGCTGGGCATGGAGAAGGATGGGAAGGCTGAAGCCCAGCCCTCCAGGCACCCATGGGCGGGAACACCCCGGCTCTCGGACCTGAGTCAGCCACGGTGAGCCACGGTGAGTATTCACGTGACCTGCATGTTTTTCACCTTCCTGTTCTCCAGCTAGGTGGCCCCAACGCCAACTCTCAAGGCAGGTGCAGATCATCTCCAGCCCCACCTGGCAGGCTCCGGCTGAGCCGCAGTCCCAAACGGCAGCTCAGCTATCACTATCACGGTGTGACTGTGAGAGGAAGAAACAGGTGGTCCTGACACGCTCGTTCTGCAGACCGCCACTGAGCACCTCCTAGTGACCAGGCCCCAGCTGGCTAGTAGCCTTAAACCAAGACATCTAAGCTGTTGTAACAAAGCACCCCCAAATATAGCGGCTAAAACGAAACAGAACATCCGTCCCCCTCCTGCACCAGTCCAGCCACTGCAGGCCTCGAGGGCAGCTCTGCTCCATGGGGCCACTCAGGGACCCAGGCTCTTCAGCCTGTGGCTCCCCCCCGGGGCAGGTGTCCTCATGAGCATGACCACATCCCAGCCCAGAAGGGGCGAGGGCAGTGGTGGGCTGGCAGCTTCCTATCGAGAACACAAGGAGACACTGCCCACACCACTTCTCAAATTCCAGGGCTGAGAATTTGGTCTTGTGGTCCCCCTTACCTGCAAGAGAGGCTGGGGCGTGCCATCCATTCCCAGGTGGCCATGTGCCCAGTATCTGGAGGGACAACCTCCATTTGGCAGCAAGAATGAAGGCAACCCGGCACGTCTTAGTGTGGGCTCCCTGTGGTGGAGAGCGTGGACTTCCTGGGGCTGCTGTCGCTAATTACCAGCATCCTGGGTTCAAGTCACATCTCTGGGCCAAAACCAAGGAGCCAGCAGGGCCACACCCACCACAGAGGCTCTGGTGGGAGCATTCCTTGTCTCTGTGGGCCACTGGTGGCCACCTCCCCCCAGCGCTGTCTCCACGGCCACATGCCCTCCTTTCTCTCTAGTCAAACCTGCCTCTGCCTCCTTCTGGTAAGGCCACACAGGACCGCACTGACGGACCACCTGGGTAACAACGTCCCTAAAGATTCTAAATTTCATCACAGCTGCAAAGTCCTTTTTTGCCATAAGAAGTAACAATGACAGGCTCCAGCCAGGAGAACATCGCTACTTTTGGGGCCACTCTTCCGCCCCCCCACACAGACCCCAAGGCAGCAACTTAGGGCAGGCACGTTCTCAAGACTCGATCCCAGGAAACACCGCAGGGTGTGGGAGGAAGAAAGACTCAGAAGGAGGGAAGCCGGCATGGAGCTGTCAAGCGCTCGGCATCCTGGAAGCCACCGGGCTTGACCCCACTGGGTCAGCCCATCCGAGGGGTAGGGCTGAGCTGTCTGTCCCCGTCCTCAAGTCACAGGTCAAGGGCTGCTCCCGGGAAAGCTGGATTCCCCGGCATCTTCAGCAGTGGCCAGAAAGCCCCCCGGAGAGAAACACGGGTGCTGGCGGGTGAGGGATAGTGAGGGTGAGAGCCCGAGGGCCGGGCCAGGGGCAAGAGCAGCTGCGCCCCGCCCACCCTCCAGAGCCTCAGGACTGAAAGCTGGGAGAACAGAGAAACCCAGAAGGAAATGCCGGCATGGAAAGGAAATGTGTAGGGAGCTCTGACCGCGTCGGGGTGGAGGGGACACCCCGTATCCATTCTGTGACCTGAGATGGCCTCTCCGGGAATGACGCTGAAGTAGGGGGCGGCGGGCCTGACGAGGAGCACGTGCCAAGGTCCTGTGGCAGGAAAAAGGCCCGCCCCCGAGGAGCAGGAGGCAGCAGCCCAGGACACCTGTGGCTTGTGAGCAGGGAGCCGAGGGGGAGCCGAGGCGGAGCTGAGGGTGCCGGCAAGATGGGGGAGACGTGTGGGAGCCGGCTCCCTTTCCCACCAGGCCACGGCCCCACATTCCTTCCTCCTGTGCCATCAGCACCAGCAGCCCCCTCCCTGTACACTGGCCTCTGTTGCCTCCTCCAGGGGTCAGGAAGGCCCCGCCTCCCTGAGGGACAGAAAAGGGGGCCCAGCAGAGGAAGCCTGGGGTGGAGGCAAGCAGGCCCCAGGCCCTGGCCGGGGATCGGGGGTGGCTGCCGAGGGAGGAGGGAGAGCAGGCTCGGCTGGTCTCCCCAGAAAGGCCCCTCCCAGCACTCCCGCCCCAGGAGTTATTTTTAAAATCTCATTTTCAGAAAGCGGAGGAGAAAACCTCTTTCTTTTGCCTTTTCTCCACTCTTTATTCTGTGAAAGCGTAGGAGGGGGTGTGGAGGAGGAGGGGAGCCCTGGAAGGCAAAGAGGAGCCCTGGGCCCTGTCCCAGCTTGGGGACCCGGGCCTGCTGCTGACCTGGGGCTGCCCCACCTCATGGGCCCCAGAGCCGCAAGCGGGACCCTCCCCGAGCAATCTTGGCATAGGGAATCACCCACTTGCAGGATGGGGATCCACCCAGGGCCCGGAGTGGGCACTCTTGCTGCCCCCCAGAAGGGGCCTCAGTCCATGCTCGCTGTGCACCTGAGGGCAGCCAGGCTCAGAGAGGACAGGGCCTCCCTCCGCCGGGAGCACAGGGCCCCAGCAAGAGCCCGCAGCCCCACCAGGCCACAGCTGCCAGGAGAGGGCAGGACTCGAGGCCTGGCAGCCCGGGGCAGGGATCCCAGCGCTGCCACCCGAGGCTGGGTCTGATGTACTCAGTGGTGGGCTTTTTGCTTTTGTTTTTCTGTGGTAAGAACACTTAACGTGAGATCTACGAACTTCACAAACGTTGAAGTGTGCGGTGCGGCCTCGTTAACTATGGTGCGGTGTTGACTGCAGACTTCCACACTTACCTTAGCTGAAACGTATCGCCATTCAACAGCAAGGCCTCCTCTCCCCTCTCCCCGCCCCCCGGCCCTGGGAACCACCATTGTACTCTCTGCTTCTGACTTTGACTATTTCTGATTCCATGTAGAAGCAAAATCAGGCAGAATTTGCCTTTCTGGGTCTGGCTTCATTGCCCTTGGCATAAAATCCTCCAAGTTCATTCACGTCGTCAAATATAGCAGGTCGCCTTCTTTTTAAAGGCTGGATAATATTCCATTGTATGCATATACCACATTTTCTTTCTTCTTTCATCTGACCACAGACACTTAGGGTGTGTCCGTATCTTGGCTATCCTCAAAAACGCGGCTGCCATCGTGGGAGTGCAGCCACGTCTTCAAGATCCTCAATCCGTTTCCTCTGGATGGCGCCCAGGAGAGGGGCTGCTGGATCATATGGCAGGTCTATCTTTAGTTTTCCGAGGAACCTCCATGCTGTCTCCTTCATCGGCGGCACCATTTTGCATTCCCACCAACAGAGTACAAGGTTCCCTCTCTCCACACCCGGCCAACACTTGCCATCTTGTCTTTTGGATGCCAGCCGTCCTAACAGGTGCAAGGGGATCTCGCTGTGGCTTTGATTTGCATGTCCCGGTGATCAGCGATGTCGCGCACCTTTTCATATACCGGTTATTTGTCTTCTTTGGCTACAGGTCGATTCCGATCCATTGCCCACTTTTTAATTGGATGATTTGACTTTCTGCTATCGAGTGACAGCAGCTCCTTCTGTATCTTGGATGTTAACCCCTTATCAGAGAGAGGGTTTGCAAACGTTGCCTCCCGCTCCGCAGGCTGCCTTTTCATTGCGTTGTTTCCTTCGCTGTGCAGAAGCTTTTGAGTTTGGTGTAGTCCCACTTGTCTATTTTTGCTTTTTCGCCTGTGCTTTTGGCTTCATATCCAAAAAATTATTGCCAAGAGCCATGTCAAACAGCACTTCCCCTGTTTTCCTCTAGGAGTTTACAGCTTCAGGTCTTACGTTTAAGTCTTCTGTGGGGGTATCCACTGGTCAGACGGGGCCACTGTCTCCTGGGAAGGAAACCTCAGGGAGTCAGGCCTTGGGGCAGCAGCCAGGGGAGCTGGTGGTGGGACCCAGCTGGACAAGGGGCATGAATGTCCTCCTGGCCCCTCCCGTCACCTCCAGTCAAACCACAATCCCCCTGGTCCCACCACCCAGGCCGGCACAGCACGGTTGAACAAACCACAGTGAGAATAAATGCTGTGGGAGCCCAGAGAAATCAGGGGTGGCTTCCCCAGGAGGTGGCCTGGGCGGGGGTCTCCAAGGACAAATAGGAACTAGGTACCGTGCACAACGGAGTTTCTTAGGAAAGTTGGGGGCAGGGCGCATTCCAGGAAGAAGGCACTGCCCACAGCCTCAAACCGGGCTGCAGCCTGGGAACCCCAGGGAGTCGTGCAGGGGCAGAGAGAAGGAGCCTGGGAGGAGGCCGGTGGGGGGGGGCTGCCCCGCCCTTGAGGCTGGCCCCTTCCTCACTGCAGGCGAACAGCAGGAAGGGAAACCGCCTATGCAAAGCCCCGCGGCCCCTCCTGCGCTCCCTGCCCCCAGTGGGCGGTGGGATGCCACGCACCTACCCACGACGCCCCTTCTGCGGGTCGCCCCTGGAGGGAGGGTGCAGCGGAGGGCGGGTCCTATCACCGCGGGCGCGTGGGCGGGTGGCACGCGTGCCGCTCACAGGCCCCCCAGTCGGGGCCGCTGCCCTCCCGCCGCGCGAGTCCTGCCTGGGCCCGCAGTGCCATCTGCCGGCCGCGCGGGGGGCGCGTCGCGGAGCAGGCGGCGGGAGGGAGGGGCCTTCCCCGGGCCCACCCAGACATGCTGGCACCCTGGGGAGGGGGTGCCGCCGGTCCAGGGGCCTCGTCCTCACCCTAGGCTTGGGTCTGGGGCCCTGAGTTTGAGACCCGTTTCCACCACCAACTGCTGTGCGACCAGCCGCTGGCTCCGGCCCTCTCTGAGCTCCGCCCCGCTCCCAGGGCGCTGAGCAGAGGAGGAAGGGCCACTGGGACCCTGGGGGGTGCCGCGCTCTTACAGTGGGGAGAGCGCACCCTGAGGCGTGAGGCGCAGCGAGCTTCCCGGGCGCACGGTCGGAGACGGGCCTGGGTTTGATTCGGGGCAGCCTGTCCGGACCCACAGGCTGAGCTCCCAGCTGTCCCCTTCCTGGTTCCTTCGGCAGGAGAGGACCCCGGAGGTGGCGAGCACCGGCACCTGGAGCGGAGCCTGGCACAAAGCAGGAGCAGAGACTCAGGCCCAGACGGGGAGTCACAGCTCCAGCCCCAGAACCTGCCACCCGCACGGAGACCTGGGCCTAGGGAACAAATGGCCCAGGCTGGGTCATCCACGGGTCTCCCAGGAGGTAACTGAGGCCCAGAGGAGGAAGGGGCAGGCCCGGGGACCCTGGAGGACACACGTCCGAGCCCGCATGCACAGACAGAGGCACACACGCAGACCCGCTGCCCCAGAACACAGACAGCCCTTAGAAAGGTTGCTGGATGCTGGAACCATCGTGACCTCACGGATGAGGTCAGGCCGGCCAGGGCGGGAGAGGGCCAGTGCCGGGGACACGGCCAGCCCACGGTCGTGAGGCCGGAACTAGTGGTGGGTGCCTGTGAGTCCGCACAGTGCCCCAACCATGGACAGGCAATGTTCTAAATGACCACACAGCCGCACCCCGGTGAGTAGGACATCCTCAGCCGTTTCCCCAAACCCCAGGTCAGCTCAGCCCCACCAGAGACTCCCGACCCCCACCAGTAATCAGCCTCCTCACCTGTTGGGAGCCTCCCTGTACACCATCCAGGGGCTCCTGTGCTGAGGAAGGAGGGTCCTGCCCCCAGGAGCAGCCTGGAGCAGTTGGAGTGGGCACCCGTAAGCCAGAGTCAGGGCCCTGCCCGCATAGCCTGCACCTGTGTGATGGCGAGAGGGACCCTGGCCTTCAGGCCTGCTGTGTGAACGGGCAAGTGAAAGGATGGACAGACTGTCCGCCTGCTTCTCTGATGAGCCTTGGCTTCTATTCGGCAGGACGGAGATGATACCGCAGCCAGTGTTTCTGCAGAGATTTCAGGGGCATGAGTAACAGAAGGTTCCACCACAGCTTTCCAGGGTCCCCAGGGCCCCCCCAGTGTCCCGGGACCCTGGGCAGACATGAAGGATATCTCCACCTTCCTGTGTCCGACAGGCAGGTCAGAGGTGCCTGGCCCCAGCCCAGAGTCCCGCCTGCCCCCTCTATGGGGACCCAAAGCAGGCTCCGCTGTCCAGGTGCTCGTCCACCGGGACTGGGGCCACAGCCAGGCTCTGGGTTCAGAGCAGGGTTCCTGGCTGCAGTCCCTGACACAGTGGCTATTCTGGGAGTGTCTCGGTACCTGCCTGTGAACTCAGGAATTTCAGGCCCTCGCAGTCCCCCGTCTGAATGTCGCCAGGCCTGCCTCCTCTGCCATAGCTTCTGCTGCTGCTAAGCTGAGAGCGCTCCTCTGCAGATGTTTGCTAATAGTGCGTTCACATCATTTTTCTATTTTTAAAAACACATTTAACTCTGGAGGCCACAGAGGCTGCGATGTGGGTTTGGAGGGGCAAGGTACGAGCCTCCCTGGTGCCTGCGGCCCGTGCTGTGACCGCTGCCATGCCTGGGGAAGCTGGACTCCCACTGCCACAGGACCCTCACTCCCACTCAGAGTCGGTCCCAACCACATTTGTCTGGAAGGCCACCCTTTCCACGATCTGGGAACTGGCTAGTTTTCTGGGAGGCCACAGGAAGGAGGCGGCTTTCCAGAAGAGTCAAACTGTGCGTGAACCTCTCAAGGTCAAGAGAGCAGAATTCCAGAGTCTCCCCAGAGCTGCTCTGGCCCTGAGACGCCAAGATGTGTCAGAACGTGTGATCTCCAGGAGGCAGGCTCTGGAGCTCTTGGGACAGCAGAGCTCAGATGTGCAGAAATGCGCTTTCTCAGGCAACCCCACCCTATGATGCACTTACGGGGCGGGGCAGCCTGGCGGATATCCTCCTATAGCTCTGGCAAGGGGACAAAGAGAAAGGAGGAGACAAACTCTGGGCAAAGGGGCCAGGGAAGAAGAGCCCAACAGGGTCCACGGGAAGGCATTTGGGAAGCCGTATCTGGTGTGATGGTTGAGGGGGACAGACCGCCAGGATCCTGGAGAGGTGGGAGGGCCATCACAGTGCTGTGTCTAAGGTCAGGTCGGGCCGTATTCACTGAAGCACTCCATTCATTCCGCCAGCATTTGCTGAGCACCTACTACATGGACCAGGTGTTCTAGGTGTCGGGGATACTGCTGGGAACAAAAGAGATAAAACCCTTGCCCACATGCCTTACATTCCAGACTGCCAGTGAGAACAGAAGCAGGAAATAAACGACATGGCGGCACAGGGGGAGAAGGCGTATGGAAAGAAGAGGGGCGGGAGTGGGAAGTGTGGGGTCAGGGTCTTCAATCAGTGCTTCACGAAGGGGTCAATGGAGCCAACACTAAAATCCGGCGAGGGACTGAGCCAGGTGGCCCTCTGGGTTCGGAAGGGTGTTTCCCAGACGGAAGGAGCAGCCACCACCAAGGTCTGGAGATAGACGTGCGTCCGGTGGTGTGAGCGCCTCCCGACTGGAGTAGAATCGACAAGGGAGAGCGGAAGGAAATAAGGGCAGAGGGACCATTTTTGTTCTTACGTGCCTTCTTTCTTTTCTATTACAGTATGATTTACAGATGATAAAATTCACTATTTTTAGCATATAGCTCTCAAATTTTGACAAATGTATATAGTCATGGACTCACCACCACAAACAAAATATGGTGGTGGGCACGCGACTCCCAGACAGCGCCATCTCCCAGACAGCGCCTCCGGCCCTCTGCAGTGAACTTTCTCCAGGTCCCTGTCCCTGGGAACCGCTGACCTGCTCTCTGTATAGTTTCACTTTTCCAGAACGTCATGAAAGTGAAATGGCACCAGATGTAGCTTTTGGAGTCTGGTTTCCCGCATGCAGCATCATGCATTGAAGAATCCGTGTTTTTGTGTTTATCAGGAATTCGCCCCCTTTGCTGCTGAGTAGCATACTCAGCATACTGTGGATGTGATGTGGTTGGTTTGTGCATTCCCAGGTTGAAGGACACGTGGATTATTTCCATCAAAAGCCACGATAAATGTTTGTGTATAGATTTCAGACAGCAGTCACTTCGCCTGAGAGAATGCCTAGGGGCAGGTAGCTGAGCCATGAGAATGCAAGTGTACGTTCAACTTGATTAGCAAGTACCAGGCTACCTTCCAAGAGGGCTGTGCCACTGTGCCTTCCCACCAGCAACGCGTGAAAGCTCAGAGCTGTTCTGCGCCCTCACCAGCAGTGGGTATTGCCCGTGTTTCTGATTTTGGCCACTTTGGTGGGTGTGTAGTGATAGCCCACTGCGGTGTTAGCGGCGTCCCTCGTGAGGAATCACGCTGAGCACGTTTCAGGTGCTTCCTTGCCGCCCGTCTGCTTTGTCCCAGCGTCTTTCCGTGTTGTGTTAGGCTGCCTGGGCTTTGTTTTGTTTTCGTTTTCCTTTGTTTCGAGTGTGCTTTATATATTCTGGAGATCGTCCTTTATCAAATATGTGATTCGCAAATACTTCCTCCAAGTCTGCGGCTTCTCTTTTCATTTTTTAGTAGATATCCCTTAAATAAAAGAAAGGGGGACGCGGTGCAGTGGCTCATGCCTGTAATCCCAGCACTTTGGGAGGCGGAAGCCAGAGGATCATTTGAGCCCAGGAGTTCAAGACCAGCCTAAGCAATAGAGAGATACCCTGTCTCTATTTAAAAAAAAAAAAAAGAGGCAGACATGGTGGCATGCACCTGCAGCCCTAGCTACTTGGGAGGTGGAGGAAGGATCGTCTTTTGAGCCCAAGTGTTCAAGGCTACAGTGAGTGACCTATGCTTGTGCCACTGCACTCTAGGCTAGGCAACAGATCAAGACTTTCTAGAAAACAAAAATAAAATACAGACAGAGGGGATCTCTAGAAGAAAATGATATTTATTCAAACATTTAAGATTCTTATATCTCCTTGATAAATGAAGTGATTCTCTTTATCCCTGTTATATTACTTACTCTAAAATATACTTTGTCTGATATTAATATAACACAATTTTCTTTATATTTATGTTAGCATGATAGATTGTTTTCCATCCTTTTACTTTTAATTGATTGGTATGTACTATATTTCAAGTGGACTTTGCATAGGCAGTGTACATGTGGGTCTTGCTTTTTTATTCAATTTAATAGTCTCTGCTATTTAATTTTGGTGCCTTTATTATTTATATTTAATATGTCTATTGATCGGATTTGGTTTTATTAGACCATCTTGCAATTCATTTTCTCTTTGTCTCATCTCTTTTTGTGCAATTTTTTCTCTTCTTCTGCCTTTATTTGCATTGAGTAATTTTTATGAATCCACCTTATCTCCTTCGTGGAATTCTTAGCCACACATATTTTGTTTAGTGTTGTTTTATTGTCTAGTCATTGCTTTTGGGTTTCTGTTATACATGGTAGCTGATCTCAGTTTACCTTCAAGTGAAATTAGAGTGTAAGAACCTTCCAACATTTTGTTTTCATTTCTCCCTCCTGGCTTTTGTGCCATTATTGTTACATGTTTTACTTCTATATTTGTCATAAACCCACAATGCATTATTATTTTTACTTTAAATTTTAAAAGTAAAAATTCTATTTACCTACGTTTTTACCATTTCCAGTGCTCGTTATTCTTTTGTGGAGCTTCATTTTTTCCGTCTGTTGTCATTTTACTTCTGTCTGGAAGACTTTCTCAAACATTTTTTATGGTGCAGGACTTCTGGTGATAACATCTTATGGCTTTTGTACATATGAAAAGTATTTTTATACCACCTTCCGTTTTTACAGGTATTTTCTCTAGGATGGAATTCTAGCCTGACAGATTGCTGTTTTGTTTTGCTTTGTTCTTTCAGGGCTTTAAAATGTTGTCCACTGTCTCCGGCTCACATTGTTTCCAACAAGAACTGTGCTCTCATTTTTCATTCCTTTCATGTGTCTTTTTTTCTATGGATGTTTTTAAGATGTGACTTCATGTAGTTTTCTTTGTATGTCTTTTGCTTGGAATTCATTGAATTTCCTGGATCTGTGGATTTATAACTTTCATCAAAGGTATGAAATGTTCAGGTATTATTTCCTCAAATATTTTTTCTTTCCCCATTCCTTCTCCTGTAGGGAGGCAAATTCCACATACAAAATGCCATGTGATGTTGGTCCACAGCTCACTGATGCTCTGTTTTATTTTTTCCAGTCTTTTTTCTCTACATGTTTCATTTCGGGGTAGTTTCTAATTGCTGTGTCTTCAAGTTCACTCATCTGTGCTTCTACATTGTCTAATCTGCTGCTAAACTATGTATCCTTCATCTTTTTATATTTTCCAGGTCTCTCCTTACCATGCTAATGTTTTTCTCTACCATGTTGAACATGAGAAATATATTATTAAAAATTATGGCAAAAACCACAATTACTTTTGCACCAACCTTATAACTGTTTTACTGTCCTTGCCTACTAATTATATTATTTCTGTGTTGGTTTCAATTAATTGATTTTTTTCTCCTCATTATGGATCATATATTTTGCTCCTTTCCATGCCTAGAAAATTCTGATTGGATGCTAGACATTGTGAATTTTGCCTTGTTGGGTACTGGATATTCCTGTACTTTGTAAATATTCTTCAGGTTTGTTCTTGAACACAATTAGATTACTTGAAAAGTTTGGTTCCTCTGAGGCTTGATTTTAAAAGTGTGGTAGGAAGAGCCAAAACAGTGTTGTTTAGGGCAGATTTTTCCCCCATTACTGGGTTCATACCATTCAGAGCATGCTACCTAATCCCCTGTGAATTACCAGCTTTTCCACTCTCGATGGTGAGAAAAGGAACTCTTGCTAGCCCTGTGTGAGCTCCAGAGATTGTTCCCTCTACTCCTTTTGGGGCTTCATGGTTTTCCCAAGTGCACTGAGCTCAGATGAAGATGGGGGGTACAGGGGATCCCCTGAAACACCCCAAGAACCCTCTCCTCCTCGTGCCGCTCTCTCCTGTCACTCTTCCCAGCAAACTCCAGCCACGTTGGCTCCCCCAGACTTTCACATCCACTTCCTCAACTCAGAGAGACTACTGGGCTTTATTGGACTCCCTCTCCCTGTGCTGCAAACTGGAAACTTCCCAGTAGCTGGCTGTGGCCACGCTGGGCTCACCTTCTTGCTTTTCCATTTTCAGGGATCTTCGTCCTGTGCTGCTGTTGTCTGATGTCTGATAATCATGGTTTTGTTTTTTTTTTTTCCAATTTCCAAGTTGTTAAGACAAGAGGGTGAAGCTGGTCCTTGTCATGCCCTCATGGATGGAGGTATCAGTGTCTTACATGTCATTTTCAGGCCTTTGAGTTTTACTCTGAGTGAAATGGGAGGCAGGGCAGATTCTGAGTGGCATCACCTGACATGCATCCCTCCCATGGTGGGAGAAATGAACGGGTAAAATATTGAAAGATGAACTGGCTTCTAATGCACCACAGAATTCACGGATTTAATTTGCTGATTTTGTTTATCTCATTCATTGAGGCATTCCAGGAGAATGCCAGAACATGCCCCACCCATGGCAGTCACCTGGGAAGTGAGTACTGAGAGCGAACAAATGAATAAGGTCAGGAAGTGGGTGGAGCAGGAGGCTCTTCCTGTCCCAGCAGGAGACCAGGCTTGGGCAGCATCCTCCAAAAAAACAACATGGTCTCTTTTGGCCCCTTATGGCCCCTAACACAGCCCGAGGCAGTGCTTTCCCCACATTTGCAGGAGAAGAGGAAGAAGACGAGGAGAAGGCAGAGGCCGGCTTGGAGGGAGGAGAGAAGGCAGAGGCCGGCTTGGAGGAAGGAGAGAAGGCAGAGGCCGGCTTGAAGGGAGGAGAGAAGGCAGAGGCCGGCTTGGAGGGGCTGGATCTCCCTTGATCTGTTCTCACTGCTCCCATAGCTCTCCCCACTTCCCTTGGGGACTCCTTCAGCGATGTCTGGGTGACCAGGGCAATCTCACATGTGGTCTGAATGAGGGATGCCATACCCTGAGCCCTGCCATGTCCCACCAGCCATGTCTGTCTCAAACCCAACCTCAGAAGCGGACGCCTGCTGGGAGGCCAGGCCCCACCAGGCCTGCAGGTGATGCTGCCTACTCAACAGTGTCCCTGAGGCCTTGAGACCCCACCCTCCTCCCGGGGCCCAGCCAGTCCCTTGAATGGAAGGACAGACACATGGAAGGATGTAGCTGAGCCCAGTGGAAGCCAGTGCAGCACGTAGCACCCCGCACTAATGCGGAAACACGCCACCCAGACGCCGACTCCCAGGACCCCTCCTCCATTTCAGAATCTCCCCCGCTGTCTCCACATCCCCAAAGGAGTCGTCTTGCATGGAGGCACCCCAGGACTCTGTCCACAGGGACAGACTCCCACACCCCACCACCATTCTGCTCCGCAAGTCGCAGAGCAAGCAGCCAGGCCGCACTCCTGCCACAGAAGCACCAGGTGTTCATGGAGGAGGCCAGCGGTGCAGGTGACCGTCAGCCCCGGCTCAGGCAGGACAGGCGTGAGTTGGCCCCAGATGGGGTCAGGCTCCAGCAGATCCCACCCTGTCCCTCCAACAAAAGCAGTCCTGAGGGTGACGGCCAGAAGGAGTCTCCCCTCCAGGACCTTGAGAGTGTCAAGCGGTGTGGACATGGTGAAGCTTTCAGCAGAGAGCCCTGCACACTCGGCTTGGCCTCGTCATGCCTCGTGAGGCACCATCCAAAGCCCAAGCGATGCCCAGCTCACCCTACACCCCACCCTCCACCATCCCCCCCATTCCCTTTCACAGCTCGGACCTCAGTCCAAGCCTGGCTCCTACGTTATTCAAACACCATTGACTGCTGGATGACTGGGTGGTTGGTGAAAGGATATAGGAAGAATGGATGCGGGGAGGGAGGGATGAATTCGTGAGTGGGTGGGTGGACATTTATGAACAGATGGATGTTGGGTGGGTGGGCAGGTAGATGAATGGAAAGACAGATGAACAGGTGGATTCGTAGACGGAAGGATGGACAGACGGAGCGTGTGGATGGACGGATGGCTGGATGGGCAGGTGGGTGAGGGAGGCGTGGGTAATGGGCGGATGGAGTATGAATGGTGAGAGGACGTGCTCACACACCTGCGCTCCTGCTCCTTACCTAGGTTGAACCCAGGAAAGTCCATTTGGACCGTCAGGAGGTCCCAGGCTTCTCAGGCATCCATTCCCCAGTTCTCATTTTCAGAGCACTCCTTCCATCCCCAGACCCACCCTCCTGCCCACCCAGCCTTGCTGCCACAATGTGACCCACCCACAGCCTGTTCACGCTCATGCCTTCCTGCCCACCTTAGCCATCTGCTTCAAGATGCTGCAGGACATGAGCAGTGCAGATCCCTTCCGCCTGAAGTACATCATCAAGAAGGTCAAGAACACGGCTCATGGCTCCCCCAGCCTGGTGATGGAAACCATCCACCACTGCTTCATAGACAACCCAGAGGTGGGGGCAGCTTGGGCCACTGGGGCAGGCACAGGGGGCAGAGGGGAGGGTGGGACCCGGAGGTGAGCTCTAACCCGGGGTCCTGCATAGAACAACCACATGACTTGGGGCAAGCCTCAGTTTCCTCACATGTGAAATGGGCCAAGTAGGGAGGGAGAAAAGTGAACCCAGATGCATTGACCGCCCTCAGAACGCGCGCATGAGGTGGCTAACCTGACCCTCACTGGGTGGGAGCCTAAGGCATACGGAAGCCAAGGGGTTTGCCTGGAGTCACAGACCATGAAGTGGCAGAGACAAATGGCTCCTTTGGACCCTCCATGTCCACACCTCTGCCCACATCTCCCAAACCATCTGACCTGATCTGTCCCCAACCCACCATTGCTGTCACCCACAGATCTCCAGCAGGCACAAGTTCTGGCTGTTCCAGACTCTGGAGATGGTCATCGGGGCCAGTGACATCCCAGAGGAGACCTGGGAGAAAACCTTCACGCAGCTGGCCCTGGAGAACACGACCAAGACCACGGTGGGCCTCCCCTCCCCCAGCAAGTGAGCCAACCCCCCACGGGTTTTGGGAATGCCAGTGGCTGCCCCAAGGACCCAAGTGATGCCAGGTGTGCCCAGCCTTGTAGCTTACCAAGCAATTCCATCCAGTGACTCGCGTTCTTGCCCCCAGCCACTTCAGCGGACAAGCACTTTTCCATCTCACTTTCCCATTTCGGGAAGGTGAGGCTCATAAGTCGGGGAGCCCTCTCCCCTCAGGAGGTCTCTCCCTACAGCAGGCTGTGGTTCTGCCTGCAGCCCAGCTTCTGGGAGGCCTCTGCACGTCTAACCCCGTCCGCAGGCTGTACCTCCGCCCTTGGCCTCCCGCTTCTGGCTTCCTGGCCGATGGAGACTTGGGGGTCTGGACCTGAACTGCCCCACCCACCCCACCCTGCCCCCAGCTTGCAGTCTGAGATCTGGCCCCGGCCACCAACAGTCTCCACTCTAGAAGCTTGGGAGCAGGTGGCTTAGACTGACTAGGCCAGGGCGGCCCCAGGGGACGCCTCAATACGTGCACACACTTGGGTGCCCCACGAAGCAGGAGTAGGCACCACTTACCCTCTGTGTGATGCTGAGTCTTCACTCCGGTGGTCATGCAGAGGCAAACGCCACTGCAAGACGTTCTTCATACTCACAGCTCCCCCCGACACGAGAGGCACAGCACACCACACTGGGCCACACAGGCCTGCCCCACACAGGGGTCAGGAAGCAGACAGAGGCCAATCTGGACACGCCTTCAGGGCCACGGTGCCGGAAAGGAAGCAAGTGGAGACGTCCCCTAGGAGCTACGGGGACAGTGGCAGGTCAGGGCATTGTAACGGGACTTCCACGCTCCCGCAGAGATTACACAGCTTCGGCTGCTCATCTAGCCCTTCAATTCAGCAAACAGGGAGAGGGTATTAGGAATAAGACATCCAAGAGCACAGGGCCTGCCAGCGTGGCCAACACACCCTCCACACAGGGATCTGTGGCCCCACTTACAGATAGAGAGGCTGGGGCTCAGAGCCTTAGGGACTGGCCTGTAGTCACCACCCAGCTGGCGGACAGCAGGTGGGTCAAGCCCCTGAGCTTCCCCAGAGAAGTGAGTGAGGCCACCCTAGGTGTGAAGGACGGGGAACGGGGCGTGGCAGCCACGTCCACCTGGTTTTTCTACCTTGTTTCTTGTGGCTCTGGAATCCTATGCATGTGTTTCTCACACTCACTGTTGCCAAGTCCATCAGGCGCCTCTGCAGTTTACGGATTGAAGATCCTGGGGAGCTGCGGTCAGGGAGCAGTGCCCCCGGCAAGGCGAGGGCTTCGGGACACTCTCAGGGGCGTGGTCTGGCCTCAGCCTCCCCGAGGGTAGACAAGGCCCTCCTGCGGCTTCATGATGGGGGCCCCTGCACGGAGTCCCGCATGAACAAGGCTGCGACCGGTCTACATTTTCTGCTTCTGAACGTAACGCAGCCCCGCCCCAGCACCCAGAGGAAGCGCACAGTTCTGTGGGTCCCACCCGCCTGGGACACAGAGGGGCGTCAGGCGCTCTGGCACCTAGGTCAGGCCCCTCATCTGCCTGCTCCCCACTTCCACAGTGTGCCTGCTATTGTCCCTTTTAAAAAATCTCCTAAATGGAGTGTTAGCTGACGTAGGTTTTTTGAGAGAACAAAATCAGATTCAATCACCATCTTCACGAGAAGCCCCCATAGACATACTTGGCATAAATTAGAAGTGATATATCCATTTCATGAGATGATTCAAGCTGCATGGCAGGGCTCAGAAACCCCCACTTCCAGACGCCCCAAGTGCAGGCAGGCCTCCCGCTCACCTGCCTCAGAGCCACAGAAGCCGCCTATGGCTCCCATGAAGACCGAGAAAAGTGGAATTCAAAACTGTATCAAGATCCAGAGGGAACCACACACTTGTTGAGAAAGGGCCTGGGTGTGACCACACAGAGCCTCGGGGCCCACTCAGGTCCTTCCTGCTGAGGAAGCCCCTCCCCTGGACAATGGGGGCTTGGCCAGGGTCAGGGAGGCCAGGGGCCCGGGCGGCGGGGCTCTGCCCTCGAGCAGCTGACGCCCTGGGTCTCCTGGATGGGAACATGGCCTCTGGTTCTGAATTCATGGCGAAAGAATTAAAGGATGTGACATTGTCGTGGGCCGCCAGGAGCTCAGGAGGAGGAGAGGTGATGTGGGCTAGAGGATCAGGATGAGGGCCTGAACCCAGGCCTCGGAGCACGCTCTAAGGGGAGTGGAGGTCCAGGCAGGCACACAGCATGAGCCAGGGTGCAGAGGCAGGAGGAGGAGGGGGAGGAGGGGGAGGAGGGGGAGGAGGGGGAGGAGGGGGAGGAGGGGGAGGAGGGGGAGGAGGGGGAGGAGGGGGAGGAGGGGGAGGAGGGGGAGGAGGGGCGCAGAGGCAGGGGGAGGAGGGGGAGGAGGGGGAGGAGGAGGGGGAGGAGGGGGAGGAGGGGCGCAGAGGCAGGGGGAGGAGGGGCAGGAGGGGGAGGAGGGGGAGGAGGGGCGCAGAGGCAGGGGGAGGAGGGGGAGGAGGGGGAGGAGGGGGAGGAGGGGCGCAGAGGCAGGGGGAGGAGGGGGAGGAGGGGGAGGAGGGGCGCAGAGGCAGGGGGAGGAGGGGGAGGAGGGGCGCAGAGGCAGGGGGAGGAGGGGCAGGAGGGGGAGGAGGGGGAGGAGGGGCGCAGAGGCAGGGGAGGAGGGGGAGGAGGGGGAGGAGGGGCGCAGAGGCAGGGGGAGGAGGGGGAGGAGGGGGAGGAGGGGCGCAGAGGCAGGGGGAGGAGGGGGAGGAGGGGCTCCAAAAATGGACGCAGACCAGGATGGCCTCAGGCTCCCTCAGCCTCAGTTTTCCAGCAAAAGAAACGTGGGCTGTGGTCCTGCCCCTCAAAGCAGCCCTGGCATAGGAAGACTCGAGGGCTCGGAACAAGCTGCTCTGATGTCCCTCCCACCCTGCCTGCTCCCACCTCACCCAGGAACTGGCAGACATACACCAGGACGAGGCCAGCAGCGTGCGGGTGGCCATCTGCAGGCACTCGTGGCGGGTGGTGGCGCAGCATCTGGAGACGGAGCTCCTGACGGGCATCTTCCCGCACCGCAGCCTCCTCTATGTGAGGGGCATCCTGTCCCCCCGCGGTATGTGGGCGCGAGGCTGCGGACAGGATGGGGCAGGTCATAGAGAGTGGTCCAGGAGGGAGGCTTTGAGGTCCCACACAGGCAGGGCACAGGGGCTGCATGTCACTTATGCAACGTCAGGTAGCTTCATGCCGAGCGGGAACAGGATGCTGCCCCGAGGATCCCCACTGTCCCGCACCCCTCAGGGGGCCCAGGCCGTGCCCAGGACCTCCCTGGAAAGAGCAACCCAGGCCCAGCCGTGCCAGCCCCTCCGAGGGCTCACCCACTCCTGCTGTCAGTATTGCAACAGCTGGGCCTGGGTGGAGCCAGGATGACAGAGGAGGGTCGGTTGGTGACCTAGGACAGGTGTGACTCTGGCACACAGCTGGGCAACATGGCAGGCCAGGGCCGCCCCCAGCCTTTACCACCTGCAGTGTCTGGGCCCTTCATCCACCATAGCCGCAGCCTCCAAGCTACGGGAAGGGCCAGCCTGGACAGTGGGGCCTCTGAGGACCCCAGAGGAAGGACATACAGGGAGGTGCTGACACAAAAAAGCACACTGACTGAGCACCCACCCAGCGCCAGGCCCCCAGCCACGCAGAGGCAAGGGCCAACCTTCAAGAATTCACTCACTCATTCACAAGCACATGCTGCTGTGTTTCCCACTGGGAGGTCCAGGGCTGCCTTGAGAGCAGCTGGGGGAGCCCAGAGAGGAGAGGGACCAGCTGCCCAGGAGCCATCAAGGAGGGCTTCCTGGAGGAGGCAGCCAGTGTAGGCCACATCTAGAGATATGCATAGGAGGGTGAGGAAGGAAGTTCCCTCTGCCAAGAGCCTTCAGGAGGAATTGGTGGGCAGCCACTGTGAGGGGTGGGGTTGGGGTGTGGCAGGGCCTGTGACCTGCAGGGAGGCCCAGGTCCAGCAGGGGTGTCTGCACTCTAAGGCTGGGGAGAAGCAGGACCCTGCTTGGCTTGGCCTTGCCCCCCACCCCGCCCCGGGATTGGCAGGCTGGGCAGAGGTCCCTCTGCACCCGGGGGTACTGCTGAGGACCCCAGATCTCTCCCCAAAGCAGCCTCTCCCTCTAAGGTGGGTTCCAAAGTTCCCAAAAAGCTCTCCACTGTCACAACGCCTCCCTCCCAAAGCCTTATTTTCCCACTCTTGAGGGGCCATGCTTGGCGATGCCCCTCCATTCACCATGAGTGAGCCCAAGGCCCAGAGAGGGAGCCCAGCCCACCTGAAGCCACACAGTAAGGGCAGCAGGGCCGCAAGCCCAGCCCAGCTCTCTGAACCCAGAGCCGACCCGGCTCATGTCCCTCCAGCTCCCATGCCCTACCCACAGAGCCAGGGTGGGCAGAGGCCAGTAGTGTCAGCCCAGGCCAGCACTAATGCGTAGAGGTGACGGGGTCAGACAGGCCCCTGTGACCCTCCCCTCTCCCCACAAAGGAGCTCTTCGGCTGGGAAGACAAGCCTGCTGGGAAGAGCAACTGAGCCAGGTAGGGAGGGGGCCCAGCTCCCGGCCACCCGGCCTTCCGTGGCGCCAGCAGGGGAGAGGTGGCAGGATGGGTGCCTGGGAGGAGGGGAAGGGAGAAGGAGGGAGGAGGAAGAGAAGGCGGAAGGAAGGAGAGAAGCGGAGGGGAGGGAGGAAGATGGGGGAGCAAGAGGGGGCAGGGAGGGAGGGAGGAAGGATCCCCACTATGCAGATGAGCACACAAGTCTGGGAAAGGGAGAGGACCAGTCACAGGCCTGAGGCATCGGGGTTCACACCTTGGCCAGAGCTGTGACCACGGAAAGAAGGAAGCAGACGGGCGGACGAGAAGAACCAGGCCGTGCAGCCCCCTGTCCGAACACACCCAAGTGAGTGAGGGGCTGACATGGCTGAGAGAAGGGACAAGGGACACCACACCCCTGCCGCCTGGGTCCAAGTCCATATTCAACCAGTCACCACTCTGACCTGGGGGACCCACTTCGCCTCTCGGCACCTTGGTTTCCTCATCCGTCAAATGGGAATCCAAGCACTTCACTCAGAGGGTGGTTGTGACAAGGACAGGAAGTAATCCATGCAGCGTCGGGCACCATGCCGGTGGCACAGGAAACCCTGGCTGATGTCATCGTTGTCCTCTGGTGAGAGCTGTAGTGGTAGTGACAGGAGCAGCGGAGACAGCAGGAGAAGAGTCGTCCTGGAACAGTATCCCGTAGAAACGGCACCTCAGCAGTACACGCAACCCAGAACAAGAAGACAAAACTCACCGAGGACAGAGAAAACTTGAACAAAACGTTAACCGACCCATCTAACAAAGTGCAGATAAAATATTCGCCAGGGTGTGGTTGGGGGAAGCAGAGATGGTTCATGGCTACAAAAATAGGAAGAATGAATAAGATCGACCGTTGGCTAGCACGGCAGGGTGACTGTGGTCCATTGTTTAATAGCAGATTTTAAAATCACTAAAAGAGGCTGGGCGTGGTGGCTCATCCCTGTCTTTCCAGCACTTTGGGAGGCCAAGATGAGCAGATCACTTGAGGTTAGGAGTTCGAGACCAGCCTGGCCCATAGGGTGAAGCCCCATCTTTACTAAAAATTCAAAAACTAGCCCAGCGTTGTGATATGCATCTGTAATCCCAGCTACTCAGGAGGCTGATGTGGGAGACTCACTTGAAACCGGGAAGCAGAGGTTGCAGTGAGCCAAGATTGCACCACTGCATTCCAGCCTGGGCATCAGAACGAAACTCCATCTCAAAATAAAATAAAATAATGGAAAGAGGGCCGGGTGCAGTGGCTCACACCTATAATCCCAGCCCTTTGGGAGGCCGAGGCAGGTGGATCACCTGAGGTCAGGAGTTCGAGGCCAGCCGGCCCAACATGGTGAAACCCTGTCTCTACTAAAAAATAAGAAAAATCAGCTGGGTGTGGTGGCACGTGCCTGTAGTCCCAGCTACTCGGAAGCTGAGGCAGAGAATTGCTTGAACCCAGGAGGTGGAGGTTGCAGTGAACCGAGATCATGTCATTGCACTCCAGCCTGGGCAACAGAGTGAGACCCCATCTTAAAAAATAATAAAATTAAAAAATAACTAAAAGAGTACAATTGGATTGTAACACAAAGGATAAATACTTGTGAGGTGACAGATACCTCATTTACCCTGATGTGATTATTACACATTGCATGCCTGTAGCAGAATATCCCATATATCCCATAAGTTATATATGTGCTATACACCCACAAAAATTTAAAATATTAAATTTAAAAAAAATTCACCAAGAGAGACCATATGCCAGGCCACATATCAGGTTTCAACAAATGTAAAATGGCAGAAATCAAACAGTATATTCTCTAACCAAAACACAAATTCGAGTTCAATATAAAATATATCTGGAGAAACTTCACATCCTTGGAAATTAAACAATACATTTCTAAATAAGAAGAAGAAATCACAAGGAAAATTAGAAAATATTTTGAACTGGATGATAATGAAACATGACATATGAAAATCTGTGGGATGCAATAAAAATACTTAGAAGGAAATTTATATTTAATGCCTATATTAGAAAAGAGGAAAGATATAAAATCAATTATCTAAGACTCCATTTTAAGAAGTTAGCCAAAAAATGAGCAAATAATAAACTCGGAGTAAGTAGAAGGAAGGAATAATACAAACTAGAGCAGAAATCAAAGAAACAAAAAGGAACAAAAACAGAGAATGACCAGAACAAAAAGATCAATACATTGAGCCAGATGCGGTGGCTGCTGCCTGTAATTCCAGCTCCTCTGGAAGCTGAGCAGATGAATTGCTTGAGTCCAGGAGTTCAAGACCAACCTGAGCAATGTAGTAAGACCCTGTCTCTAAAAAAACTTATATTGGGGTTGAATATGAGATTTAAAAAATAAAACTTCTAAAAATTAGCCAGGCATAGTAGCTTATACCTCTAGTCCAGCTACTCATGAGGCTAAGGCAGAAGGATTGCTTAAGCCCAGCAGTTCAAGGCTGCAGTGAGCTAGGATCAAACCACTGCACTCCAGCCTGGGGAGCAGAGCAAGACCAATCTCTATGATAGATAGATAGATAGATAGATAGATAGATAGATAGATAGACCCCTCACTAGACTGATCAAGAAGAGAGAAAACACGAAATACCAATTTCAGAAAGGAATAAGGAACGACACTACTAATCCTTTGGACATTAGAAAATTACAATGAATATTCAATAAATTAGATAATTTAGATGGAATATACAAATTCTCTAAAAACCACATATTACCAAACTGACATAAGAAGAAACAAAAAATGAATAGTCCTATATATATTAAAGAAATTTAAATCATAATTTAAAACATTCTCACTTAGAAAACTTCAAGCCCAGACACTTCTCTGTGAATTCTATCAAAAAGTTGAAAAAGAAGTAATATTGATTCTATACAAATTTCTTCAAGAAAATAGAGAAGGAAGGAACAATTTCCTAAATCATTTTATAAGGGCAACACAACCAAAGATATTACCAAAAAAGAAAAACTACGGACCAATACATTTTATGAAAATAGACTCAAAAATCTTAACAAAATATTAGCAAACTGAATCAAAGGATAGTGCAGCATGACTGAGGAGGTTTATCCCAGGGACACAAGGTCCATTTCCCATTTGAAAAACAGTAAGTGCAATTCAACACATTAACAGAATAAAGCAGAAAAAGCCTGATCGTATTTATAAAAAATAATGTGGAAAAGGCATCTAACAGAATTCAACACCTGATCGTGATAAAAGCTCTCAGCAAACTAGGCATAGAAGGAAGCTGCCTCAGTGTGACAGGGGACGTCTTAAGCTACAGTTAACACACTTAAGAATCAAAGACCAAACACTTTCCCACTGAGATCAGGAAGAAGGCAAAGGTGTCCTTTCTCTCCACTTCAGTCAACATTGCACTGAAGTTTCGAGCCAGGGCAATAAGGTAAGAAGAAGGAGAAGGGGGAAAAAGACATGCAGGCTGCAATTGAAAACGTCAAACTATCTCTTGTGTAGACAGTGTGACTATATTCATAGACGGTCTTACAGAATCATATTTAAAATACTAGAACTAATAATTACTAAGAATTGGATCGAGCAAGATCTCAGGATACAAGATCAATATACAAAAATCAATTGAACTTCTATGTACTGGTAACAAACAATTAGAAAATAAAATTTTTCTTAAAAATGACATTTTCAGCAGCATTAAAGATACAAAAAAAGATAAATGCAACAAAATATGTGCAATATTTTTAAAAGCATTGCAAAGAGAAATTAAAACAACCCTTAAAAATGGAGACAGATGATGTTTGTAGACAAAATGATTCGATAATGATGTCAGTTCTCCCAAAATTGATTTATAGATTGAGTGCAATGCCAATCCATCTCAGAAAACTGTATTGTAGGATTAAATATAAGCTATGGAATAAATTTTTATAAAGAAATTCTGAAGAACCTAGAATAGCCAAAACAATTATGAAAAAGAAAAAAGTTGCAAGAAATCCACTACTTGATTTCAAGATTACTGCAGGGCTACAGCAAACAAGACAGGAGGCACTGGCATAGGTTAAACAAATAAATCAATTGAACAGAATAGAAAATCCAATATCAAACTACATGTAAACAGTTGATTGATTTTTTTAAAAAAGGTATCACAGCAGTTCAGTGGGGAAAGTCTTGAACAGAAAGTTCTGAAACAATTTCATATATATAAGAAAATAAATGAACTACAGCGCCTAGTTCAAACCATTCACAAATATTAAATAGAGATGGAGCCAAGACCTAAAATGTAAAAGGTAAAATTGAAAAGTGTCTAGAAGAAAACAGGGGAGAAATTCTTGCCAGCCTTAAGGTAGACAGATATTTCTTCAGGATCAGAAAGTAATCATCATAAAGAAAAAAAAATATGTTAGAGTTTATCAAAATTAAAACATCTCATCAACTGATATCACTAAGAAAACAAAAAGGAAAGCCACAGACATGGAGAAAATACTCACAATCTATGTATCTGACAAGAGACTGTATCCAGATAAATACAGAACTTCTAAAGCTCAGTGAGCAGAAGACAAACAGGTCAGTTTCTGAATGAGCAAAAAAGCCACAAAGCACTTCAGGAAGGAAGAGAGCTGAATGACCCACAAGCAACTGAAAAAATGATCAGCATTGTTAATCCTCAGGGAAGCACCAGTTAGAACCACAAGAAGTCCGGGTGCGGTGGCTCACGCCTGTAATCCCAGCACTTTGGGAGGCCGAGGCAGGTGGATCACGAGGTCAAGAGATCGAGACCATTCTGGTCAACATGGTGAAACCCCGTCTCTACTAAAAATACAAAAAATTAGCTGGGCATGGTGGCACGTGCCTGTAATCCCAGCTACTCAGGAGGCTGAGGCAGGAGAATTGCCTGAACCCAGGAGGCGGAGGTTGCGGTGAGCCGAGGTCACGCCATTGCACTGCAGCCTGGGTAACAAGAGCGAAACTCCGTCTCAAAAAAAAAAAAAAAAAAAAAAACACAAGAAGTCCCCTCCGCATCTGCGCCAAGGGCACGCAGGTGAAAAAAAGGACCACAGCAGACATTGGCAAGGACGTGGGGCGCAAAGAACGTTGAAGGTGGGATGGGAAATGGCACAGCCTCTTAGGAAAACTGACATTTTCTTCTGAAGTTAACATATGACTCAGCAATCCCACTTTTCGGTATTTTACTCAAGAGATGTGAAAACACACATACACAAAATTACTTCTCCAAAAATGGTCATAGCAGGCTTATTCATTCTAGCCTTGAACTGGAAACAACCCAGACAGACAGAATACTGCACAGCCACACGAAAAGATCTAAAGTCAATCATCTAAGTGTCCATGTCAGGAAACCAGAGAAGGATCAAGTGAAACCCGAACCAAGCAAAGCAAATGAAATCATAAAAGTTAAAATAGTAAAAGAGGAATGAACTTTCAGTACATGCAACGACATGGATGAATCTCAGAAACCTTATGCTGAGTGAAAAAGTACCAGACACAGAAGATCACAGACTGCGTGCTTCCAATTACATGCTTCCAGTGTCACGTGAGTCTAGAAAAGGCAAAACTAATCTGCAGTGAAATCAGAACAGTTTTGTAGTGACGGAGCTTAACCAGGAAGGGGCATGAGAGAGCTTTTTGGGGTGGTGGCAAAAGCTCCCTATCCTGAGAGGATGTGAATTACACGGGCTGGACCATGAGCCCTGTTGGAAATAGATGCTCAGTGCCGCGAAGAAAAATTAGCACTGAGACAAAGGATCTTTCAGCAACGCGATTTTTATTTTACTTCCTGGACTTCAGGAAGGGTACTCTTGCTAGCCATCTTGCCACAAGAGTACAATGAACAAAGGAAAACACACAATGTCTCCCTTACACATTTGGGATTGTTCTTACTGCTGTGTCTGATCTCCATTGGCCGGAGCCAGATCTCACAATTTAAACTAAAACCCAATTGGTTAACAACTTAAAACTTTTCTAAACAGGTAAAAGCAAAAACGTTTCTAAACTGGAACCTGCCTGTGAGCACGTCCAGCACGGATATCCTGGTTAAAGCACAAGGACATAGAATGTACTGTGCCTGTAAGCACGGCATGTTTAACAGCTACATAGGATAGGGCTTAACAAAGAGTTATTAGCACACTTATTCTGTAACAAGAAAGGAAACGTTAAAAAGGAACTTTTCTGCTTCCCACAAGCTCTACAGCAAAGATTTGCGCACTTCATTGTGAGTTAAAATACTTCGAGTTTTTTTAATACTTAAAACGTTAAAAATGAAAAGTTTTGGGAAGAGATGTTCTTCAAAAATTAGAATATTTTATATTTTTTAAAGTAATATGATATACACACTGCATCTTCCAAGAACACCTTTAGCAGGGTCTGGGCAGATGCAGAATGAAATAGATTAGCATTCCGGCTACAGAAGCAGACAAATAGTCACACCAGGTCCCACAAATTGCAACACGTCAGTGTGGCTTAGTGTCTGCTATCCAGTGAGGTTGCTGCAGAGCTATCGGGGGGGAAAATGTTTAATTTTCTGAGTTTGGGAATTTGAATTTTAGCCAAGGAACTCTGATGCTGTTAAATGCAACAGTGAACAAAGAGTGAACTTTGGGGGAGGGAACTTCTGGGGGACCGGGAGGCTTTCTGGGGTCTGGGGTTTCATGGAGATTCTGCTGAGACCTATCTTATGGGTGACAGAGCCCCTCCAGGGCCTGCTGTACCCCAGTGCTTTACAAATGGCCAGGAGGAGGTACATCCTGGGCAGACAAGCTCATCCAGCTTCTGCCGTAAGTGGGGAGGGGGCATTTCCATTCCAGGGACCAGGGGATCAACCCCAAGGAGGATGCCAACAGTCCCACCTATGTCTTCTGCCCCACCAGATGCCCCTCATGCTCCTGGCATCACAAATTTAGTATTCCTTTAGGAAAAACTGCTAGAAATGGAGTTGCTTGGGAAAATTGTGTGTATCTTAAACTTTGGTATCGATACTGCCTTTTAATTGAGATTAACAGAACCTTCCACAACTGCAGATCTATTCATTCTCCCACCACAGGACACCTGCTTGCTGATAGTCAGTGTTCGACCTTTTGCCAGTCTTAGTCAAAGCATTACATCCGTTTTCATTCCGTAAGTATTAGCGAGGTTGCACGCACAGTATCTTCATCGTGTGCGTATGTCCTGATCATTTTACCATGTCTTTTTGGTCGTCGTCTTATTGATTTATAAAGTGCGGACTATTGATCTGGATGTTAACCCTTGGCAGTAGACAGCAACAAACTCAAAACAAAACTTCGCCTCATCTTTCAGCTTAATTGACAGCAATTTTGCCAAACAAGCTTTTTAAAATGTTTATCTTCACGTTTGTCAATCTTTGCTTTTAAGGTTTTTGGGTTTGGAATGATAATTTGGGAGGGGGGGGATTATCACCTACCCCCAAAGAATCCTTGGATCAAAAGTCTTGGAATTGTTGAATCACAGACCTAGAAACACTTGAAATTGAGAAATATTGTAATCATCGTTATAAAATCATGTGATCTTAGAAACAGAACTTTCAGGACGTTATATTTTGAAGGGACAGTTCATTCATTCATCTGATTTCTCATTCATTGGTTTAAAAAATTAATGACCTATGTGCTGTGTGCCGGGTACCACAGAGGGTGCTGGGATCTAGCCGTGAATAACCGGACAAGGCCCTGCCCTCCTGGCACCCACCGCAGAGGGCTGCCTTCAGCTGACACTCACTAAGCATCTGCTTCGTCGGAGACTCCTGGGCGGTGCCGGGGACACAGTCGGGACTCCACTCTCCAGCCGCCCAGCTTCCTGGTTTTCCAGCCTCACCTGGAACCCCTCCACAGAAAGAATCCTGGGGAATGCGTTCCCTGCCCTGAGAGCCATTGAACAAAGAAGAAAGCTGGGCCTTGAGGACTCAAAAGAGGGGAGGGTCAAGGCGGTGATGAAGTCAGGGTTCAGGGTGGCCAGGGTGGGCCGGGGCAGCTAGAATCCCAGGCCCTGCTCTCAGATAGAGGGAGAGATGGCTCCAGCCCCCCCATGTACCTCTGCACAGAAAGCCATCAAGTCGGTCCCGTTCCTGAACATGGATGTGTGGTCCAAAGTGCTGTGGGCACTCACCACGCCCAGCCAGACCCAACAGGAGCAGTCCCCCGAGAAGGTGAGCCCCCACCCCGCCTCCAGGAGCAGCCCCTGCCTGCCCCTACACAGGCCCAGGGGCTCTGTCCACAGGACTCCCAGGGCCCTAGAAAGCAGCTGGTGGACTTGAAGCAGGGGTGGGGACTGGACAGGACTTGAGCCGCATGCGCTGTGGCCACAGGCAGAGGCTTGGACCGTCCAGAGCCAGGTGGTGCGGTGGCTGCAGGGGCCCAGGGAGGCCAAGCGAGCGTGGTCGGGGCGGCTGTTCAGAGGAGGTGGACAAGATGCTGCCCCTCCCGCAGGTCTTCCTGTTCACCTACTACGGGCTGATCCTTCAAGCCAAAAAAAACTGTGCCACAGTCAAGAGACACCTGCAAGCCCTCCTGGAAATGTCACACCAGCGGCCCACGCAGAGGGAGGTGAAGACCCAGGCCCCACCCTGTCCCACCACCCCCTGACCCTGACCACAGGCTGGGCCTGATGGCTAGTCACACCATGCCCGAACACTGATGACAGCCTGAGCCTTCTGTTCTCACCCCAGCCTTGACCCTGGACACACACTAAGCTCTGACCTTGGTCTATGGCTGAGCCTTGACACAGATCACAGGTTCACCCCTGACCCCAGTCACCGCCCTGATCTCAGCCCTCCCACACCGAGCTTGTCATCCCACCCTGGAAGAGGCCTGCTCATAGCCGGCAGCGAGGGATAATGGGCCTCACTCACCTCTGCCTCCTGAGCCCCTCACTCCTCCCACCAGACCCCATAAGCCATGTCCCCCGGGGTGGCTCAGTCACAGGTCCTGACAGCATGGGGTGGGCACTGGCTGCCCTGGAGCCCTGAGTGAGCCCCAACCCCCTCTAGGGATCCCATTCCCCCTCGGTTTTCACTCCTGCCAGGGGAAGAACCAGGTCCAGTCCTGGATTTTGGGATCCCCTCATGAGTGACCCTGGTCCCCACACACAAGGCATGGCTCTGACCATGGGGCTGGTGGCTGCCCACCACCTGGATGGCGTCTGGGCCGTCCTGGACCAGTTTGGCCAAAGCAGACCCATCAGATGGAGCCTGCACAGCTTCCCCTCAAAGGTGTTGGCTCAGAGGTCCTCAGGGATCAGCAGGGGCTGGGACCCCTGCGCCAATACCAGAACCCCCACCCTCCATGAAGCCCAGCCTCTGGGGACTCCCAGGACACTGCCCCATCCAGCAGGAGGGAAGGAGGTAGGTGTGGGAGGGGCCCCCACAAGGAGGGGAAGGTGAGGAGCCTGGACTCCAGCCAGCCCCAGCAGAGCTGAGCACCCCGCACACACCCCGCCCTAACACCCCGCCCAAACTGTGGCCCTAACAAGGCCCAAGCCGTCCCCCAAGGAGCCGATCCCATTCCCCCTGCTTTCTGATTGAAGTCCACGGAGGCCCACTGTCCCCTTAAGACGGACGCCTGACTCCAGGGCCCTGCTAGAGCTGGGCAACCACCTCCACAGCGCCCCAGAGGAGGGTCGGGCAGGGCGCCGACACCCTCACCTGCCTGCCACCCTTGGCCAGGACTCGAAGGACCTGCACTGGAAATGGGCCAGCAGCACCATCCTCCTGGCACACGGCCAGTGGCGGCCAAGGCCCACGCCCACATCCTCCCGTGGGTGGACAGCATCGTGTCCAGGATATATCGTCTTCTTCCACCACTGCTCCTGGGTACGGCCCCACGGCGCCTACAGGGTTCCAGCACCTGCCCTCCCAACCAAGACCCAGTCCTGGACCCCAGCCCAGCCTCTCAGAGCCGAGAATTCTAGGCCATCCTTGGAGCCCCACCCCACGCCCCACCCCAGCCTGGAATCATGAGGAACCAGGCCCGGCTTCCTGGTGGCCCCATGGTTTCATCCGTCCGTCCCACCGAAAGTTCTCTGGGCTTCATGATATCCCTGCCCTCACTTCTCCTCTTAAAGCAAACCCTGGGTTTTCTTTTGGGGGCTGGGGGTCACGGGTACGGAGAGGCCAGGCTGGCGTCCACCATGCCATGAGGACAGCCCCTGACTCACACTCCATATCGGGGTCTCCAACCCAGGGCTCTGTGAGAGGCCCTGCAGAGCCGCCCCCACGCCAAAGTGGCCACATCGCTGCCCCGGGTCACCACTAATGTGGCCCTGGGGCGTGGGGTTGCCCCAATCTCAGGAGGCTTGCAGGCACTCTCCCAGGGCTTAAACATTGTCAACTTCTGGTCTGAAACAAAAACATGCAGCCCACTCCTTAAGAAGCCCCCCAGGTGCGGGCCCCAGTGGGTGGTCTCTGCTGCCCCCTTCAACCATGACACATGCCCCTTAGATCACAGGCTCACGCTCCTCTCCCCCTGCACACTCCCACACTCTGGGCCCTGACCCTGTCCCTCACGCACTCCCGAGCCCTGAGCCCGACCCTGTCCCCTGTGCCAGGACGAGACCCTGAGGCAGAGCTTCCTCACAGCCTCCCTGATGCTGACGGGTGCACTGAGCCGGAGCGAGGGGGCTCACAGCTACAAGTTCTCCCAGACCTCTGAGCTCCTCCAGTGTCTGATGGTGCGTCCCAGGCCCTGGGCGAGCCTCCCTCAGTTTACCCCCTGGGGAAGGGGTGGAGTGGGTTTCTAGGGCATGCCCTGACTCCAGTGGCTTTGCTCTGGAGCCCTGGTCTCCAGGTGGGGCAGCCCAGAGGCCTCTCCGGGCAAGGGAACGCCAGAGCCCAATCCTGTGGCTCTAGGGGGTGCCAGGCACTGAGGTCTTCCTGGGGTGGGGGAGACCTGACGTTGTAGGTGGGACGGGCCAGGCGTGAGTGGCTTGGTGTCACCTGGGACTTGCAGGTTTTGATGCAGAAGGAGCCCCAGGACACTCTGTGCACACAAAGTCGCCATGCACACAAAGGCCATGCACGTCGCATCCAGCCTCTGGTAGGTCCCCTGCCTCCTGCAGGGCTTCCTGGGCACCACACAACAGCCTCTCCACTTGCGTTTGGAGCCAGCAGGCGGCGACTTGGGGAGGTCAGAAATAGAGCTCCGTTCTGTGTGCCAGGCTCCATTCTGGGGTCTGAGGACCTAGCTGTGGGCCAGCAGGGAACAGCCCTGTTCTCTAAGAGCTGGCACTTGGTGGGTGGGGACAAACCGTGAGCAAACCACACAGAGGGGCTTGGGGAGCGAGGTAAGATCCTCACGGCCTGAGCGCTATGGGAGACTCTGGGAGGAGAACTGATTTACCGATTTTGGTGGACTGGGCGCCCACACGGGCCCCATGCTCTTCTAGGCTCCAGCACAGCCTGAGGCTGGGTTAGGCAGCCCGAAAAGGGGACTTTTGGGCAAAGACCTGGAAGTCTGCGAGAGTAGCTCTGCAGTGCCCAGCTGAAGGGACAGCAGGTGCAAAGGCCCCGAGGCCGGCATGCAGCAGGCTTGCTGGAGGACCCGCAGGGGCCCGGGCAGGGCTGGAATGGGTGAGGGCCCCGGAGTCACGGGGAAGGTCATCCAGGCTACTGCAGAGCACTGCCTCTTGGCTGAGCGGGGTGGGGCCTTGGGGGAGTTACATTTGGGAAGGAATGTCTGGATCCAGGGTGGGGAGTTGATGCAGCTTCCAAGAGAAATCCAGGGGAAAAGTCACAGGCGGTCCGATTAACAGCAGGAAGTCCTTAAAGGCCGAGCACACTGTGACGGCAGAGCCGTCGGGAGCTGCCGGAGGCCGGGTGCGGCTCGCCAGGGAGGGAAACGAACGGAGAACGTGCCGAGGCTTCACCCAAGCAGCAAGGAGGATGCAGGACGGCCCTGCATTCCCCCGTGACGGGCGGGCTGCGGATGTGGCTGCCCTGGGGGAACGCGCCAAGCTGGAGATGCTCCTGAGACAGAAGCTGAAGGGCGGTGGGCCATTGGCGGCATGGATCTGGGGTTCAGGGAAGAAGCCCAGGCTGGAGGTACACAGTTGGGAGCATCAGCATCAGGACAGCATTTAGAGCCGGGGCCTGAGAGAGAGATGGACCAGGACATCACCTGGCCAGGACGCCCCAGTGCAAGGCCCTGCAGAGGCAGGCGGGCCAGGGAGGCAGATGTGTGCGCAAGAGTCTCTGTGAACAGCAGAAGGCCAGGAGTCTGTAGGGATGAAGGCAGATGCCACTCAGGGACATCCCCAGGCCCCAGCCCCATGCTCACTGCCCTCTGTCTTCCCAACAGCAAGCTGAGGCCTCCCATAGCCTCAGAAAGGAAGTCCCAGCTGTCCACCTGCTCCCGCAGCACGTTTGGCCTGCCGCTGCTGGACGCTCTGGAGAAGCACACCTGCCTCTTCCTGGAGCCACCCAACATCCAGGTGTGGTCCACGGCTCAAGGGCGGGCAGGCTGGACACACCGGGGCTGGGGACCCGGGCAGCTGCCTCGCTGCTCTGAGCACCTGCAGGTCAGCTGAGTGCTATATGCCGCGATGTCTGCCCACCTGTCCAATGGGGATGATACTAACAGAGCCAATGGTACTTAGTGCTTGGGGACTGAACTGAGACACGGTGAGCAGTGGCGCAGAGGAGCGCTCTGTAGACAGTGGTGTGTGTGGCCTCCCTCCCTGCCTGCCGACCCTGAGAGCGAGAGAGAGGAGGCCAGCAGGTTCGGGCTGTCCAGCCCTGCAGGCCTGGCCGCCATGCTACGTGGCAGGGTCCGGTCTGAGTTTCCACTGAGCTCCCCAGCAGCCCAAGGGAAGCAGAGATGAAGGGAGATGAGCTCCCCAACCTTGTAGGGGTCCCTGCAACACCTGGAGTGAGTCTCCTTCCCTGCAGGGTGGGCCCAGTCTCACCACATAGCTACTAAGTGGTGGTGCTGTGCCCAGGGTGTACCCAGCCCACTCTGCCACCCCAGGAGGCCGGAGGAAGGAGCTCCAGGATTGCTCTCCAGGCCTGGCCAGTGCCCACCCCTTCCTGGGTCCTGTTCAGTAGAAGCCACCCCTGCAGGGAGATGCCAGCCATTGCTTATGGCCACCAGCTGGTACATGTGTGGCTCCTGGACACAGTCACCGCACCTGGCCTCCTGAGGGTGCGCGGTCCTCGGAATGTGGCCAGAGCCAGAGTTAACAAAGCCCCTGCTGGGTGCCAGGCCCTAGCTCCCTTATCTCACCTTCCCCGCAGCAGCCCAAGGTAAAGAAACGCTCAGAGAAATGAGGCTGTCTGGGGGAAGAGGCAGGGTTTGAACCCTGCCTGTGCCCCCAAGGCTGAGTCCAGGCTGGAACTAGACAGGCAGACACTTGGGGTGGGGTGGTGAGCGAACGAGGGTACCCTGGGCCCAGGGCAACACAGCCCTCCAGAAGGGTGGCGCTTCTTGCAGCCCTGGATGAGGACTAAGGCAGTCATGGGCAGAGAAGCGAAGGGCAGGGCCCAGCAGGCAGAGGGCACACGGGGCAAAGGTGAGCAGTGCGGAGGAGCCCAGCGGGTCCTGGGGAAGTCACAGATATGTTTCTGGGACACCAGTGGATCACAGAATCTCCAAATACCATGTACCTTCATCCTACTTCAGAGTCACTAATTATACATGTCATCCTATATCACCTCGATAAAGAGCTCAGATTTGGCCTGAAGCTATTGAACGTGTCTGTTTCGAGATGCCTTTGTAAGCATCTGAAACCCAGAGGCAGAGCGTTGCCTTGGACGGACGGAGCCTTGCGGAGGGAGGGGCGGAGCCTTGCGGAGGGGCGGAGCCGGGGCGGGCGGGCCTGGGCCCAGTGGGCGGTACCTGGGCACGTGGTGGGCGGGGCCTGGGCCGACGGCCCTGCAGAACCCTCTCCCTTACCCTGCGCGCCCCGCAGCACCTGTACGTCTGGCTGGCATCGGAGAAGGCGCACGAGCGGCAGCGGGCTGTGCACAACTGCATGATCCTCAAATTCTTGAACCACGGTGGCTACTTGGACGTGAGTACGGGGCCCGCGGGTCCCACGCCCCGCACCCACTTTGCTGGCTGGGCCTCCTGCCCTGAATCACTGGGGCCCAGCCAGAGCCGCTGTCCTGCCAGAGTTCGTAGGGTTCAAGGCCCCCTGAACACCTGCCTCCAGGACAGGCTGGACCCCTGAGTCCCCTGCATCCCGGCCGGGCTCCATATTGACAGGCGGCCCAGGCAATCTCCCTCCTTGCAAGTGAGGGAACGGGTGGGGAGGGGCAGGACCTGCCCGAGGCTTTACAGCTGGGATCTGAAGGCAGGTCACGCTGACCTCTGACCCCTGACCCTGGAGCTAGCCGCCTGCCCATGCACCTGAGGCCTTGTACAGGTGTTTCTCTTCCACAAGCCCCGCCTCACCTGCAAAGTGGATGGAAATGGCCCCTCCCCAGAGGGATATGGTGGGGCTCGGATGAGGTGGAGGCTGTGAGAAGGCTGGTAAACTGCGCGGCCCTGTGCGAGAGTAGGGTTCCTTGCTGCATGGAGTGGCCACCCCCCCACCCCGCACCAGTGCAGCCCTCATCGTCACGTGGCTCACAGCCCCCACCTGTAGCTACTGCCCCGGGCTGCATCAACATGTGGTCAGAGAGTGCGCTGGGCGAGTATCCACCCGAACTGCATTAACTCCCTAGGCAGACTGGGGGGATGGGGAATTTAGTCCTTTGCCCTAATGCCTGGAGGCTGCCTGGCCGAATCAGGGCAGGAGGCAGAAGTGCTGGAGGGAGAGGGGCTGTTCTGCCAAGGGAAAGACCCTGCGCTCCTAGGAGGAGGAGGACAATTAAAGTGGCTTCAATTTACCCAAAATCCATTTCAACATCGCAGGACTGGACCAGAGTAAGGCAAGAAAGGTACTCATCTTGCACACAAAATTTACCATGGCAACAAAAACTCTGTAATCAAGAGCAATCACATTTTCATGTGATGTTTTTAAAGATCAATTTGCCAAGCTATGGCCCATGGGCTGACCACCTGCTTTTGTAAATAAAGTCTTGTTAAACCAGGACCCAGATGAGGGTAGGACAGGCGAGGTGACAGGGTCGGATCCTGACTTCCCTGACAGTTTTGAGACTTTGTCCATCATGAAGTTTTTTGCATTTATTCTGATTTTTCTAAGTATTGCATTAAAATATTATTTCTTTGGATTACTGAATGTCTTGCCCAGTCCCCAGGCCTGGCCCTGCCACATCATTGGAGGGGTCACCTCTGACATAGGCTGCGCTGGGTGAGTGCCTAGCAGAGCTCTGCAGGGAGACTCTGCCATCAGTGATTCCCTTACTCTCAACACAGCCAGAGGAGAACTACAAACACATTGGGCAACTGGTGGGCATACTGCGGATGCTGTGCCAGATCCCAGACAGGGTCACCCAGCGCTACAGCCTGGAAGGGGCGAGCCATCTCTACCAGCTCTTGATGTGCCACAAAGGTGAGCTCTGTGGCATACCAACTTCTGCCCCAACTGCAACCTCTGGCGGACCCATGCCCACACCTCTGACCTCAACCTTGCCCCAAATTTGCTCCAAAACCCAACTCTGATCTGAACCATAACCCTGTAATGGCCTCACCCTAACCCCCACCATTCTGACCCCAGTTCCTAAACTGGGCACAGGCCTGACCCTGATTACAAATGACCCTATCCTAACCCTGCCCTGTCCCAAACTAGACCCTAAGCCCACCTTCGCCCTGCCCTTACCCCACCCTGCCCCTAGCCAGCAGGAGAAGGCTTGCAGGCAGAATTGCAGTCCCCTAAGGAGCTCTCCCAGGCCCATTCGGATGAAGCCCCACTCTGGAGCAGTGGAGACCAGAAAGCCACTCCCCTGGGCCCCCAGGAGATGGCGAAGAACCACTTCTTGCAGCTTGGCAGCTCCCAAGTCATCGAAGTCAAAGGCTTAGAGTGGAGGGCAGGGCAGGGGCATGACCAGAGCACGCCACGTATGGGGGAGTGGCAGGTAAACGTGCTCTTTCTCTCCCGTGTTGTTGAGGTGGCACCAGGAGGGTTCAAGGGGCCAGCACACATTAGATGCCTACTTATTACCTATATCAGGGGCCTCACAGACATTACATCCCTTCCTCAAATTTTATGAACCGCGTTGAAGCCAATGGTGAAGAAATGGTGGCACATGGTTGGTCAGTGCCCCAGTGGAATCTGACCCAGCCCTAGCTACTCCAGAACTTGTGCTCTTGGCATCTGTTGCAAACCACTGTTGTGCTGAGGCCAGTTAGAAGTTCCTTGTGGAAAATCTAAAGCCCTAGGGCCAACTCACTGTCTGTGTCCAGAAAGGAGAATGCCTCACTTGGCTGCAGTTGACCCTGAAGAAGCTGCCCTGGAGGCAGAGGCAGGGCTGGCAAGGAAGAGTTTCATGGGCAGCCAGCTTGGTGGGGTCAGCAGTGAAGGGCCCCCGACCACCCAGGCCCCCAGGCGGGCTGCAAGACGAGGACTACCATGTCCAGGACCTGGGAAGGGGTGGCTGCTTCTCCCCATGTGGTGCCTGCACACAGACCGTGGGCATCCAGCTCTGGCTCTCCCCAGACAGACAGGAGAAGGAGAAGGGAGAGGACAGGAGGGTCTGCTAATCATAGAACCATCCTAGAACCGCAGAGCTGAGAAGGTGTCAGCTGCAGAGCAGGCACTTTGGGTCTCGGTTCTGGTCCCGAGTTTGTCCCTGACTCCTCACGTGGTTTTGGATACAGGACACCTTTATTACCACCTCCACTGTCGTCATCACCACCAACATTATCACCACCATCACTACCACCACTGCCACCACCATCATCACTAGCATCACCATCACCATCATCACTACCACCATCATCATCATCACCACACTACCACCACCACCGGCATCACCATCACCATCATCACCACCACTACCATCACCACCAGCATCACCATCACCACCATCAACACCACCATCACCATCATCACCACACTACCACAACCACCACCACCACCACCAGCATCACCATCACCATCATCACTACCACCATGACCATCATCACCACACTACCACCACCATCGCCATCAGAATCATGACCACCACCATCACCATCATCACCACACTACCACCACCACCACCGCCACCAGCATCACCATACCACCATCACCACCATCACCACCACCATCACCACACTACCACCACCACCACCAGCATCACATCACCATCATCACCACCATCACCATCATCACCACACTACCACCATCACCACCATCACCATTATCACCACCACCATCACCAACACCATCATCACCACCACCACCACCATCTCCACCATAATCATTACTACCATCACCACCACCACAATCATCAACATTATTATCACCACCATCATGATTATTGTCACTGTCACCACACCATCACCACCACCATTTCCACCATCACAATCATCACCACCATGATCACTGTCACCACCACCATCACAATCACCATAACCATCATCACCCTCACCAACAGCACCATCGTCACCATCACCATCCCCATAATCACACCATCACCACCACTATAATCACTATCACTGTCACCACTAACATTACCAACACCATCACCACTATCACCACAACCACCATCACCACCAATACCACATCAACATGACTACAACCACATCACCATCTGCATGTCTATGGCCTGCACCACAATTATCACCACCATCACTGCTTCTACCATCACTGCCACTGCCATCTCACATTTATTCCTGCCCTTGATTGAACTAAGATGCCTCCAATGTATTTGCCAATCCTGAGATTGTAGTATTCTGAGAATCTAACCACCATTCCAAGTTGAATTTCTTCACATTCTAAATGCTAACTTTAACCCAAAGGTTAACATTCTAGCAAATGATTTTAATCATCTAACAAATATTCTAGCCAGGTGTATAATAACATAATATTCTTTTAAAAAGTTCTTACCATAAATCTTCCACTAAAATTATTTTAACATTCTAACTATCACACTAATACTCTAACATTCTCACAAACACTGTATCAACATTTTAGAATTAAAAGATTCTAATAAATATTCCAGCATCCACTGGGCATGGTGGCTAACACCTGTAATCCCAGGACTTTGGGAGGCCGAGGCAGGCAGATCACCTGAGGTTGGGAGTTTGATACCAGCCTGACAAACTTGTAGAAACCCCGTCTCTACTAAAAACACAAAATTAGCTGGGTGTGGTGGCTCATGCCTATAACCCCAGCTACTTGGGAGGCTGAGGCAAAAGAATCCCTTGAACTCAGGAGGCAGAGGTTGTTGTGAGCTGAGATCATGCCATTGTACTTCAGCCTGGGCAACAAAAGCAAAACTCCATCTCAAAAAAAAAAAAAAAATTCTAACATCCAGTATTAACACTTATTTTTATGTTCTAATATACTTAGAAACAACCTAACAGACTTGCAAGCACTCCAACAAATATCCTAACATGCAAAGAAGCATTGCCATCCTGACATCCTTGCAAACGCCCTGATTTTCTATCAGACTTGTAAGCTTTATTCTCTGTGAGGTCTATTGCTGAGTTTAAAATGAGGAAACTGAGGCCTGCATGAGAACAATTAGATGCCAATTTATTCGGCTCCCGGGCAAGGTTCCATGGTCCCGGGGAAAGAGGCCAGGGAAGTCACACCCAACGCTTCTGGGCATGGGCTTTTATAGGGAGTGAAGGCATTTGATTGGTTGCAGGGAAACAGGGTGTGGTCGGGGCAGGCTGCTATTGGTAGGTAGGCGGGATTTTCCAATGGTGGGCTAGGTGCTGAGTGCAGAGCTTAGTGCTGAGTGCAGAGGGGTTTTCCAAGGCCGGTTAGATGCGAAGTGCAGAAGTGGGCGTGTAGCTCCCAGCAAGGCCACCAGCCTTACAAGACAGCCCTCCTATCACTCCTTCACCAGCTTCTAACTTCCTTTGGTTGAATGCTGTGCGTCCCCACTGTGCAGAGATCCCTCTGTGAGAATGGCCATATTCTATCTCAGCGCTTCCCATGGTAGCCACTGGCCACAGGGAGCCAGCAAGCACTTGAAATGTGGCTAGTACCACTGTGGAACTGAATTTTTAATTTTACTTACATTGAAATGTAAAGAGCTGTGTGTAGCTAGTAGCACTGCCCGAAGTCTTTCCAGAAAGTTCTACCTGTGCAGCAGTGACCGAACCCCGGTCCCCCCTCCAGGAGGCTACAGTCTAAGATTATGAGGCAGGGGTCACACCTACCATCGTGCATTTCTCGAGAGCCCTTTCCTTATCTCTGAGCTCACGGCTGCTTGTGGAGGTGAGACCCACATTCCTGCACCTTTAGAGCCACTCCTGGGAGGAGATGGACACAGGGTGGCAGGGTCCTGGGACAGCACCGCCATGGGAACAGGAGCTGGGTCCCGGCCACACCCACCCCCACCTACTCCGAGGCTGAGGGCAGCCCACGCACCCTTCTGGGCCTGAGGCTTGGCACAGGTGACCTTGAAGCTCCTTCACAACCTGGAAGTTCACTTTCTCTTTGATAAATGCTCATAAGGAGGACTGGGCCCTGGCTGCAGGGGAGGACCCCACAGGGCTGAGGCTGGCAGATGAGGAAGTCCTATGGGCAGAGCACAGCCAGGAGGTCGGGGAGACTGGCCCGGCCACACGGTCCTGCAGCAGGCACAGGTTCTGAGTGTGGAAAAGAGCCCAGGCCGTGGTTGGCTCTGACAGATGTGGAAATTCGCACGTCTAGACTGCAAATCGCCTGCAGGTGCTTGGAACCCGGAGGAGAGGGGCTGAGGAGGCCGGATATGCTCAGAGACTTGGGAGAGCCTGGGACAAAGGAGAAGGAGTAAAAGTGGAAGTGGGGAGGCAGGTGCCCTGGCACAGGTGGCCCAAGGTGACGGCCTCTCTCCACCCCTGCTGTACAGGAGATCATGCAGCAGCTCACGCTGGAGGAGCTGAATGACCTCGTCTGGACAGCCATCGACGGCCTGGGCTCCACCAGCCCCTTCCGCGTGCAGGCGGCCTCTGAGATGCTGCTTGCAGTCATCCAGCAGCACGGGGCCAAGCAGAAGACTGTGAGGGCATTGGAGCCAGGCCAGGAAGGGCCAGGGGGCGGAGGGTGGGCCCAGCGCTCAGCATCCGGGCTCAGGTCCTTGGGCCTGATGGGGGAGACACAGATCCCATCCTGGGCAGCAACTAGTCTGATGAACGAATGAATGAATGAATGAATGGCCCAAGAAAGTCCCCTGGGTCCTGGGTGGTGACTTCAGGGTCTGAGCAGCTGCTGTGTGCCCTAATATGGGAATGGTGGGAAAGGATGGGAACAGCACGGCCCAGCCCTCGGGGAGCTGAGGTCTCGGGGAGGTCAGGGACACACAGGCAGATGTTGCCCAGACAGCATATGGGATTTATTGGTGGGGGAGGGGGACCACACACGGGGTGAGGGGTGCATCCCAGAGAGAGGATGCCCAGTGCCAAGTCTTGCATGTGGGTGAGCTCAGGCAGGGAGATTGGCACTGGGCATTAGGGGCAAGCAGGTGAGACCCCCAAGGAGAAGGCAGGGTACCCCAGGCACAGGGCACCACATGTGCAAAGTGGCATGTTCAGGAATGAGATGGGAGGCGGGGGGCCTGGACCTTCCAGTGCCTGCCTGGGCAGCACGGACAGCATACAAAGACCTCAAATGCCATGCAGAACATGGTGGGACCGGCGCCCCCAGACTGGGACTTCCCTTTAGACCAAGCATCCAGAGCAGGGCTGTGCCCCCACTCACATGGCTCAGGACAGGGCCGTATCTGAAGGGCCTCTGTGCTCATCAGGGCGAGACCTCCCTCTGCCTCCAGGCACCCAGGGCGGGGCCGCGCCTCCCTGCCAGACCTCTCCCTCTGCACAGGTTGCCAGCATGGGCCGGGCCATCCGCCTCCACCTGTGCTCCCTCTGCATTCCCCAAGCCAAGGAAGACACCCTGCACGCCATCACCCTGCTGGCTCGGAGCCACACCCCCGAGCTGGTGGCCACCTTCCTGGACATCTCCATGCCCTTGGACAGGTACCTGCCCCTCTTCCCTCACTGCCCACCCCCCAGCCTCCCCCAGGCAGGGTGGTGACCTCTGCCCTCCCGTCTGCCCCTATCACGGCCCACATGGACCCCCACAGGGCTGGGTGTATGAAGGTAACCCACATCTGTTCATCATAGCACGCCTCCTGGGTGGGCACAGGGGAGGCACTGCCCACCATCTCCCGTCCCGGCTCCACATGAAACACCTGCCCCAGCCCAGCCACCCTGTCCTGAGGGAGAGGCCACAGGACCCTGGGTGCTCCTGGCAAGACCCCAGCCCACACCAAAGCCCTACCGCCCAGCAGCAAAGCCCTCTGTCTCTCCTCATCCACAGACACTCTCTTCTCCTTCCTGCCCTTCCAGAGACCGCCCACTATGTCCCCCAGAGGCCACCACAGCCCTCTCAGGTGGGGCTGGCTTTTCTCACAGCTCTCAGAGCCCTGGGCCTGGAGGTGGGCTAGGGTCCTTGTCTGCTCAAGGTCCTTCCTTCGCAAAATCCCAGCTCTGGACCCCAAGTCCTCAGTCCACACCCCCTGCTACCCACCTACCACGCACCTGCCCTGGATGGCCCCTCGCTGCGGTCAGGGATACCCTCTCGCTCACTCCCCCAACCTGACTCCCAGGGATTTCCCTGTCTGCCCCTCACTCTGACTTCTCAAGGCCCGGATCTCGTCTCTCCAAAGAACCTTGTCCCCCAACCCTGCAGCCACCCACTGCCCCAGCCATCCCTTGGTGTGACCGTCACCAGCTTTAGGCACTTCCATCTTTACAGCTCCCCCCCACAGACCCAGTGAGCCTTGTCCCTGGACCCACCATGCACTGCCCTGTGCCCGTCTTGCTCTTGCTCACCTGTCCCCACTGTCTCCCTCCTTCCGGCCTGGGCACACCTGGCAGGCAGACAGTGACTCCCACACACACACAGGTCCCTGGCCCCAGCTACTGACCTTGCTCCCATTTCACCGAACACTTCGAAGCCACCAGAACAGGGCTGCCACAAGCTCCCAGAGCCCAAGAGTTGTTCCCAGGGAGGTCTCTTAATTCCCATGTGGAAACACACCTGTGGTTCTGTGGGTCACTCCTAGTTCCACCGCACTGTGGTCAGGGAGTGCGGTCTGTCATGATTTTAGCTTATGGAATTTACTAATCTTTTAAAGGCTTTTTGTGAATGTCCCACCGGCACTCAAGAAGGAGGTATATTTTCTGCTGTCAGGGCGCAGAGTTTGAGATACCGGCCTGTCTTGGGACATTACGGATTCGGTTCCAGACCACCACAATAGAGCAAGTCCCATGTGCATTTGCGTTTCCCAGTGCACATAGAAGTTCTGTTTGTACCACACTGTGGTCTGTTCAGTGGCAACAGCATTATGTCTTTTTAAAGAACAATGTACCGACCTTAATTTAAAAATGCTTTCATTCTAAAAGATGCTAATGACCATCTGAGCCTTCAGCAAGTCATAATCTTCTTGCTGGTGGGTGGTGAGGACGGCTGACTGATCGGGGTGGTGGTTGCTGAAGGTTCGGGCATCTAGAAAGTTCTTAAAAGTAAGACAACAATGGAGTTTGTAGCATCGATGGACTCTTCCCTTCCCAAACGATTTCTCTGCAGCACTTGATGCTACTTAAGAGTATTTTACCCACAGTAGAACTTCTTTCAGATTCAGAGTGAATTCTCTCAACCCCTGCCACTGCTTTATCAAATCAGTTTATGGAATATTCGCAATCTTTTGTTGTCATTTCACCAGCATCTTCACCAGGAGTAGATTCCATCTGAGAAAACACTTCCTTTGCTCATCCGTAAGAAGCAGCTCCTCATCTGTTCCAGTTTGATCGTGAGATGGCAGCAATTCAGTCACAGTTTCCGGCTCCACTTCTAATTCTAGTTCTGCTATTTCTACCGCATCTGCAGTGACTTCCTCCACTGAAGTCTTGAGCCCCTCAAAGTCATCCGAGAGGGTTGGAATCAACTTCTTCCACACTCCTGTTCATGCTTCTGTTTTGCCCTCCTCCCCATGAATCACCAGTGTCATTAATGGCATATAGCATGGTGAATCCTTTCCAGAAGGTTTTCAATGTGCTTTGTGCCCAGGTCCATCAGAGGAATCACTATCTATGGCAGCTACCCTCTCACAAAGTGTATTTCTTAAATAATAAGACCTGAAAGTCAAAAGGACTTCTTGATCCGTAGGCTCCAGAATGGTGGTTATGTTCACAGCAGGGAAGCAACGTCAATCACCTTACACATCTCCATCAGAGCTCTTGGGTGACAGGCGCGTTGTCGATATGCAGTCATATTTTGAAAGGAATCTTTAGTTCTGAGCAGTAGGTCTCATCAGTGGGCTTAAAATATTCAGTAAACCAAAGCTGTCATCCAGGCTTTGTTGTTCCATGTCCAGAGCACAGGCAGAGTGGATTTGGCATCATTCTTAAGGGCCCTAGGATTTTCAGAATGGGAAATGAGCATGGGCTTCAACTTAAAGTTGCCAGCTGCATTAGCCCCTAACAAGAGTGTCCACCTGTCCTCTGAAGCTTTGAAGCCAGGCTTTGACTTTACCTCTCTAGCTATGGAAGTCCTAGATGGCATCTTCCAATAGAAGATGGTTTCTTCACTGAAAATGTGTTGTGTAGCCACCTTCATCGCTGATCTTAGCTAGATCTTCTGGAGAACTTGCTGCAGCTTCTTGACCAGCACTTACTGCTTTCTTTTGCACTTTTTTGCTATGGAGATGGCTTTTTTCCTCCAACCTCGTGTACCAGCTTCTGCTAGCTTCAGACTCTTCTTTTGCAGCTTCCTCACCCCTCTCAGCCTTCATAGGACTGAAGAGTTAGTGCTTCTCTGGATTGGGCTTTGGCTTAACAGAATGTTGTAGTTGGTTTGATCTTCTCTTTGAACCAGGAAAACGTTTTATCCGTATCAGCAATAAGGCCGTTTCACTCTCTTCACGTTTGTGTGTTCACTGGAGTAGCACTTTTCATTGCCCTCAATAGTTGTTCCTGGGCACTCACAACCTGGCTAACTGGCACGAGAGTCCTTGCCTTTGGCCTGTCTCGGTTTTCAACATGACTTCTTCGCTGAGCTTCCTCATTTCTAGCTTTTGATTTAAAGTGAGAGAAATGGGACGCTTCCTCTCCCTTGAACACTTACTTAGAGGCCATGTTATGTTATTAACTGACTTAATTTCGGTGTTGTTTTGCCTTGGGAAATAGGGAGGCCCAAGGAGCCGTCAGAACACACCGAATCTATGGATTCCATTTGGCAGCTTATATGGGCACGGCTCATGGTACCTTAATTACAATAGTAACAGCAAAGATCGCTAATCGCAGATCACCATAGCAGATTTTTTTCCTTTCTTTTTTTAATTTATTTTATTGCATTTTAGGTTTTGGGGTACATGTGAAGAACATGCAAGATTGTTGCATAGGTACACACGTGGCAGTGTGATTTGCTGCCTTCCGCCCCATCACCTGTATCTGGCATCTCTCCCCATGCTCTCTCTCCCCACCTCCCCACCCACCGTAGCAAATTAACAGTAATGATGTTTAATATATTGTGAGAATTAGCAAAATATCACACAGAGACGTGAAGTGAGCACACGTGACTGGAAAAATGGCACCAACAGACTTGCTCAATGCTGGGTTGTCACAAACCCTCAACTTGTAAAAACCGCAATATCCGCAAAGTACACTAAAGGGAAGCGCTGGAAGAGGAGTGTCTCCGTGCGCAAGGCTGACCTTGACTGTGTTGTCAAGGTTTTCCACATACTTGATTTCTGTCCTCTCGATTTGTCTTGGGCTGAGTGCGTGTTAAAGTCTCAGGAAAGAAATGATAGTGTGTCTCTATGTATAATTTCAACCCCTGGAGTTTTACTTCATGAAGATGGTGGCCATGTTAGTCAGCACACACATATTCCTAAGTATTCTATCTTCCTGAACCATGACTTTTAGCATTGAGATGCCCTGCTTTGTCATGCGTGATGCTTCGGGGACTCGAAATCTACCTTCTGTGTTCAGAAGCGTTAACCCTGCTTGTCATTGTTCCCATTTGCCCAGTATGCATTTGTCCACTTCTTTATTGTAGCCTTTGTTTTAGGTCCGCCTCTTACATACGACACAAAGTTCGTCCTGATTTGTGATGCAAACTGAAAATCCGTTGTAACAGGTGAGTGAAGCCTCTTGATATTGACACCATTGATATGTTTGGCCTATCACAACATTTTGTAGCTGTGTGTATTTCACTACATTGCTATGTTTCTTTTTCTACAAGATGTGCATTTTTTGCTCTTTAACTTCAATTTTGTTTTAATCTGGGAAGTGTATTTTTGTCCTAGTTTTTATCTTTGTGCTCCTAACCTATTTTAATGCCCTTAATCCCCATTTTTATTATTCAGCCCTTTAATATCAGGTTTATCTTTTTTTTTTTTTTTTTTTTTTTTTTTTTTTTTTTGAGATGGAGTCTCACTCTATCACCCACCCAGGCTGGAGTGCAGTGGTGCAATCTCAGCTAACTGTAACCTCTGCCTCCTGGGTTGAAGCAATTCTCCTGCCTCAGCCTCCCAAGTAGCTGGGACTACAGGTGTGCACCACCACAACCAGCTGATTTTTGTGTTTTTAGTAGAGACAGGGTTTTGCCATGTTGGCCAGGCTGGTCTTGAACTCCTGACCTCAGGTGATCCACCCACCTCAGCCTCCCAAAGTGCTGGGATTCCAGAGAGGAGCCACTGTACCCGGCCAGCTTTGTCCTTTTTATTTGATACTGTTCCAGGGCAGGTAAACCCCAAAAGTGGGGCTTTCCCCAGGAAGGTTCTTGGTTTTGTCCAGGAAAACACTCAAGAGCAAGCCCATGGTGTTAGACAGCAACTTGGATCAAAGCAGCCATGCACAGCAGCAGCAGAGGGGCTGTTCCTTACAGAGCAGGGACACCCAGAGGCAGTGAATCCAGAGGAGCAGCTCAGAGGCACCTCTGCAGTTATGTGCAGATTACAGGGCAGGTGATGCAGAAACTTTTAGAAAAAGGGTGATAACTTCTGGGTCGTCAGGTCATTGCTATGGAAAGGGGTGGTAACAGTGTGGTGTTGCCATGGCAATGGTAAGCTGGCCTGGCACGCCAGTGGGTGTGCCTCATGGAAAGGTGCTCTGCCTTGTCCCTAGGAGAGCTATTCCTCAGTTTGTTCCTGTGTCCATGACCCCGCTCCTACCCCAGTACTCTTAATTCCCACCTGTTTTGTGCACAACAATCAGTGAGATTATTCTATTTGCCTCTATCTCCTTTCTTCTCCCATTTTTCAGTTACATATTTGTACTCTGTCAAAGCATTTAACATTCACACTCTGGTGCCCCACCCTCATCTCCATACTGAGTGTTTACACACACACACCGTCAGTTCCTAGGCTGAAGTTTTCCAGTCAGCCCTGAGTCTAAACAAGCTCATCCTCCAAAAGATTCAGAATTCTTTAAGTTCTTTTATGTTGAAAGTTGTTTATTTGAAGAATGGCTTGGCTGGATATAAAATTCTTTGTTGATATTTTCTAAGTCTTTTTAAAATGCTGTTTCACTGTTGCTTTGCATTGTTTTCTAAAAGTGAATGCCAACAGAGTTTGTTTGTTGTTGTTTTTGGCATTTGTACGTTATTGGATCTTATTGCCCAGAGACTTTAAGAGATTTTTAATTTTCGAAATCTAATCATTGACTTAGGAAATGTCTCAGAGTTGATCATTCGTGATTAATGTTCCCAGGCACCTGGTACATCCCCTGATTATGTAGATTGAGATCTTTTTGATGTTGTCGTTTCGAGAAAGTTTTCTTGGTTACTGTGTTCAGTATTAGTCATGTTCCCTTGCTGTTTTTCTTCCTCAGGGACTCAGATAATACAATTGCTATTCCTCCTGTCTTCCATTTCCACAATTTTCTCTCTGACCCCTTTTACTCTTTATTAAATTCACTTTCATTCTCTTGATTTCTCTCTTGTTTTCCTAAATGCCCCTTATTAAATTATCATTTGAGTCTTATCTCTTTTGGATACCTTGTAATTTTTCTTCATTTCTGAGATCATTTTTTCATCTCATCCATTTCTTTCCTGCAGTCAACTCTCTTTTCAGCTCCTATTGGATATTTTTTGTCCTTTTCTGAATTCATAATTCAAGGTAGTTTTCATATCTTTAAATGCTTATTTGAGCATATTTAATGACATGTAAAATTAATGTGATCTTAGGGTCTTTTCCAGCATCATGATTTTTTCCAGGGAGAGTGTCTTATTTTGTGTGTGCCGATTTTTGTTTTCTCATTTTTTACAATAACTCTATGGATCTGCTCATCATTTTGTTTCTGTTCATGTTTATATTCTTTGAGTGCTTTATAGGATTTTAAGTTCAATGGCACCCTCTTCTGTCAATACAGCAAAGTCCAGACAATTTAATAGGCAGCGATAAGCAAAAGGATTATGGATCCTCCCTTTTTTTGTTGTTGTTGTTCCATTTCTATTGCATTTTTCCCTTTCACCTCTTTCCCTGTCACTACCTAATCTCCAAAAAATACTTTCCTTTCTTTTTTGCCCTTTTCTCTCCCAAAATCTGTGCATTTTGAAGGCTGACCTTCACATCAGGCATACCTTTAAGTCACTTTTCTGTGGTTGGGGCTCTGACCTACTTGGACATTTTTTCTTTTTTAAGACTTAGGGCGGACGTAGTCTTCCAGAAGATGCTTTAGATCGATCTTAAGCCCTGTTGCTAGCTCCTCCCCTCTCTCCTTCCCCACAGGCTCTCTCAGCCTGCCTTTATCAAAGCCTTATGGGAGAATGAGATGAGGTAGGAGTGATAGAGGTTTTGTGCTAAGGTTGACACTCTTCTGTTTCTGCTTACAGTAATTTTGAAGTTTGGGAATTCTCTGGAATTGCGCTGGAGTCATAGTTTTTGTGGAGTTTTATTTCTCTTCTTGTTTTTTGTCATATGTCAAAGAAATTTGGGGAGGTAGAGACCTAGGCAATGGGCATCATCTTCAGCTACTTAGAAGTGTGCAGTTCTATTTTATCGTATTGGAATGTTTATCTTATTTCTTCAATTCTAAGAAGTATTTTGTTTACATTTTAACATTTATGAAATCAGAGTGCATGTTACATTGATGGTCCCTTACACCTGGATTTATGTAGTTTTCTGCCAGTCACCTGGGGACACTGTTAGTTTGAGAACACTTTCAATTTAAGTCTCTGCTTGAGATTTTATTGGGCCACATGGGTGGTGTGAATTCAGACATCCAAACAGGTTTGGGTTCAAATTCTCAGGATATCTGTACCCCTTCCCACTTTTACCTGCTGTGCTGATTGAAGCATGGAGGTTTGCTCGATTTTTCTTCTGCCAGACAGAGTTGTGTTTCTTTGGATCACACTTAAACTGCACCTGCAGACCTTTGGGTCCCAGCTCCATGTTGGGGTCTCCTATAAGACTCCCATCTTGGCCAATTTTTCTTTCTTAGAGGTACATGAAATAAGGGTGAGGTGTGTCCTAAAAGTATAAACAGAATTATACAATATGTACTCTTCCAGTATTCTTCTGTTGTCTGGCTTGGGCTTTGGGGTTTTGTTTGTTCATTTGTTGGTTTGTCAAGACAAGGTCTTGCTTAGCTGCCCAGGCTGGAGTGTAGTGATGCAATTGTAGCTCACTGTAACCTCAAACTCCTGGGCTCAAGTGATCCTCCCACCTTAGCCTCTGACTGGCTAGGACTACAGGTATGCATTGCCACACCTGGCTAATTTATTTACTTTTTTCTGGAGATGGAGTCTCACTATGTTGCACAGGCTGATCTCAAACTCCTGGCCTCAAACCGTCCTTCCACCTTGGCCTCCGAAAGTGCCGAGATTATAAGCATGAGCCACCATGCCCAGCCTGTCTGGCCTTTTTTTTTTTTTTCCTCCAATATTATGTGTCTGAGATTCGTTTTAACATATTGTAGTTCATTCATTTTTGTTGCTATATCATGTTCCATTTTATGAATGCCAGTTATTCTTTTTACTATAGATGGACATTTGGGTCATTTCCTATTTGGTACCATGGTTAGCAGTGCTGTGGCGAACTTGCTTATACGTGTGCCTGGATGTACAGAAGTGCTCAGTTTCCAATGTGTATGCATCTAGGATGGAAATGCCTGTATCATAAAGCTACGTATATATCCAACTCTAATACATAATGCAAAATGTTTCCAAAGAGCTTGTACTGATTTACACTCTCAGCAGTATTTTTTTAAGAGTCCCTGTTGCTCTGCAGTTTACTAACACTTAGCATTCACTTTTTAGCTAGTAATCAAAGTTTTAGCCAATCTGGTGGTGTTATTAATCAGTGTTGTGGTGTTTACTTTCACTTGCATGTTTAAATAAAGAAGCTGGACATCTTTACATCTCTTTTTGGCCTCTTTGGCGATATGCCTATTCAAACATGCTGCACGTGTCTCTGTTGTGTCGTCTGCCATTGCTGATTTGCATTCCCCTGGCTCCCCCTAAGGTTCATCATTCTATTGCTTTCTTTTTCTTTAGTTTTATTGCACCTAAACATATTCCTAAAAGTATTTTACTTTTTTAAATTTCATATAAATTATAATTTCATGTAGGTTATAATTTTTACACTCATATGAAGGGCATTATGTTGCATATACTTGTTGGAGATTTCCATTTGCCTAATATTACTATAGTTTTTTAGAGTTTATATTGTCTAATATTAAGTCTCTAGTAATATAACAACACCAGTTTTCGTTTATGGATATTGCATAGTATGCCTCTTTCCAGACTTTTACTTTTGATATTTCTACATTCTTTTGTTTTAGACGTGTCTTTTGTAAACAATATTTAGTTGGGTTTTATAGCCTGATGACCTTTGTCTTTAACTGAAGCACTTACTCAGTTTACATTTACTGTAACTGTTTATATATTTGAGATTGAATTTACTGTCTTTACTTTCTTTCCAGACCAAAAAAAAAAAGAACCTTCAAAATCTTCAACTGACTTAATACACTCCCAATTTTGATACCCTCCTTGTTTAATTCTGTATATTTTTAAATCTCACAAGTCAACATTTACTTAGAGTTCCCCATATTTTCACTATTTTCTTTGCTCTTCGTTTCTTTTTAAGCCTCATACCCCTTACTTGAGGCCATTTTCCTCCAACCTAAAGCAAGTCCTTTAGAACCTCCTTTAGTTTGGGTGTGCTGTTAGCAAATGCTTTCAGTTTTTATGTGAAAATGTATTTCCTCTTCAATCTTCATCAACACTTCACTGGGTATAGAATTCTATGTTCGCAGTTATTTTCTTTCTGCACACCAAGCTAACATTCCATTATCAACTGGCTTCCATTGCTGCTGTTGAGAAGTCAGCTGTGAGTGGGACTGCTGTTTTGTTGTTGTTTTTTTTTTTTTTTTTTTTTTTAATGGTGCTATGTGCTTTATCCTGTGACTGGTTTTACAGTACTCAGTTTTTTTCTGCTTTAGGGAGTTTGTTGTTTTGTTTTTATTTGTCTGACAAGTCACCACAGTGTGTCTAGGAATGGATTTTTTTTTTTTTTTAATTCTGACTTGAATTCCTGTTCCGGAATATTCTGGTTCTGGAAGAATCCCAGCCATTATCACTCCACATAGTGCTTCTCCTGCATCCTCTCTCACTTTCTTTCTAGGGCACTGATTAGGCACACATCAATATCTCGCCGTATTCTCTGTTTCACTAGATCACTCAGAGTGCTGTCAGGAACAGATAACACACTCAAATTGGCCAAGGTGGAAAATGTAATAAAAGAACTATTGGACAAGGGTAGAGTTTAATGTGACTGACGGGAAGGGACAGTGCCCCAGGAATAGCAACAATGCTCAGTCATTGCCACCTTCTAGACCTAAAGGGGCAGGGAATGGGCATGCTCTCAGAATCAAGGATGTCAGTATGGATAGACCACAGGACAGATGGACAGAGCAATCCTGGGGCCACTCATGGGGAGAGACTGGAGTATAAATGCCCTCACTTCCTCCACACCCACCTTCTGACTTCCCGCTAGTGCTTACCATTAGCCAAGTCAACTGGAAGCCAAAGATCAAGAGAGTCTCTTGATGCAATCTATACAGGTCAGCTTCCTGGGGCATGAGGCAGGACGGGGAACAGCAGAGATTAGATCTGCAGGAGTAAGGAGAAGACACGCAGCACAATTTCTTACTTCCCTTCTGCTTCCCCATATTTGTGTCCCTCATTGCTGAATTCTGTATAATTTATTTTGAGTTATCTTCTAGTTCACTGATTCTCCTTTAACCATGTCATTCTGATGTTAAAGTTTTTCACTGCATTTTTTTAAATTTCAGATTTGGATTTTTTTTTATTTCTAAAAGCCATTTTGGTTCTTTGTCTCACCAGCTCTATCACTTATAGGTTCCTAGTCCCTGGAGACATTTTTAAGCTTGTCTTTTATTTCTTTATTCATAATATTTGTTTTATAGTTCATGCCTGATAATTCTAAGTTTTCGGGTCTACTTTGTTATTCTTGCTGTATGTCACCGATGGAGTCTGTCTTCCTCATGTGTTGGATTATCTTTGACTACATACTAAATGTTGTTTTTGAAAGAAAAAATGTAGGAATAATTTGAGGCCCACAATTAAGATATTTTCTTCCAACTAAGACAATGTGTCTTTGTCTCTGCCAATCACCTAAGGATACTGCAGCCCATGCTTACCTTAAGACAAATCCAGTGCTTGAGATTCCCTGAATGCCCCCCACACAATTCAAACCTGGCTGAAATTTGCTTGGGTTTTTTCACACCCACTTAAGCACCAGCCTGGAAGTGGCAGAGGGTCTCCTATGAGATTAACCACGTTGTGCCATCTCTCAGCTTCAGTCTCTGTTCTTTTATCCCACAAAGCTGTCAAAACTAAGGATCTAATTGTCTAGAATTGTCAGATGCCCCCAAAGCATCAGCTTTCCTGCTCCCAACCCGAGGGTCATCATATTCCCCACGTTGACTACAGTCTTGTCATCTCTTTAATACTCCCAGGACCCTTGTTTATATTTTCTTTCTTTTTTTTTTTTTTTTTGAAACAGGGTCTCACTTCATCACCCAGGCTAGAGTGCTGTGGCACAATGTTGACTCACTGCAGTCTCTGCCTCCCAGATTGAAGCAATTCTCATGCCTCAGCCTCCCAAGTAGCTGGATTTATAGGCATATGCCACACACCTGATTTTTGTATTTTTGGTAGACATGGGGTTTCACCACATTGGCCAGGCTGGTCTCAAACTCCTGACCTCAAGTGATCTGCCCACCTCATCCTTCCAAAGTGCTGGGATTACAGGTGTTAGCCCACCACGCCCAGACTAATTATTTATGTTTTTCTCCATCCTTTGGAGCTGTTTTCAAGGGAGGTGATTCAAGTAGCTTAGTGCCCCACTACTGGAAGAGGAAGTCTTCTCATTCATTTTTTCAAAAAACAGATCTATTGAGATATAACTCACATACTATGCAATTTGGCCATTTAAAGTGTACAATTCAATGGGTTTGGCATGTTATTTTTTAATTGTATTAAATATGTATTATATAAACTATGCTACTCATTTTTAAGTGTATGATTCAGGCATTAATTATATTTGCAATTGTTGCACAGCTACCACCACTGCCTAATTCGAAAACATTTTTATCACTCCAAAAATAAACTCTGTAACTATTAAATAATAATTCCCCATCTCCCCCTCCCCAAAGCCCCTGGTAACCTCTAATCTATTTTCTGCCTTATGTGTGGCTATTCTAGACATTTCATGTCAGTGGAATGGCATGTTTGTCCTCTCAGGTCTGGACTGTTTCCCTCTGCCTGACGTTTTCCAGGTCTGTCCATGCTGTATGTGGCACGTGTTGGCCCTTCATTTCTTTTCATTGCTAACTAGTAATCCACTGCGCGGGTCGATGACATGGACACCTGGGTTTCCTCTGCCTTTGGGCTGCCATGAATAACGGTGCTGTCAACATTGGCATCCAAGCATGTCTGAGTCCCTTCTCTCAGTGACTTCGGGTGTGCCCCTAGCAGTGAAGTCCCTCGGCCACGTGGCAGTCCTGTTCAGCTTTCCGAGGAATGGCCATACCGTTTCCCACAGCAACTACACCACTTTCTACCTTCACCAGCAAGGTTCCAGGGGTTCTGTCTCTCCACACAGTCGCCACACTTAGTGTTTTTCATCTTGGGGCTGTAGCCACCCTAGTAGGTGTGAAGTGACTTATTGTGGTTTTAGGATGAATGACACTGAGCATCTCCTCGTGTGCTTATTGGCCGTTTGTATATTGTTTTTGGAGAAGTGTCTATTCAAGCCCCTTCTCCGCTTTTGAATTGGGTTGTCTTTGGGTTGTGAGTTGTAGCTCCCATTCCTTCTTAAATCCACATGAACCAGACTTTGTCCACTGCTGCTCCGATAGAATGGTTGTCGTCAAGGTCAGCAGTAACTTCACGTCACTAAGTCCAGTGGTCCATTCTCTGTCCCTACCTTATGTGGCCCGTCAGCAGAATTTGACTCAGCCAGTGACTCTCTCCTCCTGGGAACAATGCCCTCCCCAGCTCTCCTCCTCCCTCCCCGGCCACTCCCGCTCAGCCTCCTCTACCGGCTCATCTCCCTGATTTCGTAGCCCTGGCCACAGGGCTGACCCTTGATCCTCCTCCTTAGCTACACTCACCTCCACGGCAGCCACATCCATCCCATGGCTTCATATATCCCCTAAACACTGACCCCTCTGGCCCAGGCCCCTCCCCGGCCCCCTGACAGCAGTGCTTGGGTGTCACACAGGTGTCTCCCACTGACCCAGCCGGGCCCCACCCCTGGCCTCCCCCAACCCGCCCCTCCTGCAGGCTTCCCCAGGTCCCACCTGGTGACTCCGTTCTCCCAGTGGCTCAGGCTGGAATTCCTGGTGCCGTCCGGACTCTTCTCCACACCCACGTCCCACCCACTGGGAAACCCTGCCAGCTCCACCTCTGCCTGTGTCCTGCCCCGCTGCCATCACCTTGGTCCAGGACACTACCGGCGCTCACCTCCAGTGGCCTGCCCGCTTCCAGTCACCCCCCCCCATCCTCAAAGAACACACGCAGGTCATGCCACGTCTCTGTAAAATCCTCCAGTGGTCCCATCTCACTCAAACCCAGTGGCAAAGCCTCCACAACAGCCAGCAAGTTCGTGCTGTGGCCCCAGTGACCTCACTACCTTCCTCTCCTCCTCCTCCCTCCCCTTTCCACTCCACCCCAGTGACACGGGCCTTTCTTTCTGCCCCCCTGGCTGGCTGGCTGGAAGCTTCTGTCCCCTCCCCCTGCATTGCTGCCCGACTCCCTCCCAATATCCTCAGGGCTTTGCTCAAGTGTCCCCTTCTCAGGGGACGTGTCCCTGACTGCCCTATCTGAAACTGAAGGCACTCAGACTCGCCCCCCTGCCCCCATGCTGCTTTTTTCTCTGGAGCAGCACTGAGCATCTGGCACACCACGATTCCTGCTGTGTCCCCACAAGGTTGTCACGCACAAGAGGTTGAGATTCCTGCCAATTCCACCACTGCTTTGTCCCCTGGGACACTGTCTGCACGTGATGGCACTGGGCTCACACCTGCTGACTGGGAGACAGGCCCGCAGGGAGCAAAATAGAAACAGCTGCCCTCTGGGCACACACGCTGACTCAGGAGAATCCTCCTGTTTAAGCCTGGTAAGGCTGGCACTGCCCACTACTCTGCAGTAGGGAATCCAAGGCTCAGAGGGGCTAAGTGACTCCCCCAGGGTCACACAGCCAGCATTGGGCAGAGTGGGGGTCTGAGCCTAGACCCTTCTGACTCCAAAGGCCCGGCTCTTTCCAGCTGGGTAGCAACTCCTGGAGTCCTCCGAGCCGCTGTGCCCACCCAGCCAAAGGCCAGAGGGGCCTGGCGTGGCTTCCCCAGGTTTGAAGGGCAGCTGCCCTTGAGTGTCTTAAAGCAGGGGTGGGGGGCACACAGGGCCACCCTCCCAGCCCCAGCTCCTCATGCCAGGGGCTCCCCGCCCCCTCAAACCCCTTCCACTCAACACTCAGACCCAAAGATCATTTAGGGGAGTAAACAGGGTCATCGAGGTCACCAGCCTCCCAGGGCAACCCAGCTGTCCCTTCCTTCCCTCCAGGCCTCACCGGGCCATGCCCCATGGATTCATGGTAGGGCTACCAGCTGGACAGGCCTGGTTTCCCAGCTACGAGGCAGGGCCCTGTCAGGGCAGGCCTCCTCTCTCCAGTCTGCAGAATGGGCACTGCACAAACTGTGAAGCACTGTGCTCATGCTCGTGATGACCTGTAACCTGAAGCAGGTTGGGCTTGGGACCTGAGGAGCTGGGACCCCGCAAACCCAGAACTAGGAGGGCATAGTCACGGAAGGCTTCCAGAGGGAGGTGACTTTGTGGTGAGCCCTAAGGGCTGAGGGGAGTTAGCCTGAGATGAGGAGTGCTCTAAACACCAGGACTGAACAGGCGGGAGCCCCAGAGGACGGGAAGGAGAGGAAGGGAAGGGCAGGCAGGGGCTGGAGGTCAGAGACCAGAGGGCTTGGGGGCCATGCCTTTGAGTGCCGGCTGGGGCTCTGGTCTGCAGGACCTGGGAGCCAAGGAAGGTGACAAGCAATTGGGAGACGGGGATACATTAGGAAACCTCCAGCATGGGTGAGCAGCTGGCGGGGAGACCCTGAAAGTGGGGAGACCCAGGAGGAGGCCAGTGTGGATATGAGACCACAAGCAAGGACCAGGGGCGCGTGTCCAGCCGCCTCGGGCCCCTCCCTCACTGACCTGCAATGCTCTTATCTGCTCTGGGCCCACCCCACTAGGGTCCAGCTCAGGACCCAGCCTAGGTTTGCTGTTCCAGGCACGCAGGCCCTGGCAACGGTGGCCTGCTGGTGTGGCTGAGCCCGGCCAGGCCCGGGTGGCAGCACTGCCCTCCTGTGCCCTCTCTGTCCACAGCCACACCTTCCTGCTGTGGAGGACCCTGGGGGCCAAGCTGCCCATGAGCCACCTGGTGCTGGCCACACTGCTGGGCTGGCTACAGGAGCGACCCCTGCCCACTGATGCCAGCGACAGCAGCCCCCACCCCAAGGAGAGGACCTCCCTGCGTTCACTGGCCGTGAGTCTCTGCCACCGCCCTGTCAGATGCTGGCCACACCTCGGGCACTCGCTGTGTGCCAGGCTGTGGGGGGCACCCCACATCCGGGCTGCTGCACCCACTCCAGCCCCAGCCTGGAGGAAAGCCGCCCAGGGCTGCACAAGCCCAGCTCCCACCTCCTGGCCAAGGGCTGTGGGCTCCTGTCTGTGAATGAGGACAGCCATGTCAGTGCCCCGGGCTGTCAAGGGGAGCCTTGGAGAGGGGCTTTAGGCAGAGGGGGAGGGTGTGGAGCGACTTGATGGCCCTCCCCATGCTTGGGTTCTGGGCAGTCATAGATTTTGGAAGAATCTTAGAGGCTGCCTTCTGTAGCTGCCATCGTCCACCCCGCTCCGTAGGAAGTCCCCAGCTTTTCTCATAAGCCCAGCACTGCCTCATACTCCCAGGAGCCAGGAGCTCCCTTCCTGGCATGACCATACCTGTGTGCCTTGCCTGGAGCCTGATGAGGCCACAGCTGTTCCTGTGAGAGCTCTCCATGCCGAGTCCCTGCCCCAAGTGCCCCCTACCAGTGGCCCAGAGCTCACAGCAGTCCCCTGCCACCCGGAGCCCCCCAGACAAGCTGCTGTCTGCAGCAGGGCTGTGGTTTCACAGTGGTGGCTGATGAGAGAGCACCCCCTGGGTCCCAAGCTCTGTCAGCTGGCCATCCCCAACACTCCCCAGCCCTGATACTGTCCCCTGCCGGAGAACCACACAGCAGCCCGGGTGAGACCCACCCAGGCGTAGTGGGCACCCTTCCCTGCACCCCACCGTGCCGCCAATTCCTGCCCTCCGCCGGTCATTACTGCTCAGTGCTGACCCCCACCCTGAGAACGTTCTGGACTGAGTGCCCTGCAGGCACAGTAGGCCTTGTGGACTGGGAGCTAAGGCTGCTGCCAGCTACCTCTGCCTGGCAGGACCATGGGTTCCCCAACTCCCAGGCATCAGGCCCTGCTGTGTGCCAGACGCAGAGCTGAGGGTACCGTGGGACCACACAGCACAGGACCTTGCCCTCAAGGCAACAGAGCGGAGGGCCCAGATGCCAGCAGGTCACCCTCAGACAGGAGCAAAGTGCGGAGGGCAGATGGCAGTGTCCAGTGTGCAGTCGGGGGACCCCCTGTGTCAAGGTCTGCAGGGGTGCAGGGTGGACAGCATCCAGGCAGACAGCTGGGGGAGGCTGGGGACTACCAGGCCCTCCAGCAGCAGTGAGACCCGAGCAGTGGCTGCAGAAGGTGCAGGAGAGGGCTGGACTGAGGCTGCGGAGGCACAGGGCAGGCCCCACAGGGAGGGACAGCATCTGGACACTTGGACTTGGTCCTGAAGAGCTTGGAGCAGGGAGGGACGAGCATGCTCAGATGTGGCTTTTGTGGGTCAAAACCCCTGGTCCCGGGATCCTGGGCCTGGGAGTCTCACTGCACGCCTGCCCCTGACAGGCCATGAACACGCTGCATGAGCTGCAGTCTGCCCAGGAGTTCAAGCAGGCCACGCAGGAGGCCTACCCCGAGATCCTCCCGGCCCTCCTCACCCAGGTGCACTATGTCCTGGAGCTGAACCTGCCCGGGGAGCCTCAGCCCAAGCAGCAGGCCCAAGAGGCGGCCGTGCTCAGCCCCCAAAGGTAAGACTAAGCCTCCCAGGCCTGCTGGCCTGGCCACATACAGGTGCTGAGAAACGCTGAGTGTATGATAGAATTATATTGTTTGCTAAGCAGCACAGTGGCAAGGAAAACCTAGCCACCCACTCCCCCACCCCCAGCCCCAGCCCCTCTGGCCACTGCGACTGCTACCACCACCGCCACAAGTGGAAACCTGCTTGGGGCGTTCTAAAGCAGCAAAACAGTCCGTGGATTCCATACACGGTGAAAACAATTCTTTCGGCGGGGACACGTGACCTGCCCCCGGGGCTCCCTCGTGGAGAATGCTTTCTGGTTTGTCTGTGATCAGTGGTGAGCAGGCACCAGCTGCCTCCCTAGTGAGCACACCCAGAACACCTGCTTGTTAATAATTATCACCTGTTCAGAGAGAATAAATGCCTGGGTCTGCGTCTGCTCGAGGCCCTCAGCTCCGAACGCTGTCAGCCCCTGAGGCCCTCGCCCGGAAGGCTGCTGGCCCCGGAGAGTCCCGCTTTGCTGTTCTGCCTGGGTGTCTGCTTCTCCATGCCTTCCACGCCGCCTGTGGGGGGAGGGTCTCTGCGGCCGAGCTGGTCTCGGTACACAGGGTTCTGCAGGCATCCAGGGCACAGACAGTGTCAGCCTCCTAGGGCACAGTAACCAGCCTGCATGCCCCAGGGGCTCAAAGCAACAGGAATGTTTCATCTCCCAGTGCTAGAGGCCAGAAATCCAAACCCCAGGTGTCGCCAGGGCGTGCTCCCCTGAAACCCGCAGGTCCCTCCTCACTGCTTCTGGTTCCCAGTGTCTCATGGCGACGCGGGATGCTCCCGGGCCTGAGACTGCACCGCGCTCAGCTCTGCCCCTGTGGTCACCTGACGTTTTCCTTTCTGTGCCAGGGTCTAAATTCCCCCTTATATTTTTCCCTGCTGTCAAGTAAGTTTTAGTTCATGTCTGTTGAGTGGTTCAGCAGTTGAACAGTTAAGTTCAGCATCTGAATACATTTCCCCTTCTTATAAGGATGCCAGTCATTGGGTTAGGGCCCCACCCTAGCGACCTCAACTTAATGACAGCTGCAAATACCTATTTCCAAATAAGGTCGCATTCACAGGTACTGATGGTTGACTTCATATCTCTTTCTGGGGGGACACAATTCAACCCACAACAGTCATGAGCCCGAGCACCATCCACAGCCGGGACCACAGGGACTGTGGCCGGCACCCACAGGCAGGTGTTCGTCCTGCTTACCCGTCACCTGAGGGTACTTGGCAGTAGAGACACTCAGTGTCGCTGCCATACAGGACTCCACAGGGACAGCATTACCAAGAGCACCCATGCAGTGAGCCACATCTTACCCCAGTGGGCTTCCCACGAGGGCTCGAGATGAATGTCATCTTCCCTGCTTTACAGATGAGGCAACCGAGGCTCAGAGAGGGTCAGAGGCTTCCCCTGGGCCACACAGCATGTCCGTGCAGAGGCGACCTGGGCTCACCCATCTGGGCAATGCCTCTCCAGGCCCTCTTAGGCATCTCACTGGCCCTCGCCTGCTCCCCTGTCGCCCACCCCCACCCATCCGCCATATTCTGGCCCCAGTAGGGCTGGCTGCCTTCAACCTCACTCTGCCCCAGCTCGTATTTTCAAAACTCCAATAAGCAAGTCTTTAAAAACCGCTGGGGCTGACACTTTTCATTTGCTTGTATTATGATGTGCGTCACGCAGTTTGTCCGTTTTACCGGCTCTCCCCAAGGCAAGTCATTTTAAAAATGCCACTTCTTCTCATCTTGCCTCTGAATTTGAATGTGCGTGAAGTTCCTTTTTATTCAGTTCAACCATGCAAAATGCATGAATCTCCCCTAATAAGCTAATAAAACGTTCTCCTCCCGGAACGTGTCGGGGTTGGGAGCAAGCCTCACCCGTCTGCTCCTCCCCCTGCTGGAATGTTCTTCCCCCAGCCACCCTGCCTCTGCAGGCTCTGCTCACCCGCACCCCGCTGAGGCCTCCTCCACCACCCTCTAAAATAGCAGCCCCGTGGCGCCTCCCAGCCCCGCCATCAGCTGCCATCTGTGCTCTGTGCCTGTTACCTGCCCGAACCCATAGACTGGAAGACCCTGAAGAGCCAGGGACATCTGTCTCTCGCAGGTTCCCCCACACAGCAGGGATGTCTGTCTGTCTGTCTGTCTGTCTGTCTGTCTGTCTGTCTCACTGGGTCCCCCCAAACACACACAGCTGGACGTCTCACTGGGGGCCTCCATACAGCTGGACGTCTGTCCGACTCACTGGCTGAGGCATAGAGCAGGGATGTCTGTCTGTCTGTCTGTCTCACTGGGCCCCCCACCACCACCACCAGTGCTGAACCTCTGTCCGTCTCACTGGCTGAGGCATAGAGCTGGGATGTCGGTCTGTCCGTCTCACTGGGGGCTCCCCATACAGCAGGGATATCTGCCTCCCGCGGAGCCACGGTGGTTTCCGCTCAGGCTGCTCCGCCCTACCGGCCGGCCGCTCTCCGGGCAGGTTCTCCCGGAACCCTGGGGGTGGCCCCCGCAGCCCCAAGAGGAGAAACTCTCACCACGTGCACAGTCCTTGGCTCTGATTGGCCTAGTTTGGGCCCCATGCCCACCCCTGAACCAATCACTCTGGCCACAGGGGCCTGTGCGGCTCTGATTGGCCAGGCCCGGCTCCCACGGCCTCTCTGACTGGCCTGGGAAGCGGAACCTGGGGGGCCGGGCTCCGGTTGCCCAATCAGCTGCCGCGCCACCATGGAGCCTGGGAGGCCTGAGAGCACAGTCTCACCCTGGGGTATCCCCGTGGCCAGGGGTCTGAGGTCCCTGCCAGGCTGCTGGCACCGTCGAGGTGGGGACAGGGGCCCAGAAGGGCATCTGGATGTGCAGTGCTGAGTAGCATGTCTCTGCGTGCCCAGCACAGGGCACTGGGGGGCAGCAAGCGAGTCTTGAGGCCTGGTGGGGCTAGTCCTGGGCCTCTGAAGGTCTCGTGTCCTGCTGAGATGGACGGGCCTCTGGGACCAGCGAGCGGCAAGCGGGGTCGGGCAAGTCACCCTTCCCCGGGCAGGGCGGCGTGTGACAGGGGCTGCCAAGCTGGCCGGAGGGGCCTTCGTCTCCCCTGCCCCTCCCACTCACAAAGCCTTTTCCTTAGAGACGTTTCCTAAGTCGGCCAGTTCTCAGCTGGTCCACCTCCAGCCAGTCTCCGCCCTGCTCCACGAAGGAATTCTCATTGCGCTCACATGCCATCCATGTGGGCCAACGCTAGTTAATTCTAGTGGGCTACATCGTTTCTCTTTATTTGGAAGACTTTCATCATCCTCACCCTCATCTCATCTTCATCTTTCCATCTGTCCGCCAGGGATTTGGGGGCAAAAGCTTGTGATCAGAAGAAGAAGAGGAACTTCACACTCATTAGGTTGACTACCATCCAAAAAAAAAAAAATCAGAAAATGAATGTTGGCGAGGATGTGGAGACACTGGAAGCCTTGTGCACTGCCGGTGGGAAAGTAAAACAGTGCAGCCCCTTTGGAATAGAGTATGGAAGTTCCTCAAAAACTTACATGTGGAATTACCATATGGCCCAGGAATTCCACTAATGAGTTTACACCCACAAGGAAAGCAGGCACCTGGGACAGATATTTGTACACCCTGCTCACAGCAGTGCTTTTCACAATAACCCAAAGATAGAAGCAACACGACTGTTCATTAGTGGGTGAACAGATAAGCAGGGAGGTCCACCCAAACCATGGAATACTATTCAGCCTTGAAAAGGAAGGAAATTCTGACGCTACAATATGGATGAATCTTGAGTACACTCTGCTGAGTGAAATAAGCCAGTCAAATACCGTATGAGTCCACTTACTGGAGGTCCATGAGTTGCCAAATCTATAGAGACAGAAAGTAGAATGCTGGGTGCCAGGGACTGGGCAAAGGGAGAGTGGGGAGTTTAATGGGGACAAACTTTCAGTGTGAGCAGATGAGAACATTCTGAGGATGGATGGGGGTGATGGTTGCCCAATATTTGAATGTGCTCAATGCCCTGACCTGTACACTTAAAATGGTAACTTTTATGAGATGTGTATTTTACCACAATGAAAAATAAAACCAGAAGAGGAAAGAGTGGGAGAGGGAAGGGGTCTCAGGGACCCCCAGGCTGGGGAGGGGTGTGGAAAGCAGAGGGGCTTTGCCTCCTCTTTCTCAGGTGCCTTTGCCCTCTGGGAGCAGAGTGGGGAAAGGGGTTGGTCGGGTATGGGGCAGGCATCACTGGGAAGCCAAGTGTCCAAAGAGGCTGAAGGCAGGCAACGACGCTGGGACCAGAGGAACGGAGATGTTTCCCTGAGTCTGTGGCCAGGCATAGATTCGAGGGCCTCCGCCTTCATTGGCCTTGGTGCTACACATGGCTTTCAGGAGACACCTGTCGGTGAGCATGGCCGGGGGTCCTGGGCTGGAGGTGGTTTGCGGTTTTACGGACAGGCAGGGGAGTTGGATATGGATTCCCAAGAATGCTGAAATCAGCCCATCTTTCCAGAAGTCCTCCTGTGGCTGCAGGGACAAGGCAATCTCAAAGAACAAACCATCCAGTGCCCAAGAAGCCACAGGACCAGAAGCTTCTGGAATCCTCCCGGAGCAAACAAAATGCCACTCCCCCCACCAAGTCCCCTTCTTCTGAAAACAATTGTCACTTTGAGGCTGAGACCAGTGACCTGGAAAATGCTGCCTCTTTTTATGACACAGCTTGGGGCAAGAGGACAAGCCAGCTGGCATTTGGATTGGCACCATCAGAACTTTCACGGATGGCATTTCATCATTTGACACTTGGTTTTGCAAATCTGCTCAGAAACGTGCGTGGTTCAAGCTGACGGCCTCGTCCACCCGGGCGTGCTCACACATCCAGGGTGATGCCCTCACACTGACCGAGCTGGGGAGGTGGCTGGAACAGACAGACAGGCCAGCAAGCCAGGGCCATCTCATGTGTCATAGGCCTGCATGCTGGGGCTTCCTATCTGTGCCCCAGGGACTGCATTCCGTGACAGTGACATCCTGTGACAGTCACATCACTGGCAGGTTTGGAGCCAGGGCCCCCACCTCTGTGTCCCTGGCCAGGCTGTGTGACAGGATATGTCACCTCTCTGGACCACTCCCTCCTCTGCTAAAGGAGAGTGACAGTAGAGTCCTACCTCAGGCTGGGCAGGTGAGGCACCGCCCATGACACCTGGCAGTCACCAAGCACACGACAACACCACAAGCCACACGCGGCATCTTTCTCCATCACAGACAAGCAAGGGCGATGCCACCAGCTTCTCCGTGTCCACTGAGGGCAGTGGAGTCTTGGGAGGGGAAGATGACCACTTCCCTGTGCTCCACCACGCCGCACTTCCGAGCTCTCCCACACCCTCACCTGCTGCCACCCTCCGAACTCTTCGCCCATAGTTAAAGCTGCCATCCTCGAGCTGAACCCTGCCCCTCCCTAGAAGGACACCCCCGGTCTCCTGCTCAAGCAAGGCCCAGGTCTGAGTGAGCACATGCTGCCTCCCCGTGCCTATCCCAGCCCTGCCAATCCTAGGCCCCAGCACTTCTGTGCAAAGCAGGGCAGGAGAGGGCAGCCCTGGGGCCCTCAGTGACGTCAGGCATAGGAACCAGAATGTGCTTTCTATCTGGGTCAGCCGGGCACCCTTCCCAGGGCAGGGGGTGGCCCAGGTGGCCACTTGGCCAAGGCCCTGAACCCCCTCTGCTCAGCTGCAGCACATCCCTGGAGGCGCTGAAAAGCCTGCTGTCCACCACGGGGCACTGGCATGTCTTTGCCCACCTGGGGCTGCAGAGTTCCTGGGAGCTCTTCACCACCATCCACACCTACCCGAAGGGCGTGGGCCTCCTCGCCAGGTACGGTGGGGCCAGGGCAGGTGGAGGCAGCCTGCTTCAGGCCACGCCCATCCGGGGGTCTGGGTATCTGGACTGCAGCATTTGGACCGCAGTGAAGGGACACGGGACATGGGACACAGCCCCCTGCCCCCCGTCACAGGCACACACCCAGAGCCTGTTGATTCCCCCAGCCCTCACCCTGGCCCGAGGCCGTGTAGGGGACAAGGGTTGTGCCTGCACCTCCTTCTCCCCCGTGTGCAGCCCAGGCCTGGCATGCAGTGGGCAGCCAGTGGATGCAAAGGGGGTGGGAACATGCCCATCAGGACTCTTCTAGACGCTGGGCCCAATGGGATGGGTGGGGGCAGGAGGGTGGGATCCAGGCAGTGACCCCCAGCCCAGGCCCTCCCCGGCAGGGCCATGGTGCAGAACCACTGCAGGCAGCTCACGGCGGTGCTGTACCAGCTGCTGCCCAGGCTGCAGAGCCCAGAGGATCGGGAGAGGAAGGTGGCCATCCTCATCCTCACCGAGGTAGGGTGCATTCGGGCAGGGAGCACCTCAGATGCCTGAGCCTGTTCACTCTAATTCCTCCAGCCTCCTTGACACCCCAGCAGAACACACACCAAAGCTCGCCCTGACCAGGGCGGCTGCCCAGACAGACCCCCTTGCGCCCCTTGCCTTCCCACTCCCAGCCCTTGGAGGGGGCTGCAGCCTTTGGGGACCTGTGTTCCCACTCGGCCCTCCCCGGCACAATCCCTGCAGAGTTGAAGGGGCACTGGGTGCAGACTCAGGCTCCAACCAGCCCTGTCCTGCCTGTGCCACTCACGGTGAAGCCAAAGGGGAATGGATGGGTAGAAGCAGACAGCACTGGGGGTGGCATGCTTTGCAGCTGCAAGCTCAGGCAGAGGGTGGGGGGCTGGGGCGAGGAGCGTGCTGTTTCCATAAATAACACCAGTAGGGGAACCCAAGCGAAAGCCTCATGCCAGCTCCCACCAGCCGCCTGGGCTGCCCTCCATGGGAGCTCTACCCCCAGGTACCCCACAAGCCTGGCCCATGATACAAGTGAGGCCTCACCTGGCTGTGTGACTTCAGGCGAGGCCCTTTCCCTTTCTGGGGCTCAGTTTCCCCAGCTATATGTGAAGGGGTTGAACCAGGTAGGTTTCAAATACTTGTTAACTAAGATACCCAAAGGGTACTGGTCAGCTTCCCTCCCTGAAACTCCCAACCGGACCCTGGACCTAGAGCCCCTCCCCTCAACACAGAAGTGGGCACCTCACAAGAGTGACCTGCCTGACCTCCCGGGGGCCACCCCAGTTCCTCTACGGCCCTGCCCTGCTCGAGGTGCTTCCCAAACCGGCTGCCTTGACCGGGGCGCACGGCCTCTGGGACCCCAGCACCGAGGTCCGCGTGTCAAGTCTGCAGGGCCTGGGGAACATCCTCTTCCACCCAGCTAAGGTAAGGGCAGTCGGGCACCGTGGCTGGCACACCCCTGACCCCACAGAACAGCCGGTGCACCGTGCGGCAAGGGCCACTGGGTTGGAATCCCGGCTCTGTCACTTAAGGTGGTGTGGCTTGCGGCACCTGACTCCACCTCTTGGGCCTGTTTCCGCATCTGTAGAACGGGGCAGGCTGTGGGAGGGGTGAAGTGTCTATTCCCCGGGGACTGTCTCCTGACACCCACAGAGGGGGACCGTGTTGCAGACCTCCAGGTGGCCACTGTGAAGCCGGCCAGGTAGCATCCCAAGGCTCAGCCGGAGAGGAGAACGCCCTCTGAGAACCTGAAGAATGGGTCCTCCCGACCCCCTGCTGACGTCTCCAGTCCCAACCCGTTCTACCTCACCACCATCATCGTGAACAGCTGTGGGAGGGAAGGCCTGTGATGCCACCTTCGGGAGATCTGGTCTTACCCAGCTACAGCCCCCAACTTACTGACACTGCCCTTGCTGTGGGGGCCCAGGGCACCAGTGGTGAAGGGTCCAGGCCCCAGCACCTTCTAGCTGGCAGGCTTTGTCAGTTCTCCGGGCCTCAGCGACCACATCTGTAAAATGGGAGCAGTAATGGCACCTGCCTCCTATGGTAGGCAGGTCAGCCCTAGAGGCCCTGGCGGCGGCGGCAGCAACCTTCCTGCCTGGCTGACTGCAAAATGAAAATGCCAGGTTAGAGGCAGAGATTTTCTCACCTGATCAGGAAGTGTGGAGCCTTAGTCTCCCCTCATCCACCCCAGGGGCTGTGTTAAGACCCCAGAGGGGAGGGACATGCCCAGCCCCATTTCTGTTGCTGTTGGAGGAGGCAGTTATGAACATAAACATTTTCAGGGCTTGTGAGAGAAAGTAAGATCATGGAAAGGCAGAAGGGACAGTTTCCAAACAGATCCCAAAGTCATTTGCCCAGCAGACTAGTTCACGCTAATTCTGTTCCACTCACAGGTCTCCACATGGTTCAGAAGAGACCTCCATTAGGGTCACAGCTGGCAAAGCCTGTTGCATTGTGCATGATGCATAGTAGGTGCTTAATGGAAGATGGAGACTAGATAGCACCTCCTCATTAATCTGTTCATCCCTCTATCCTTCATCCATCCATCCAGCCAGCCAGCCACCCACCCAGCCACCCAGTCCACTCCTCTCTCCATCCATGCATCCATCCACCCAGCCACCCACCCATGCATCTAGTCCCCTCATCTCTCCATGCATCCATTCACCCACGCATCCATCCATTCATCTGGTCCACTGATCTCTCCATGCATCCAGTCCACTCATCTCTCCATGCATGCATCCATCCATCCACCCACCCATTCATCCAGTCCACTCATCTCTCCACCCACGCATCCACGCATTCATCCAGTCCATTGATCTCTCCATGCATCCATCCATCCACCCACCCACCCAGTCATCCAGTCCACTCAGCTCTTCATCCATTCTTCCAACTCTTCACCTGCCTGTCCATTCACTCACCCATTCATCTCTCCTTCTATGCCTCTACCACCCACCCAGCCATTCATCCTTCCATCTATCCATTGATCCCATACACCCAACCATCCATCCCGCCACCCACCCACCCATCCATCCAACCATCCACTCACCCATTCATCCAGCTATTCACCTACCCATCCATTCATCTCTGCATCCATGTCTCCACCCATCCAGCCACCCATCCAACTATTCACCTACCTATCCATCCACTCACCCATTCATCCCTCCATCCATCCAACCATCCACCCACCCATTCATTTCTCCAGGCATGCCCCCATCCATCTACCCATTCATTAATTCCTCCATTCATCCGTCCATTGATCCCCCCCATGCACCCACATATCCATCCCTCCACCTACCCACTTGGTCCTTGGGTCCTTCATCTATGAGTCATTCTTGCATTATTTATTTTGCTCATTCTTTATGTATCTATTCATTCAATTAGTTATTCATGTTTGCTCCTCCATTCATTCATTCATTCATTCACTCATTCAGTGTTTGTTTGTCTCTGTACCATATGTTATCCCAGACAGGGAGATATCAGGAGGAAGTTTCCATGTGCCTCCTCTGAACCATGCACTGAACACAGGGAAGAGAGAAAGGGAAGGAAGGGCCCCACTAGACCAGAAGGACCAGGTCCAGAGAGGAGGGATGCTTCCCTGCCTGGCATCAAGTGGGGTGTGGGAGAGCAGCCACAGAAGGCCCAGAGAGACAGGCCCCGAGAGCACTGCCAGCCAGGGAGGACTGCCAGCGTGGGGATGGGCAGGCAGGACGAGGCGTGGCTGGCGCTGGGCACCCCTCTCCACTCTGAGCAGCAATAAGCCATGCCATGCATTTCCATTTTCTTTTCCAGCCATTTCCATTAACATTCCATTCTTTTGTCCTGTTCTGACCCAGCCAGAACCCTGGTCTTCAAACACTGGCTGCAAACACAGATGCTCAGAAACTGTCTGTTGAATGACTCACTTGCTGAACATAAATATTTTCAAAGCAAACAGCTTAGACAGCTAACAACATTGCATTAAACTTGTCTAAAGGTTGCACTAATCACCCTGGTTTGTACGAAAGGCATTGATGAGGGTCCCAATGGCAAGAAACATCCATTGGTGGACACACTGCTGACCATTCATCCCAATATCCCAATAACTCAGGAACTCACTGCAAACACGCAAAAAAAAAAAAAAAAAAAAAAAAAAAAAAAAAAATACAAGTCGAATGTGTTGGCTTACAGCTGTAATCCCAGCATTTTGGGAGGCCAAGGCAGGTGGACTGCTCAAGCCCAGGAATTTGAGACCAGCCTGGGCAACACAGTGAGACCCCATCTCTACCAAAAAAAAAAAAATAGCCAGGCGTGGTGGCACCCACCTTTAGCCCCAGCTATTCAGGAGGCTGTGGTGGGAGGATTGCTTGAGCCTGGGAGGTCAAGGCTGCCGTGAGCTATGATCACACCACTGTACTCAAGCCTGGGCGACAGAGTGAGACCCTGTCTCAAAAAGAAAAGAGGCCACCCTGTCCAGGCCATGCAGCTCCTAGTGGGCAAAGCCCAGGTGGGAGCACAGCTCTCCATGGTGGGCAGGGCCAGGCCAGAATCCACAGCTCTGAGTCACCCTCCGGTGCGGATGGGGTGAGGGGGGCAAGTGGGAGGGCGAGGCGAGGTGCAGGGCCAGCAGGTCCTGGTGCCCTCTGCCCACCAGCCCCCACCGCCCCCAGGGAAGCCTGCTGCGGGGACAGCTGCGGCCCTTCCTCAACGGCTTCTTCCAGAGCAGCAAGCAGGTGGTCGTGTGCATCATGAACACCGTGTCAGACACGCTGCACCGCCTGGGCGCGCAGGGCGTGGGGTTCCAGAGCCTCCGTGTCGCCGTCAACACACGCTCCTTCTTTGACGATGTGAGCACTGGGGCACAGCAGGACCCTCCTCCCAACGCAGCTCCCTTTCTTTGCCACAGGGGGACCCCGAGCTACAGCAGGAAGGCCCGGGCCCAGGGGAGCTGCCCACTAGCAGCCCTCGGTGGCGGTGGGCCCCTGGCGCGTACCCCTTCTCCACGGGGCTGAACTAGCTCTCACGTCCAGTCCCCAACTCCACTGGACTCCAGCCCCACAGCAGGCTGCCTGGATGTAACTCCGACACACCAGCATGGTTCGTGTGGCTGCTTCTCTTTCACTGGAAAATTGGGGGATAGGCATCCCTGGCTGCCAATATGCACTTCTGGGTAGAAGGGAGATGTGATTTTTATGTCCTCAGAGACACAGCCCTGTGTGAGGGGGAGGGAGACCCAGCCCTGCCCCAGGAGCCGAGTGCCTGGGTGAAGGAATCCGGTGGAAGGAACTGAGTTGCACCCCTACAACGAGGTGTGGGGTCCCACTTGGACCAAAGCCGCGGCCCCTAGACAGGCCTGAGCCTCCGCCTTGCAGAAGCGGGACGGGACTCGGGCAGCAGCCATGGCACTGTTTGGGGACCTGGTGGCGGTGAAGGCAGGCAGGGAGCCGAGTGGTCTGCGGACCCAGGTGCACCAGAGCATGGTACCCCTGCTCCTGCACCTGAAGGATCGATGCCCAGCTGTCGCCATGGTCAGTGCCCACCCCAGGCAAAGCAGGTAGTAGGCCTTTGTCTCGGCCAGGGCTGGGGCCCACAGAAGGCCAGGGCACAGGGCAGACAGATGGCAGCAGGGCTGCCTGAGAGTAGGGAGGGGTCCCACAGAGCAGCAAGTGGCAGGCAGAGGGTCTGGTCGCCTGACTGGTTCCTCTGACCACAGTCGGCCTGCCCACTACCCCACTGCGCGCACACATGCGAGCAAGGCTTGCTGTCGTGTCGATGTGGCAGGAACCGGCCTTTTCTGCCCACTGCTGTGTCCCCAGGGCCTGGCACGGGGTGGGGGATCCAGCAGCTCGAGGAGCTTTTTGGAATATGGACTGCACCCCGCCTGGGGCGCCAGCACACGCCCTGTGCCCAGCCCACAAGGTCACAGCTTGGCCTCGTGGGTCTCCCTGCCAGGGGGAAAAAGAGGAAATGCAGCAGCCGTGGAATGAACAGCCAGAGCCGCGGGCAGGCCAGCCTGGGCTCTCAGGGCGGGGGGGCACCAGGTGGCATTGCCAGGGTGCAGGAGGCTTGCCGAGGGGCACAAGCAGGACGGAGCCAAGGATACCTGCACAGCAGGCTGCCTCCAGTGCCCACCGAGGCCTGTGGTCTCCAGGGCAAGGGGCTCAGACACGGGCGGCGGGCGAGTCCTCCGAGCCTAACCCCACAGCAAGCCAAGTTCGCCTTCTCCCGCTCCGCTGGCGGCTGCGGCACACCCTCTTCTGCACGCTGGCCTGGGAGAGGGGCCTCAGCACCGGCCACTTCCTCTGGACCTGCCTGGTGAGGGGCCTGGGATCGGTGAGGAGGAACAGGGCCAGGAGTGGAAGGGCCAGGCTTGCGGCTCCCAGTTCCCTCCTGCCTCACACACAGCTGCTGTGGCAGCCCCGGGGGCTGGGCAAGGCAGGCTGGGCCTGGAGGTCCATGGTACCCCCACGGCCCCCCAACCCCTGTCCCACCCAGGCATGCTCTCCTGCCAGATGCCCCGAAGCCAGGAGGAATTCAGCATCCACTTGTCCCAGGCGCTCAGCTACCCGCACAGCCACTCCTGCTACATCAAGACCTGGGCAGCGCTCTTCATAAGTGGGAGGGCGAAGAGCCGGGCTTGGAGACCCCCAGGCCTGCCCCCACCCAAGCACCCTTGACCCGCCCTGACCCACATACCCACAAGAGAGGAAAGGGGCGGATGAGGAGGGGCTTTGGGCTGAAGAGGGGGCAAGGGTGGGCTGGAGCCCCCCAGGAGACAGGGAACCCCGAGCCGCCAGCTGCCCGGCTGTTGCCAGGCTATACCATCTGCTACCACCCCAAGGCCGTGTCCCAGATGCTGAATGCCGTGGACACCAACCTGCTGTTCCACAGTAAGTGGCCCTCCCTCCAGAGCTCCCGCAGCCTCCACCCCACACCACCCAAGCAGACTAAGACCTACTGCAGACAGCAAGACTAAGGCCCCAGAGGGGACCCTCCCCCAGCCCAGCATCAGGAGAAAGACTCAGGCCTCCTGAGCAGCACCCAGCCCCCACCCCACCTTCATATCTGGAGGCCGAGATCTCCCCCAGGCTCCCATCAGGGCACCTGGGGCCTGGGCTCACACAGCTGCCTCATGGCACCAATAAAACGAGGGACCGGGGAATGGCAGTGGCGGGTGAGTGTGGAGGGAAGTACCCAGGCCTGGAATCACAGGTGGGCTCTGAGCTGGCCTCACCCACCACCCACCCCACAACCCCACCCAGGCTGGAGTGAAGGGGCTGCCCCTGGGCTGGGGTCACCTCTGACCTGCTCCTCCTCTCCTGGAGCTTTTGAGGATCTCAAAAGTGACCCAGAGCTGAGCATCCGGGAATCGCCACCAGGACGTGTTGGCCAGGCCCAAGCAGTGACCTCCAGCTGTCTTCCCCCACTGCCTTCCCCTCCCCTGTGCCCACCTGGCCAGCCATTCCCCACCTGCCCCCCACGCAGAGCTTGATTGCATAATGATTTTCCACTTGAAAGGAAGATCTAGACTCAACAGAGAAGGACTATGCGTGTCAGCTCCCTGCCCACTCGCCCCAGGAGACGCTGGCGGGGCTTGGGGACAAGCTCAGGGTCAGGCCAGGGGTCAAACTGTGAAGTCTGTGAAGCGCCCTGCGAGTGGATGCCTGTCCACTCCTGGAGACAGGGTCACCTTGATTGGGACCTCAGCCCAAGTTACAGCCTGCCAGAATCCAGGGTCCTGGGTCCTGAGGGCTGGGTGGGTGCTTGAGGGCAGCCTCCACGGCAGTATTCAGTTTGTCTCCAGCTGCGAGTGCCACAGTGGCTGGAGCTGACAGTGGGATGGGGTCCCCTCAGTCGTGACCCCCAACCTCGAGCCCCCAGGGTCTCCCCCCACCCCCACCTACATCCTTCTCAGTTCATTCATGGTGAGCAGCAGAACCGGCCTGGCCCACCTGGGATACACTGTGGCCTGAAGCAGGAGTCTTGGCTCTCTGAGCCTCGGCCGTTCCATCTGCAAAATGGGCAGTAACACCTTCCTCCCAAGAAGCTTGGAGGGATGAGTCCAGAGGCAGATACCCTAGACTCCCAGAGAGCCACCTGGGGACCTACCCAAGCTGCAGCCTTGCCCTGGGGTCCCCCTGGCCTGGGGTCCACACAGCCCTGGAGAGCCCCTCTGCCTGGGGTCTCATCCCAGCCTGCACCTCCCTCAGGACCCTGCCAGGCCAGCCACCATCCCACCAATGGGATGATCCAGCCTGTACCCCCTTTCCCCTCCTGGCCAGCACTGACCCCCACTCCATTCTCAGCCAGGTGGTCCTTCCACCTGGAGCATCTCCCCCACCTCCCTGCCTGGTACTCTGCACTGCACCCCCCCAGCCCTGCCTCCAAGCCCCCTGCCCCCCTGAGGTAGAGCACCCCAAGGCCCTCCTCCATACTCCCATTCCCCCCGCCCCCACCAGGGTGGAGCCCGCCGCGGCCCCACTTCCATGTCCTCCATGCCCCTCCACCCCCCAGGTAGAGCACCCTGAGGCCCCACCTCCCCTGCCCCGAGGTGGAGCACCCCAGCTATACTGGGAGGCTCATCAGCCTGTCTTCCCCCAACCCTGCTAGACTGTGAACTTCCCAGCAGGGACATGGTTACACAGGGCCAGCAGCGCTGACCCCAAAACTTGGTTGATGGATTGAAAAAATAGAGCAAACTTCACCCAACACCTGTCAGATTTACTTGTTCCAGATGTGTTTGAGGACAGGAGGGAGTGGCCATCCGGGACAGCTGTTGCCCTTTCTCCACATAGGAGCTGGGGGGGCAGGTCTGTGCCCCCGTAGCCATCTGTCGGCTTCAGAGGCAGGGCCGCCTGAGAAGGGGCTTGTCCCCACCTTGTCAGGGGACAAGCCCCACCTTGTCCACTGACCTCCTGCAGCGCCTGCTCCCATCACTCCTTGCTGAAACCTCCTGGGGCCCCAGGGCAGAGACCACTCCCTGGCTCGCCACACCCTGGGCCAGCCCAGGCCCACTTTCCTCCACCTGGGGCCATGCCCTCCATGTACCTCAGCCTAGGGTGGGGCCAGCCCCCCAACAGAGACACATGCGCAAACATCCACACCCTCTGGCAGTCACCACCCTCAGGTGCCCAGGCAGCACCCTGCTCCCTGGGCTGATGGGCGGTGCCTTCCTCCACCCTCGGGTGCCCAGGTGGCACCCTGCTCCCTGGGCTGATGGACGAAGCCTTCCTCCACCCTCAGGTGCCCAGGCAGCACCCTGCTCCCTGGGCTGATGGGCAGTGCCTTCCTCCACCCTCGGGTGCCCAGGTGGCACCCTGCTCCCTGGGCTGATGGACGAAGCCTTCCTCCACCCTCAGGTGCCCAGGCAGCACCCTGCTCCCTGGGCTGATGGGCGGCGCCTTCCTCCACCCTCAGGTGCCCAGGCGGCACCCTGCTCCCTGGGCTGATGGGCGGCGCCTTCCTCCACCCTCAGGTGCCCAGGCGGCACCCTGCTCCCTGGGCTGATGGGCGGCACCCTCCTCCACCCCAGCCACCGCCTGTGCCGTTCTCCGGGCCTCAAATCCTGAAATGTGGACACCTGGTTGGGACAGGGCAGGGCGGGACGGGGCAGGGCGGGACGGGGAGGCCGACTCACCAGACTCAGGCCCTGAAGAATTGCCAAATGAAGCCCCATCCATCCTGCAGAGGACAATGCTGACGACCTGGCCTCACCCTCTAACGCCACAGCCCCAAGAACGGTCAACACGGCCACCCCGGCCAAAGTTGGGCTCCAGCCTTGGTTAGCAGGACAGGGCAGGCTGGCCCCTGCGTCGGGGTGCAGGGACCCAGCGCAGCCACCAGAGGGCAGCATGGGAGCACACAGAAGCCCCATCCTGGGCAGCAGCCCAGTGTCCCGACTGCGGCCTCCGGGGGCCCCCAGGCCAGGGCCCATCCCACCTAACCCCACAGCCCACTCCACACACACGGCACGGCTCCTGTTTTATTGCCTTCGAGCATCCGGAGCACCTGACTGTCCCGGGGTCTAATAACTTAAGGTGCCGAGAACAGGTCAGGGCAAGGGGCTGCAGAGGAGGGGCTGGGCCCAGTGGTCACAAAATACACCCCCGCCCTGCAACAAACAGGCCGGAGGAGCCCAGCCCCGGCTGGCGTGGGAGGGGGCGGGCCGGGGGGCTGGGGAAGAGGGCACCCCACCCACCGCGGAGAGACAGAGCCAGGGGCAGCGCCACCAATGGAAACTGCAGGGACAGGACAAAGATCCAGGAGTGGGGAGGGGGTGCGGGGGGATAAGGGGATGGGGGGAATGGGGGGCATCGGGGGGCGGAAAGGCAGGTGGGGCCGGCCAAGGCACGGAGCCCCTGCTGGGCTGGGCTGGGCTGGGCTGGGCAGGGCACGGCACGGCAGGGCCACCATGGGCCCCAGGCCCGGAAGCCAGGCCCAGCCGAGGTCCTGAGCTACATGACACAGCAGCGGGTCTTGTGCGTCTGTGGGTCTTTGAACCGCAGCCTCTGTTTAGGTCGGTATTTCTCCAGGTAGGTCAGCTGCTTGCTGTTGATGGCTCCACGGCGCTTCCTGGGAGGAAGGAACAGGGCAGGGATCATCCAAGGCCCTGGCTCGCCCACCCTGCCTGCCCCAGGGGGCCGGAAGCTGAGAGTGCAGTGGGCCGCAGCGAGGCCTTGCGGCGGGCCAAGCCCGTCCCCGCCCAGGGCTGTTCCAGAGTCACAGTCACCCTTTCCTGACCCCTGCAGCTCGCCCTGCTGGCCTTCCACACGCACCAAAGCCTCAAGCTCAGGCTGACTCCCTGAGCTCCCTACGGCCCCCAGGATTCCCCAGCAGCGTAGGACCTACCCCAAGGCCATGAACCTGGGCACCTCCACCATCCAGGGAGGGGAGCCCTGTCAGGAAGGAAGGGGCCGTGCCCAGAATTCCCACCCAGCTGTGTGGCCTCCCAGTACAGCGGGGACCTGAGCTGCATGCACTCCCTGTCCCTGCCATCTGCTCCCTATAGCAGAGACCTGGGCTGTGCATTCACCCGATCCCCGCCACCTGGTCCTTGACTGCATGTTCCTGGCTGGAGTGGACAGAAGGGCTTCCTGGAGGGAAGGATGCTGGAGCCATGCCTGCCTGAGAGGCCCTGAGGAGACAGGCATGGGGGGCCTAGGGCTGCCCACTCAGCCCCTCTAGAGGCTCATCCATCCCCACCTGCCATGACCTCAGGCCACAGGCCGGCCCAGGCCAAGGAAGTGGGGGCGGAAGTAACCCGAAGAGTCTCTGCCCAGCAAAGCTGCAGGCGCCTTCCTGCTCCATGGTGGCTTCCTCTGCCCCACGGCACACCGGGGAAGGTGCGGCCCTCAGCCAGGCCTCAGCGTAGGACCCCAGCCAACAGGCAGCGACAGGTGCGAGAAGCCCCCGTGCTGTTCCAGGCTACTGGGGTCTGGACCTGCCTCCATCCGCAGCACGGCCCGGCCTGTCCTGCCCAGCGCAGCATCAGGCAGGGGGCAGCCAAGCCACGAGGAAGCGACAAGCCCCTGGTCCGAGAGGTGCCAGGCGCGAGGCCCAGGGCAGGGCGTGGGGCGGGGTGGGGAGAGGCGTGGGGCAGGTGTGGGATGGGGCGGGGCAGGGGGTGGAGCAGGGTGTGGGGCGGGGCATGGGGCAGGGCGTGGGGCGGGGCCCGGGGAAGGTGCTCCTGTGCACATGCGCATGTGTGAGTGTGCAGGTCATGTATGTGCGCACGTGTGTACCTGCCTTAGTGCGTCCGTGTGAGCAAACACCCACTTGTGTGTATGTGCCTGAGTTCACACGCCTGCCTGCACCTGAGTGTGTGCCTGCGTGTCTGGGTCTGTGTGTGCACACATGCTTCTGTGTGAACATGTGCCTGCATGTCCCCCATGTGTGTCTGTGTATGTGAGCGTGTCTGTGTGTGCCCGTGGAAGCCCCAGTCTCCCCAAGGAGACCCGAGCACCTGCAGGCCACTCTCACATGGACCCGCAGGGCAGGCCAGGCTCTCACACGGACCCAACCCACAGGGCCAGCCGGCACGGCCAGGAGCAAGCCTGCCTCTGACGGGAAGAGGCCCCGCCAGCCAAGCCTGTCTGAGGAGCAGCACAGGTGTGTGTGGGTAACCCCCACATAGGCACCGAGGAATGAGAGCTAAGCAGAGCCCTGGCACAGTTAGAGCCTGAGGAATATCTCACTTTACAGTGTTACTACTCACCTATTTCCTTTTATATAACCCTTTACATAATCATATATTAGTTATAGAAACAGGGCTGGAAGAGTCCCTTTATATAATCCTCTCTACATAATCATATAATCATTGATAGCATGAGTGCCTGAAGAATATTTCCCTACATATATACCTATAATTACATCTTAGTTCATAATCGGAGGAATGCCTAGAGCGGACACAGTGCAGAGCATGAATCAAGGGAGAAACAGTTAGACCAGGACAAGACTCCACGGCCCAGGCGGCAGCGTTCAATGTCGTAAAGATACCCACTGTATGGCAGGCTTGGGGCAAGAGCCACTCCTCCTGATGAAGGAGCTGTAGGACCCTGCTCCAGTTCTCGTGGAAGGCTGCCCTCAGACCGGCAATCCACCTTGGGGACTGTGAACTTTATCAGCTCTTGCTACTGTGCTGCTGGAAAAGCATCTTCCCATAGAACCCACTGGAAGCTGCCAGAAGGTGGCGGTAACCCTGACAGCTCTGTCACTGCTGTGTGACTTAAAGCATCCCCCCCGTAAATCTTCGAAGTAGTTTTCCCATAGATAGAAGTATCGCACACGGCAGCCTCTTCCCTGTGCACGGCCCACCTTCGAGCCTCGGCGACCTAATGGGGGTGGACGCTTGTTTTATTGCTCACGACCCTATCACTATCTTTAAAGATGACTTCGCTCACTGCCCTGCCCCCTGACCTATACACAATAAATACTCAGGCTTCTGGACACTCGGGGCCTCGCCTGACTCCGCTCATGGGTGACGTGGCCCCCCGAGCCCAGCTGCGTTTTCTTTGTACTTCTGTGTCCTGTCTCTTTATTTCTCGGATCCTGCGCCTCAGCACAGCATCAGGCTCACCGCACGACCCCGTGGGGCCCTCAGCCCTGCAGGTGTGGGTGCCACACTCACAGGCACGCACATGGCAGGCTGGGCAGGGGCAGACTGCAGGTGCCCTTTACATTCCCCCAGAGTTGGCCAGTGCTGCTGTCCCGGCCAGACTTCCCCAGGACCCCCTGGGCAGTGGGCAGATGGCAGCCCACCCCCCAGGGAGGCCCCCAGTCGGCAGGGACGGGCAGGCAAGCTGGCCGGGAAGCCTCCCAGGAGGGCGGGGAGGGCTGAGCTGGAGTGTGCGGGGTGGAGGGGGAGCGGCAGTGAGCAGCTGGACTCAGGGCAGCTCTGAGACACTAGCCCAGAGTCAGTGTCCCTGGGGGCGGACACGGTGCAGTATGGGGTTTCAGGTTCTTGCTTTTCATGGAGGGGGTGACCTGGCTGGCTCTGCGGGTCCTTCCACCCCAGTCAGGACGGCTGGGCCTGAAGGAGCTGTGCTGTCGAGGGGAGGCAGGACAGCGTGTCGAGTGGCCTCACTGTGTCCCTGTGTGGCTGCACGGTCCCCTTGGGGACCACTGTCCCCACCACAGGAAACACCCCAGGCTTCCCTGTTTCTGCAGAAAGGCCCGGCTTGTGTGGATCATCAAAGCCTCAGGGTGACAGAACCACACAGCCAACACCACCGCGAAAGCCAGGCCCTGCCCTGCGTGGGCAGCTGGTGCCCCTCCCCCAGTGCTCACAGCCCCCACCACCACCTCGGCCACTCACTGACGGATGAACTGGATGGCGTCCTCGTACTTCATCCCGCTCTCGATAAGGGCCAGCGCCACAAGGACTGGAGCCCTGGGGGCAAACAGGAGGGCCGGGGTCATCGGAGCCCACACACCTGTCCCCTTGGCAGGGCACCGGGGCCAGAGGGGCCCAGACGCCCCACTGCCTGAAGCTCCCCCACAGAGGCATGTCACACCTCGGAGCCCAGCCTGAGAGCTGAGTCCAAATCCCGGCTCCCTCCCGGGCAGCCTCTCTGGGAGCTGCTGGGGAGGGTTAACAGGGCTGGCGGGTGACGTGCTAAGGGCTGGATCCAGGCCTGCCATCAACCCCGCTCGCCCGGATTGTCCTCTGCAGATGGGGGTGTCCCACTGGTCATCTCATCCAATCACAGCTGTTCTTCCTCCAAGCAGAAGGTCTGAGCCCCAGCTGTGTGTGGGGGTATCTCTGGGTCTGGGGACAGGGATGGCAGCCCTTTCCAGCACAAGGTGTCGGGATAGTTTCCACCATAGCAGGAGGAAGCTGGGTGAGACTATGGGAAGCAAACTCTGCAATGCTGGGAGAGGACCAGCCTGGGAGCCCTAGATCTTGGGGCCCGGGTCTCCTGGAAGTCTCGTGAACATGTGCTTAGCACCCACATCCAAAAATGCGGCTGTCAGACCACGAGATGCCCAAGCCCTGGCATAGCCAATCCCGCCCTGCCCGGATGCTCACCGGCCCAGGCCCGCCACGCAGTGCACAGCCACGCAGCTGCCCGGGGCCTCACAGAACTTGGCCTTCACCAGACTCAACCAATCTTCCACGACCTTGCCGGGTGGGGGCGCCCCGTCGTCAAACGGCCAGTCCTGCGGAGGGAAGCACACATGAGGACCCCTGACCTCGGTAGGGCAGGGAGCTCTGCCAGGTAGAGGATGCCAGGAGCCCACTAGGGTGAGGGTGGCAGACCCCAGAGGACACACAGGGAGGGCACAGCATGGCCATGGGCACACCCCATAGTGGGTGCCTCAGACTCATCATTCCCTGCTCACGTCAGCTGTCCCCTCCAGGAAGCCTTCCTGGACCAGCCCTCCTTCAGAGTCGCACAAATCCTAATCCCCACACCTGTCAGCCCGAGCTCTGGTTCTGGGGTCACAATCACTCACACCTGTGTGCCGGTGGCAGCCTGAGAGGTTTTGGGTCGGCTGGTGCAAGGGATCCTGTCCCCTGTGGCAGCATGCGAAGACGGCTGGCACGTGCCACACACAGCCCAGGTGCCAGGAAGGACTGAAGACGGGGCTGTGGGACAAGCAGGCCCCGTTTCTGAGAGCAGGACCCTCAACAGGCGTTTCCACCGGGGCCTGGCCCACTGCTGCTGGGGATTAATTTGGTCTTGGAAGATGGCCTGCGCCTGCCTTGGTCCCATCCCCCAGCAGCCCGGACAGGCGGGCGGCGGGACTCTTCCCAGAGGAGGGCCTGGGCGCTGCAGTGGGGACGGACACGTTTCAGTGCCAGACCTGGGGCTGTCTGGTGCCAGGGAGAGCCCGCTGGGCCCAATGAGGCAGACATGCAGCCTTTGGGGGCATCTTGCCCCTCCCCAGCCACCAGGCAGGGTGACTCCTAGAGGCAACTGGTCTGAGTGTAGATGTCCCCACCTACATTCACCTACATTACAGCAACTTACATGTGACCCCAATCCCTCCCACTGCTGTGGAAGGGGAGGGAGGACGTGGGCGCACCCCGTCTCCATTCTTCCAAGCAGCCCGCTTTGAGGGGAGGAACCCAAGGCCTGGAGTGACCTGCAGGGTCACAGGCTGGGGAGGGCAGAGGCGGGGCACCTGTCTGACCCCACACGCCGGGGCAGCCACCACTCCAAACCACCAAGCCGAGGTTAGGAAACAGCAGCCCCTGCCAAAATTGGGGTCCTGGGGTCCCCTCCACGCTGGGGAACCTGAGGCCCAGGCGCAGCTGGACAGGCTCGAGCCGGGGGCCAGTCATCCACCAGCTGGGGATGGACTCCCCTGGGGCTGGCTCTGGGGCTGCAGCTGCTGTGGCCCCCCCCACCCCCGAAGGGTACGGCAGCAGAACGGCCCCGCCCCTCCTAGACCTGGGTCCCCAGGGCCAAGGGAGCCAAGGAAACTATCCAAGGATCCTCCCCAGGAGCCCACAGCCTGGCAACAGGGCCCCAGCCACTCAGGCAGCAAGACCGAGGAGGGCCAGACAGGCAGAGGAGCCCGCCCGCCTCTTGGCAGAGGCACCAAGCATGTGCCACCCCTGCCTCGCAAGCCAGCCTGGTCCATTCTAGACAGAAAGATGGGGTGCACTAGGGTGACTTTCTTGAGGTCACACAGCCCAACACCCTGGCCTTCCCCTGATGTTCCCAGACACACACACGGCCCAGGCACGAACAGGCCCGGGACTGCCACAGGAGGGGCGCCAAGCCACCCTGGCAGGCCCAGAGCCCCCGCCCCACCCTCACCCAGTGGCAGCAGCCACCAGGGTCCCCAAGCCACGCCTCACCACAACTGTGATGCCGTCCTTCTCCAGCGGCGCTTTGTCGTACGTCACTTCGCACACGCGCACCACGGTGGTGGCCCCGTATTTCTTCAGGTCCTGGGCGTGGGAAGACGGAGGAGGCAGGGCTGGGCTGGGCTGCGGGCTGGGGGGTGGGCCCCACTCACCAGGGCTCCCAGGGCACAGCCGTTTCCCCCCAGTCCCCCAGGACTTGAACATGTCCCCTCAGACCTCCCAGGGTGAAGCCCTGTCCCCTCAGGCCTACAGGGCAGGGTCATGGCCCTTGAAGAAGCCAGTGAAGGGCATGTCACCCTCTAGCCAGGCAGACCCTGATGCAGCGGGGCCCACCAAGAGTGGACTTGGGATCCGTGGTGGTGGAGGTGGCATCTGGATGTGGAAGAGCCTATCCTAGGTCCCTCGGGCCACCCAGAAGCAGCAAAGGTGTCCCCGCCCACATTCACAGTCACCCACAGCTCAGCGGCTGGGATCCAGCTTCCCAGCACATCACCCCCTCCTCTGGGGTGCTCAGGACCCCAGATCGACCAGGAACAACATTTCTTCCAGAAAAGCTACCGGGTCCCTGCAGCAGGAACCAGACCCCCCAGCCCACATGTGAGCCCCTGCATCCCAGCAGCTCCCCAGGCTGAGCCGCACAGATGGGTCCAGTCCAGAGGGGCTTTGGGGTCTAAGAAGGGTGGGCATCAGCTGTGGTGCCTCAGACCAGGGAGGGCAGGCACCTCTCAGATGGCAGCCAGGAGGGAGCTGGGCCCTGTACGCCAGCAGGGAAAACCCACACAACCAGGGAAAAGGTCACAGCAGTTCACAGCCAGGCCGATATTTATACCCCCAGTTCGGGGGGTTCCACTCCACGGGAGTCACGTGCGGGGGCTGTTCCCACCCCATCTGCTCTTGCAGCTATTTTGGGAGTGGTAAGGAATCAGCTGCTGGGCCTTGCTAGTCACGGGACAGGGACATGGAACACAAGAGAGGCCAGCACCCAACTATCCGAGAATGCAGGGTGCAGGTAAAGATGCTGGGCTCTGTGACTGTGGGGTACCTCAGAGTCCCTCTGTACCCTCAGCAGAGGGAACAGCCACCAAGCCCAGGACTTAGCCCTAGCCCTGGTCACAGGCTGAGCCCTCCCTGATCCTGGTCACATACTGAGCCTTGACAGTCACACACTGAGCCCTAATCCTGGTCATATGCTGGGCCCCGACCCTGGTCACACACTGAGCCCTGATCCTGGTCACAGATTGAGCCCCAATCTTGGTCACACACTGAACCCTGATTCTGGTCACAGATTGAGCACCGATCCTGGTTACACACACTGAGCTCCGATCCAGGTCACACACTGAGCCCCGATCTGGGTCACACACTGAGCCCCCATCTGGGTCACACACTGAGCCCCAATCCGGATCACACACTGAGCCCCAACCTTGGTCACACACTGAGCCGCGATCCTGGTCACATACTGAGCCCTGATCCTGGTCACACTGAGTCCTGATCCTGGTCACACACTGAGCCCCGATCCTGGTCACATACTGGGCCCCGATCCTGGTCACATACTGAGCCCCGATCCTGGTCACACTGAGTCCTGATCCTGGTCACACACTGAGCCCCGATCCTGATCACACACTGAGCCCCGATCCTGGTCACATACTGAGCCCTGATCCTGGTCACACTGAGTCCTGATCCTGATCACACACTGAGCCCCGATCCTGGTCACACACTGAGCCCCGATCCTGGTCACATACTGAGCCCCGATCCTGGTCACACTGAGTCCTGATCCTGGTCACACACTGAGCCCCGATCCTGGTCACACACTGAGCCCCGATCCTGGTCACATACTGGGCCCCGATCCTGGTCGCACGCTGAGCCCTGATCCTGGTCACACACTGAGCCCTGTTCCTGGTCACATACTGAGCCCTGGTCCTGGTCACACCTGAGACCTGCCCTTGGTTACAGGCTTAACCCTGATCCCAGTCACATTCTGAGGCCTGAGCCTGGCCGCTCATCATGCTGTTCTCACCAATCTTTCTGTAGGTTCTGCTGTTACCTCAGAGGTCTCAGCTGTGCAGGTGACAGCCATCTTCTGTAGGGTACCTGGCTCAGTGTCCAGGGTCCAGGCTCCCTAATGGCAGGGTGCCCAATGCCTCCTGCTCCACAGTTCTCAATGCCCTCTCACACCCAAATCCCTGTTTCATTATGACAAGGCCGTGAAGGTCTGTCTCATGTGGCAGCGGACTCAGCCACAAATGACCCTGCACACAGCTGCGGCCTCTGACTCAGCCTGGCACAGCCAGAGGCTCTGTCAACAGCCCACACACCGCTGCAGACGCTGCAAATGGGCCCAGGTCTGCAGGCAGCAGGGCACTCCGCAGAGGCCAGGCTCCTCCAGGAGGTGAGGCAGATCGCTGCAGTCTCCACGCCCAACACGGCTTCTGCAAACGCATCTGGTCCCGTGTGCCGGGGGGCCAGTGGCAGGCATTGCTGCCTCCCATCTCCCCAGGGCACGGTGGTCCCTCCCTCCTGCAGTCAGCACTGACACTTGCCCTGTCCCTCCTCACACAGATATCCAGGCCCTGAAGCCCCCAGCCCAGCCTGGTCTAGCCTGAGGCCTCACCCGGAGCCCGGCAATGCAGAGCAGGGCAACGCCCGGAAGCCTGGCCGGCCACGGAGTCGACCTGCCCACGTGTCCCCATCCACCTGCTTCCCCATAAGCAGCCACTTCTCACACCAGGGCACCTCCTGCCCGCTCAGTCTAGGCACAGAGGCCAAAAGGACAGCAAAGGGCTCAGGAGGGCCCCAGCCCAGGCCACAGCTGAGCGCACGCAGCCTGGCCCGAGTACCCCAGCTTCCCCACTTGCCTCTATCCACGTGGCATGGAGTCCCTCCTGTCATACGCCAGCCCCCTGCAGGCCCCGTAGGGGACCCAGTTGATCCCCCAACACCCTCACCCCCGAGGCCCCAGGGCATCCCCACATCCCTCCTCCCGGACCCTGTAATGGGGGACTGAGCCCTGTCTAGCCAGCCAGGCCAGTGGACCCCTCTCGAGAGGCCTGAGCGCAGTTCAGCCAGGCTTCCCTGCCACCGTGGCTGGACCTGCCCGCCCCGCCTCCACCTGCACTCACCTCAATGAAGGCGCTGAGGGTGGCGTTGGTGGGGTTGTGGGTGATGAGGAAGCGCATGTGTTTGTAGCTCACCTCCACGGGGGCCGGGCGGTTCATCCGAGCCATGGCGCCTCCCGACGCCGGCCGCACAGGGCGGAAAGGGGCTGCAGAGAAGGCTGGGGACACAGACCTGAGAGTCCCCACGACCCCTCAAAAATGAGGAGAACGAGATCCCTGTGCTTGTCCGACAGAAAGAGATCTTTTTAAAAACCCACCCCCACACCCCGCACAAATATTGTGCAAATAACTTGGGCGTGGGGGAGGAAGCTGCCCAGAGTTTGGATAATTAAAAAAGAAAATCCAACCCTTAAAAAAGCAAAGAACAAAACAGCCCCCAAAGTACTGTGGGCAACTCCAAACTCCCGTCTCTCAGAGCTGGATGGTCCTAAAGGGGCAAAAAATAAAAAGAACTACCAAAGGAACTCAGCAAAGAAAACGTAAAAACCCGAAGTAAATCCAGCCGCCACACGGTGCCCAGAGCCGGACCCCACGCCGGGCGCGCGCCCTCCACATCGGTGGACGGGCAGACAGCCTTCTTCACTCAGAGGCGGGCCCCAAGCCCCCAGCGGCCAGAGGAAGAATGAACTTGAACTGAATCAACTCCAGCACCCTTGGGCCAGGGGTCACGGGCAGCGGCCGTGGGGACAGTGGCCTCTGATGTGCGGGGCCCCTGTCACGTTACCCCATCGGGGTACGGTGAGTCCTGGAGGGGGGCGGGCGGCTCAGGCAGTAGAGCTGGCCCCAGGCTGGACAGCAGAGGCCATCGGCAGTCGAGGGCAATGGTGACAGCCAGCAGTGCGGGGACGCTCAGCAGCAGGCTCGGGGACGTCGGGGGCAGCGGTGCTCAGGGCTGGACCCCACGGCGCACTCCATGAATCCCAGGCGGCTCCACGGCACACAGCATCTGGGGGCAGAGACGAAGAGAATGAACAGAAAGGGTCACAAGGGGCCCCACCCTCCCATGAGGGGTTCAAGCCTGCCCTGAGCCCACAGTCACAGGCAATACTTCTCCTGGGGCCTCCTCCTGACCATGCTGAGAAACTCTCTTAGGCCTCAGTTTCCCTACATGGGAGCACAAGGAAGAATGGCTCCTACCAGGACTGACCCGGGCCTGCAGGCGACAGGGCAGCTAGCACGCAGCCAGCAGCGCGTGACGGAGGACACAGGGAACAGGGATTTCAGACACACACACACCCCCAGGACATGCTGAACCCCAGCACACAGGGGACGGGTCCCTCTCTGGCGACAGAGGTCAAGCTCCCCTAAGAAGCCTGAGCCTGGCCCCCGCCAGCCCGCTGTGACCTGCGGAAAACCCACGCAGGGCTGCTGCCCTCCCCTCCTCCGACCCTTGGCCACTGCCAACATCTGAGCCCAGGTCTCTCTGGGTGGCCCATCCTCAGGGAACGGGGCCCAGACAGTCAGTGCTGCCAGCACAAGGAGGTGAGGGGTCTGGACCTGCACGTGGCCAAGGGCCACCCTAATCGCCTCTTGCTTTCTGTAGAAAGTCTCCTGCCTGTCAGCAGCACCCTGCCACCAGTGTCCCCCAGCCCCCGTGTCTCCACCGCTCACACAGGGCTCAGCCAGGCTCAGGGGATAAACAGGCCAGCCCTCCCTTCCAGGAGCTCAGGGAAGCAGGGACAGACCACACCAACAGGCCAGCTGTCAGGCACACATGCCAGGGTGGTGACACCACAGGTAGCCAGGAGCGGGTTCACACCATGCACAGCCCTAAGAGGGAAGCTGCAGGGGCACCGCGAGCAGCTCAAAGCAACTCCACACCTGCCTCTACCCCTCTCTGGGTCTCATGGCCCCAAAGCTCCCAGGCAAGGGAGTCCCAGGAGCACGCAGCCACCTCTCTCTCTACCGAAGGGCTCGGAGACCTCGTGCGAGGTGCTGGCCTCTTTGTTACCCCATTAGCACAATGATGGAACACAAGTGCCCCCAAGATCCCTCCAGCGGTGACCCAGCTGTTAGCAGACCCTCCAGCCCACTGGACTCAACCCAAGCCCAGCCCTGTCGCTACTGCCTGCCACTCAAGGAAAGGCACTTCAGGCCTCCATCCCCCCCAGCCCACCCCTCTCACCTGTGCCCCTGCCCAGCACCCCTTCCCAGCTGCCCGCCAGGCAGGTTGGGTCACTGGAGCCTCAGCCCAGGTGCAGGGAGGGCGCAAGGCCTGGGCCCCCAGACTCAGAGGGCGGCCGGCGGGGACAGTGGGCTCCACCTTGCCTGCCCTCCACACTCTGCGTGGCAGCCAGTGCTAGCGGGCTCAGAGCAGGCGCCACATCTCATGTTCTTCCGTTGCCTGGTTCAGGGAAGGTTAAAATAGGCAGTGGCATGGGACCCCCACAAGGAAGTAAGGGTGGAGACAAGGATCCTGTCCCTGGTCCCGCCAGCCCCCACCCAGCCCAGCTAGCACAGTCTCTGAGTGCAGGTGAGGGAAGCCTCCAAGCGCCGACAGCACACAAACACCTGGGTCCCTCCTGGGGCAGCAGGATGTCCCCTTGTGCGTGCACGCCGGGACAAGCTCATGTTTACAGAAAGAGAGGAGGAAAAGTGTCCAAGAAACCACGGTACTGGGGGCCGCTCCCGAGGGGCCCACTCAGCTCTCATGCCCACAGCTGCCAGGGACCCACCCCGGCAGACCCCACAGACAACAGCACATGGCCTGGCCCCACTGCCCAGTGGCCATGGACAGGTCCTCAGGGCTGTAGGTGGCTGGGCAGGGAGATGGCTCTGAACCACCCCACACGACTGCCCACCTGAGGCCTGAGGATGCCACGCGTCTGCAGGGGTCACAGCCCAGGAGAGAATGGCATCAGGGGTCCAGGGAGAGGTTGGACTGCGCTGGGGTCTTGCCACACACCCTACTTGGCTCTGCAGCCTGGGGCCCCCACCCCTGCCCCAGGTGAGAGTAAAGCAGTGAGCCCCCAGCACTACTGCGGGGCTCTGCCCTGCCCAGCGGCTGCTCCCCAGAGAGGGCACCCTTCCCTAACCACATGCCCCCGCTGAGGTCACTGGGGAGGGCCCAGAGAGCAAGGGTTAAGGATCCCCAGGGACCAGCACTCAGCGAAATGGGGACAGGCTGCCCCAGCCTCCATGTGTTATGAGTCTCTACCACCCCTGCCTAGCCCGAGGCCACAGCGCAGGGCCCACAGGCAGCCTCGGCCCCTCCTCCCCTCCTGCCACCAAGCCCCGCAGCCCCTGTCCCAAGATCTGGCTCAGTCTCCTCTCACCGGCAGGCCCAGAGCCTTCGGCTACTTTCAGAACCAGTATCTTCTCAAGACCCTTTAAGCGAGGGTCCATGTTTGCCAGATGAGGAAAGAGGCCAGGGAGAGGAGAGGACAATTCTCTGGGCCCAGGCCAGACCAAGTGTCCAGTTAAGTGGGTTCTCTCTGGCTCCAGGCTAGGAGGCAGGAGCAACACGGAGCCCCTCACAAAAGAGGAAACCAAGGTTCAGGGAGGCTACCCCGCTCCTTCCAGATGGCACAGCAGGTTAAGAAGTTTGAATCCAGTGTGAATCCAGCGCCCTTCAGAGAGGGCCCCCCTGTGATGCTGGGGAAGAGGCTGGAGGCCCGGGGATCAGTGGGTCGCAGGAGAAGTAAGGCTGCAGGTAGGCAGGGCTGAGGTGGGTGCTCTGGGGAGTTCCAGGGGACCGGTCACAGACGACGTCCTGGTAAGGGGCACAGCCCCCTCCATCGGCACCAGCGGGGCTCCCGCCCAGCCCTCTGGGGGGCACCACCTCCTCCCCCGCGGGGCTGGGGGCCCGGAAGGCAGCGTCCCCACCCACTAGGCTCACCCGCGCTGCAGGCATCCCGCCGTTTCCATGTGCGCCTGGCTGAGGGGTGCCCGTGGCGCTGGGCCCTGGGCAGGGCGCCGCCCCTCCACAGCAGAGCCGGCTCCAGCCGCTGCTGCCGCTGCCGCCTGCGGCTATTTATAGTGCCCAGGCGTCACGTGGGGGGCGTGACCGGCGGGCGACCTGGCTGCCAGGGGCTCCCACACCTGCCGCCTAAATATAGCCGCGCCCTGCCCGGGAAACAAAGGGGCCGCGCAGGGCGAGCGCAAGGAAGAGGAAGCCCGGCCAGGAAGGGGAAGCGTGGGGTGCGGCAAGGGCAGGGCCCGGACCCCTGATCCTCCCGCTGCGCCTCTCCCGCTGGCCGCACTCCCTAGAACGTCAGGGCTCCCCCCGCCCAACTCCTGGGGCTTCACTGAACTATGGGCTGAAGGGGCCGTAGGGCAGGGGAGCTCCTGCGGGGGACGCCTGGAGGGAGCGCGCCTAGCTGTAGATAATGGACATGCGGTCCCTGGTGCCGGTGCTGGCCTGCACCCAGAGAAGTAGGGCGCCCGAGTCGCCCCGTTCAGACCCCTGCCCAGCTCACCAGCCCCCACCCAGGCACTCCTCTGTAGTTACTGCGCACTCACCGTGTGCCCGACACTGTCCCCTCAATCCTCATGATCCCACTGTGACTGGCTACACCTCCCCTAGCATACTGGTGAGGAAACTGAGGCATTGAAATGAGGAACACCCTCAGGTCACACCGGCAGGCAGGACTTGGCCAGGGAGCTGTCTCCACAAACTCCGAGGCTACACACTGATGCCCCCTCTTCCAGGAAGCCCTCCCAGACACTCTCAGGCAAACGCCTCCCTGGGACTCCTGGCTCTGCCTCCTGGGAGCACTGTTCCCCGGGAACTGTGAGCCCCAAGAGTGCAGCCGGCATCACAGTCCACTCAGCCTGCCCTGGCCACCCAGGGCCCTCAGAGCAAGGTGGAGCAGTACACATGGCATCCCCAGCTCAGGGTCCCTGGAGGCCTGGCCTTGCCTGCAGCTCTCAACCCGGTCCCTGCAATCTGGGGTAATCAAAGGGCCCTGCTGAGAGCATGCCCCCACCAGGCTCTGCCCACCCACACTTCCAGACAGCATCACCAGCAGCCTGGCCCAGCTGCGCCTGCAACCCTCACCTCCTCCCACCCCCAGGTGGGCAGGCAGGCAGGGTAGATGAGGACAGGAGGGCTGTGCCCAGTCTGAAGGGCCCTGCAGGAGCCCCCACCCACAGGCACGCCAAGCCAGGTAGGCCTGGCTGCCGGCTCATGGGCCCCCGAGGGCATGAGATCCCTGGCAAGGACACCCACTGGTGTAGGTTCACCCAGCACCGCAGGAAGACGCGAGGCTCTGACTCCACCCAGTGCTCTCAGCTCGCCACTTCCAGCAGTGTCTCCCTGAAGGTCCAAGTCAGGAATGGGTCGGCTTCAGGGCCTCTGCCCCACCAACCAACCTCACCCGCTTTCTAAGGACACCAGGCTAGACGCTGCATTCCACGAGCAAGGCGCTAACACCCGCCACACTGCAGTGACAAACGATGTCGGCTCAGAGAAGCTGAGCCACCCGCTTGAGTCACACAACCAGGAGGCAGAGGAACCACAGCTGGAGCTGGTCTTGCTGATCCCCAGAGACCCTACTTATCTCGACCCTAGCCCTTTGGTAGAGAGGGCCTCTGGGGTAAACTGCTCCTGCCACCCCAGCCTGTTTTCTTATCCATGAGAGGGATCTGAGTCAAAGTTCCCATCAAGCTCTGTGGTGCTACAAGCAGACAGAGCCCGTCATGCCTCTGTGGCTACAAAGGTGGACCCCAGCATCCTCAGCACCCCCACCCAGGCTCCACCCCCTCGCCTGGGGCCCTCTGGCCGGGCCTGGGGGGCACCTGCTGCAGCTGGCACAGCCCCAGACCTTTCGGAGAAGTCTATTTATATCCAGGCAGGAGCCGTTCCTGGAACCCTACCAGAGCGAGCCCAAGTCTGCCCATTGCTAGGGGGCCCAGGAGGAGAGAGCCAAGCAGGCCAAGCCCACGCCTGATGCGCTAAGACACCTTCCCAGAGTCCCCCGCCCCATCCCATCCCCTCTCCCCTTGCTATGTGTCCTTAGAGCAGAGTGTCCCGGGCCCCAGGGAAGGCGTCCTGACTGCAGGAGGACTGAGAGGTCGTCAGTTTCACCCACCTCCCGCACAGGCCCTGGCACCAAGAGGGCTCCCACTTGTTTGTGGAAGAACAAATGACCCAATGTTCTGGGCAGAGGTCCAGACCTGGGAAATGGGCAGAGCCCATCATGGGATCTCGACCCGAGGTCTAAAGGAAACTCAGACGGTCACCCACGCCCCAGCTTGCACACCTCCGGTGAAAGGGAGCTCACTACTCCTTAGCATCCCTTATGCCCCTCACCCCAGGCAGCCTCCCAAGCTGTCGGTCTCAGTCCCCTTCTCTGGTGCTTCCTGAGCACTCACTGCAGGGATGGGGACCAGCAGGAGGAACGCCCCTGAGCAGCAGCAGCCCAGGGTGGCAGGTGATCCGGAGGGCGGGAGGTCAGGGAAGGCTTCCTGGAGGAACTGGCCAGAGGGGAAGCAGGCACGCTCCTGATGCCTGGAGTCTCACACCCTACCCTGACTCCCTGCGTGACCCTGAGCCAGTGCTAGCCCTCTGGGGCCCATGGCTGCCGTTACAAATAGACACGCTGCCAGAAAGAAAAGCCACCTTCCGAGGTGGTGCCAGCACCCAGCCAGTCATGGGGTGCCTGGCTGCAGCCTGGGAGCAGAGCTGTTGGGCACTGGCTCAGGTTCTACCCACTGGGCTGCGGGGACAGGCCCCTGCGCTCAGCCACTGCCCCTCCGGGCCACACGTGGCTTTAATAGTGCCTTCTGAGGCATGGCGCTGACTTGCCAACTGGGAGGCCTGCCCTGCTCCTCCTGAAGCCGCTCAAGTGCTGCCTACCACCAGTGGTGCCCAGGTTGCTACAGCTCCACCACAGCTTCCACAGGCGGGCGGGGCCACGGGGAGGCACCCAGCGAGAGCATTGGCGAGGCCACAGGGCCCCACTCAGGCTGCCACTGGGCCACAGGCACCCAGCATTGGGCAGGCAGCAGGCGACGCCCCCCAGGCACCAGGAGCCCCCCAAACCTGTGGCCACTCAGGCCCTCCCAGGCCTGCCCAGAGCCTCCCAACCTCCAGTGGCACCAGAGAACCACCCAGGTAATGGGCAGAAATCTGACCCCAGGAGGTCTTAATATCACCCTGTGTGTGGGCTGCTTCGATGCCCAATCCCATCCCAGGACTCCGACCCCTTCCTCCACAGCCCAGCGCCAAGCCCCAGCCTTCCCCACCTGGGCTCAGCTCAGCCAGCCTCACCCCTGTGGGCCTGGGAGGACAAGCGGCAGGGGAGACAGGAGGAGGGGACGGTCACAGGGAGGGGTTCTGACCCACTCACAGGGCGGCATACACCACGTTGGCCAGGGCTGGGCTCTGGACGCACAGGGCCTGGGGTCAAGCCCAGTGCTGCCCATGACTGCTTCTGCCCTGTGAGCCCTGCTTCCCCACCTGTAAAAGGTATGGCAAGCCCTGCCTCCGCGGGGTCTGCAGGGGACGAGGGGACAGTGGGCACTGACAGCTGGAAGACAGGGCCTCTGGCAACAGCTCAGATGAGGAAACTGAGGCATGGTGAGGGGAAGTGCGACTCCCAAATGTGGTCACGAAAATCCTCCAGGTGCCCCTTCTGCCACCCTCGAAGCTCACCTGGTGGCAGAGCAGTCAGGACAGCTTCCCTGCCTGGGCGTGAAACACTGCGAGGCCCCCTCCTAGCTCCCCCCGCCCTACCCTTGTTGCTCCCCCAGCATCCCAGCCCCCCACCTGCCCTTCCTGGGGGCAGGGATGGGGGTGTCAGTGGCTTGGAAAGCATCCCAGCAGCCACTACCAGCCCAGCACAAAGCCCACCACCACCACCCATCCCCGAAGGGCACCCCACCCTCTGCACTGCCCTGCACCCTCCTGAGGCTCGGCAGTGCCTCTGAGCCTCCCTACTCCCACCCAGGACCACAGGACTCCCACCAATAAGGAATGGGGGCCAGGCATTCATCTGCCCATTCATTCATTCGCGCAATTGACAAATACATACTGAGCACCTTCAAGGCCCAGGTGCTGGGCTAAGCGTGGGAGATTTGGAAAAGAAATGGACAGAAACAGCACGCAGCCTGCTCACCTTCTCCCGCCCTCACAGGTGGGCCTGCCCAGCCGCCCCTCCACCCCTTGGCCTGCCAAGCCACCTCCCAGACTCCCTGGGCAGGTGGGCCAGGTAATGACAATATCGTGGGTTTCCAGGAAGAGGTTTGGGGTGCCCACGTGCCGGCATCTCTACTGAGTCGAGGATCACTTCCTTCCTGGAGCTAAGCAACTTGTTTCTTCAAAGAGACGCCATGCCAACCTATGCCTCAGTTTCCCAGGCTGTCACAAACAGGGAAAGGCTGCCTGGCTCACAGCAGAGATACTGCCAAGGCTGGCAGGTCAGGTCCCAGGGCCGTCAGGCCTCCAATCGCCCTACTGTCCCCAGCCATCGACGCAGCCAAGGCCTCCACAGGGCTGTACCCACCTCGCCTCCCAGCCCACCCCCACAAGCCCCCTCCCCACCTCCTGGCATGGCTCATGCTCTGCACAGACACTGCCTCTCAGGGAACCTTCACTACCCACTCCCCATGTCCCGGACTCCTCTGTCAAGAGGGACAGCAGCCATCACTCCCTTACAGAGTGACTGGAAACAAATGAATCGGGTCACGAAAAGTGCTCAGTGCCTGGTGCTGCCTCTGTGACCCCTGTATCCCCAGATCCCAGCGAGGACGCCACCCCTTCTCTGCCGGTCTTGATGTGAGTCCAGCAAGGAATGAGCCACCCAGGCCTGGGCATCCTCCGAGGCCACAGTGAGCCCCTGACCGCCGCCTCCCTGCCCCCTGCCTCCCTGGGACCCAGGTCTCAGGACCTCTCACCCCTGTCATTATGCCTTCTCCTTATCAATATCCCTGACACTCCCAGGCAGCTCAGGACCCCAACCAGAGAACCATGGGGAAGCACAGATCTGCTCTAGAGGGCCACCACCGGCCAGCCCTGCTTTCCCCACCATCAAAGGAAAGGAATCTCACGCACCCAGGGGCCCATGGGTCTCCCCACCCGGTTAGGGTCTCTAGTCTGCCACCCCTCCCACCCCCCACCCCTCCCCAGCCAGCCAGCCCAGCCTCCCCACCAGGGCAGGTTTCACGGAAGGTACGTGTGTCCCTGCCTCTGGGGGCAGCTCCATTCAGGTTTGCTGAAGTGTGCGGCCCACTTTCAGCCCAGACTACACTTGGGGTCAAGAGCCCATGTCATCTACCCACCCACCCAGCAAGCCACCCCCTACAGCAAGGCCTGGCACAGGACTGGAGACAGGATGGTGGTCCCCACCCTGCTGCTGCTCACATACCTTCCATGGCTCCCTATGGCCTACAAAACCAAGTTCTGGCTTTTCAGCCTGGCCCCCTGCTCTTGCTTCCCTCACAGGTGGGGAGGGGGAGGAGGAGGGAGAGGGGTTAGAGTCACACCTCCACGGACCCTCTTCTCTCTGCCCAGAATGTCCCTGGACATACATCCTCATGCTCAAGACCAGACCAGAGTCCCTCCTCCAGGAAGCCTGCAGGTGCTCTCAGTGCCTGGGTCTCCCTCACCACATTTCCATTCATATATGCACCTGCCAAACACCATCTGGGCTCCAGGTGCCATGGTAGGTGCTGGGTGGGGTTTGGGGTGAGCAAACCCCACAATCCACCCTCAGGAGTCACTGGGTGGGTGGAGGTCAGTGGGGGGAGGCACTACCCAGGCGAAGGACTGCAGCAATGGGAAGCAGCATGAGACCCACAGAACCGCTGATTCCCATCCCTCATGATGGCTGGGGGAGAGCAATCACGGAGGCCTCTCTGAGGAGGCAGCCTTCAGGGTTGGGATCCTCCCTGAGGGTGGCATGGGCTACCAAGGTAGGGAATGTAGCAGACTCTCCACTGATCCCCGCAAGCACAGCACACATCAAGTCCGTCCCTGCTGGCAGCTCAGAGCCCTTTCATGTCCCCTGTTCCATCACCTCCATCCCTAAGCGCACTGTTACCGCCACCAGAGGCTCAAGCCTTATGAGTCCCATTTTACACAGAGGCTCGCCGGACCGGGCAGAGCAGAGCCACCGGAAATCCCAGCACTAAGCCCAGGGCTCCTTCTCTTCCACCCCAGCAAATCATGAGAGCCTCATCTGTTCAGAGCCCACGGGAGGCTGAGGACACGGGAGCAGCCTGCCGAGCAGCCGAGCAGATGGCAGGAGGCTCCCGCCTGACTCAGCCACCGCACCCCAGGCCAGCTTCTCAGATCCTCAACTCAGCCAGGGACTGGCCAACCAAGCCAGAAAGCCACTGAAACTTCAGACCTCACAGGGCTGATTAAAAACCAAGATAAGAGCAGAGGACCACCTCTGCCATTTGTTAACAATAATCGTGACGTTTGCCACATACCGGGCACCTGATTTTTGAGAGTCTGATGATTGTCGGTGTCAGGTCCTGAGGCTCCTCTGTTTATTAGCCGGGGAGCCTCTGCGGCTCTGAACCCCCAGCTGACTCGCCCCGCACAGCGGGGTGCAGGAGCCTCCCAGGCTGCTGTGAGGATGAGGCGGTGAAGTCAGTCCACACTCAGTGCAAGCGAGAGTGGCATCTGCTCTAATGGCCATGCCAACCACAGGGCCGCATGGCCAGGCCGGTTCTGGTCCCACTGCACCTTGAAGGGCACCTGTGTGACTGGGTGACCCAGACAGCCCTGGTGCACCCCGCCGTCCTGGAGTGACAGCTCACAGCACCTCCTTTAGTGATAGAGTGGTGATAAGGGGCAAACCACGCAGCCACGGCTTGATGACCCTCCGCCAATAAGACCCGCCACGAGCAGAGGGAATCGGGAGGTTTCTCCTCGGCACAAGAACCAGGCTGACTCCCACCCGCCCCTGCCTCCAGATGGTGCAGCCGGGAGTCGAGGTCAGAGGTCAGTGACCTCGGGACGCAGCGCACAGGGCTGGCCTCTAGGACATCACCACGTGGGGTCTGGGGCAAAGAGCCCGAGGAGAGCGGGGTCCCAGCGCCGTTGTTGCGGGGGGGTCTGGGGCGAGGCGCTTCCGCCACCAGGGCGGCGCCCTCGCCCACCCGGCTGGCTGCAGGCTCAGGAGCAGTGCGCATGCGCAGAAGGCAGAACCCTTCCCCCCACCTCCGGCCCCTCTCCCTGGAGTCTGTCCCCCTCACGGCCCGCTGAGGCCGGAGCAGCCACTCACCCAGCAGGCTGGTCCTCCACGCTCCCAGTCCGACGCACCCAGCCCCGCCGCGGGCTTTATCCGCCTGTGCAGGCCCTCCCCGCCCCCGCGCCCCCCTCCCCTGCCCACACCACTCTACTCGCTTCCCCCACTCCGCGACTGCCACTCCCCTCCCCACACCCCCACCCTCCCCAACCCTCTAATCCTCTGCCCCTACCTCTCTCCCACCCCGCCCCCTGCTCTCCACCCCAGCCCCGCCCCCTGCTCTCCACCCAGCCCCGCCCCCTTCCCCGCCCCCTGCTCTCCACCCAGCCCCGCCCCCTGCCTCCCACCCCCTCTCCCTGCCCCACCCCTGGCCCCCTGCCCTCCGTGTACGTCAAAAGGTCCCACCCAGAATCATGCTGGGGGCGTGGGGCTAAGCCGTCCCCCTCAAGGATCCCGGAAGGCTCCGGCTGGGGCCTGGAGTAGGGACCGGAGCCACAGGGTCCCAGGGCAGCATCGGGCACCCTGGTCCGGGGCAGAGGGCAGGTGGGCTCCTCCCACGCTGGCCTGGGCTGTGGGGCCCAAGTAGGGGAGGCGGGGGCGAGGGCGGTCCCCAGGGCCCTGTAATAGCAGGAGCCAGCGGGAGGGGGTGGGAGCGGGGGGGTGCGCTGGCGATGCACAGAGACCCAGACCCTGCAGCTGGGCTAGCGAAAGACTCTGCTCTGCCCAGGGCTCCGGCCGGTCCGCTCACTGCCTGCTGCAGGCTGGAGAAAGGGGCCCTGGGCCCAGTCCTTGCTGCACTAGAGGGAGCCTCACTGACCCCTACCACTCCCAGCTGCCCACACACAAGGGTCTGGGCCCCCGCTGCCTGCTCCCACTGCGCAGCCCCCGCTCCTCTCCCCCCCAGGTGGCAGCCGCGGGCTCAGCAGGCCCTCGTCTCATCCTGTTGGCCCCATTTCCTCCAGAAGGAAGTGCAGGGAGACAGGGGAGGCGATTTAGTGGGCCCCACCCAGGCCCCCCACCACCCAGGCCCCCCACCACCCAGGCCCCCCACCGCCCACCCCATACACACAAGCTCTAACATAGTTCCTTCCGCAGGAAGTGGGAACTCCACCAGTGGAGGAGGGGCTGTTCCTGCAGTCCAGGGCCAGGGTCACGGGCCCCTCCCCCATCAGGATGCTGCCCCAACCCCGGTGCTATCAGGAGGGGTGGAGCCCTCATCCCTCACCCTGGAAAGGATGAGTGGGTATCTCTCAGGCCAGCCCAGCCCCCACTAAGAAGTCCACGCTTATCGCTGCTACCCCCAGCCACCCAGACAGCTGCCCCATAACTCACCACTCCCTGCCCAGGCACCCCACCCACCTGTGCCAGTCTGGGGCTGCCCTCGAGTCACCAACCCCCAGCCCAAGGCTCTTCCCAAGCTCAGTGCCCAAGCTCTCTTCGGCCGCCTGCCCATCTGCCTCTCCTGCTCCTCAAGACCCCTGCCAGGCACAGGTACTCACACACCTGCCACCGGGCCTCTGCTCCCACTCACCCTCTGCCTGGCTACCCTTCTCTCTCCCTGCCAGGCCACCGCTTCCAGCCTCCCCGTGAGTGAACCTCCCCTGCCCCAGCCACCTTCTGCCACTACAGTCCCAGGGGCCAGGTCTACCTGGAGTCACCCACCACGCTGGGCCCCCGGCCCCTTTTGACCTCCCCATGAGAGGATACACACCTCAGGGGTCATTGTTCACAAGTGGCCTAATGGCCAGCGAGTGGACAGGACAGCTCCGCACACAGGCCAAGTTGTGGCTCAGATAGGACTCCCAGGCCGGTGCTCATGCCCCTCCGGTGTGACTGAGAACCCCGTGTGGAAGCCGCCCAGCGGGGACCTCTGCCAGCACACATGACCTGCATACAGCGACACATGTGCTCATGCGCACACACAGGGCCACAGACAGACGACCAGATGAGACGCCCCTGCCAGGAAGATGGGACCCCCCTACCCCGCAGCAGCCCAGCCCTACAAGACCCACCAGAGCCTCCAGGGACACCATGAGCCCCGAGTCCCCCATGTATGCCCCATCTTTCGTCTTGCCTGGAAGGCCTCTGCCCAGGCTGGAAGGAGGATGGCACAGGAGGCCCTCTCCCACAGCCACACCTGCTGTGGACCAGCCACTGCCCTCCCTGCGCCAACCCTGACCCATCCTGGAACAGACGCAGCTGGACAACTGGGTGTTTCCAAAACCATGGCCTTTGTTAAATCCAGGTTCCCAGGCCACACCCAGACCAGGTGCCCCACTCACATGCGCACACATGGCCCCACCTGGCCCTGGGCAGGTAGGAGCCATGTTCTGCTGGCCCTATCCCTCCCTGCCCCCAGCCTCCCGACACAGACCTTGGTTATAACACATCTGCCAGCAGCAGCTACTGTCAAGAGCCAGTCACTCTGGAGTACGGGGTGCTGGGTCAGGCATCCTGTGGCTCCAGGATTCTAGATGGGAGGAAGCCGGCACGGAAGCCTGCCCTGGCCCGGGCGTCAGGCCTTTATGCCCACGGTCCTGCTGCCTTACTCCTGGGCCCCATTTAGCCCTGCTGATTCCTGGTGCCATGCCACCCACGTCTCCAAAGCCCCTACAGGCCAGTACCCAGCAGTAGGCATGGTGTCCCAGAGGGCATGGAGTTCCATTCGGCGCTCATGGCCTCTGAGAGGGAGCCTCTCCCCACCCCAGCGCCTGAGCCCTGCCAAGAATACAGACTCCAGCAGCCCCAGAAAAGGCCCCTGATCTGGCCCCCAGGAGAGCTCAGGGCCTCTCTGGCGCACCAGGCACAACCCCTAACTCTCTTGTGCCACACACCAGTGGACCCTCCACAGACACAGCTGACCCCAGGGTGGGAACTGACCCCCAAGCACTCCACAGGTCTACGTCGCCTGATGGTCCCTCCTACTGGCCTGAGGAGGCTGTCCCAGAAGGTCCTCATCCACCAGCATCATCCAGAGGCCCCAAAGCGGCCTCAGTGGGGGAAGGGCATGAGGCCAGCACTGAGCCCACTGGGCCTGGCTGAGCCCCACCCCAGATGCCCCCTGGGAACTCTGAAACCCTCCTGTGCGTGCTGCATGCCTCGGGGCCCCTCTCCCGAGCTCCCCAAACCTCGTTAGTCACCAGCACAACGTGGGAATTGTAAGCGCATCACAAGGTGAGAACACACAGGAACTGTACCTGGTAGTGCCCACAGAGCTGTCCCAGAGGCTGAGAGGGCAGGGGTGGGCAGTGGGCACACTGGCTATGGGAGGGCTCAAGCTAAGCCCACTCTGCAGAAAGGTTCCAGGGTTCGGGTGAGTACCATGTGCCTGTCTGGAGAGAGCCAGGCCTTGGGCCCACGGGCCCTCTCCATGGAGAAGATGCCATGGCTCCTCCAGGGTCCCCTGGACCATCCCAGGGACAGGGCCCTGAGGGCCATGAGCACGCGGCCAGCACTAGGCAGGCAGGCAGCACCCCCACTCCCGCTGTTCCTTGTATGCCCAACTCCAAATCCAGGAGTAGGGTCCCACTCCACCCAGCACCTTCATGGCAAGGGGCGGTCTGCCCTCTAGCAAGGGAGCCAGTCCCCCTGCCCACCCAGCCACCTGCGCTCACTTGGGAGGTGGGGAGCTGGGCCGGCCTGTTCCTCCACAGTAGGCCCCTGTCAGCAGGGTGTCCAGGAGGCTTGTGGTCCCTGAGGGTGGCTGGACCGTGGGGCCACTTCCACTATACGCAGAAGCCGTGGGCAGGGCGGCAGGCATGTACACCCCTGCTGTGTCACAGAACAGGAAGAACCCTTGCTCAGCCGCTGCTCAGCACACCACCCCCACACCCCAACATCCCCTCCCTGATCCCAGTGTCCAGTCCCACGGAAGGCAGAGAAGGCCCAAGGGCCCCCTCTGTGTAGTGGCCTTGCATGGTGACCTCAGCACAGGCCATGCCCACATCCAGCCTAGAGCAGTCCTGGAAGGCAGCCATCACCCCACTTTATGGATGAGTAAACTAAGGCTCAGACTGTGCAGTGGGTGAGAGGTCTGAGGGGCTGAGAAGGGATTCAGGGCCCTACCCAAGGCAGGCATTTTCTCTGCACTTTCTTCTTAAAGCAGCCAAGCCCTACACTCCACGTCAGCGCCCCGGCAGGCACAGTCACCCTGCACTTCAGTCCCCAGAATCCCCTCCTCTATGCCACCCAGGGCCTGTGAGGTCAGGGGGGGCAGGAAGGGGGCTTGAGATCATGGAGCTGGCCAGGGCCACTGGCCAAGGCCCTGGTGGACGCACGTCAGAGGGGCCTGTGGAGCCGCGGGAAAGAGCTCTGACCTGGCCTCGGGAGGCCACGTCCAAAATAGCCAGCTCCGCACGGTGAGGGGACTCAGCCTGTGTGCACGTAGGTCTCTCGGCCCCGGGCGCTGCCAAGCTGGCTGTGGAAGGTCACAGCTATTTCTGGGCCGGCCCAATGGTGAGACGCAGCCTGGTACTCCCAGAGCCAGTGCACACGGCGCCAGCGAGGCCCAGCAGGATGGGGCTACCCCCAGGACACAGGGTGGGGGGGGGCTGGGGGGCCCCGCAGGCTCCCCACGGTGCCTAGATCCTGCTGGGGGGGCCAGTGCTGATGGCCTTTCCTCTCTGAGCCGTCTCCCTCCCAAAAAGCACATGCTGTGCTGAGTGGATGAGTTTCATACACACCACTGGCTTTCACAGGTCACCACCACATGCCAAGCCCTGTGCTGGGCACCTAGGTAGACAAAGAATCACACCTGGTACCTGAAACAATCAAGAGGGGCACAAAAAGCGGGGCTCAGCCACTGACTTCAGCTGCTGTGACCCTAGCACGCAGGAGAGTGGTCTGTGGCAGGAAGGCCACTGAGCACAAGCGAGTCCACCCGTGGCCCACAGAGGCACCCACGCCTCGCCGGCCCACAGCGCCAGAGCTGCCAGCACTGGCCAGGCTCCATCTACCCTGGGTACTCTGGGTCTTGGTCTTCCCCATCTGACAAATGGGGAACCTGAGACTGAGAGTCAAGACCCCGCTGGTGACCCCCAGGTAGAGCCTCAGCTCAAAGCCAAGGTAGGTGGGTTCCCTGGGGCCCAAGGGAGGGGACAGCTCCTTCCCATCCTGGAGGCCAGGCCATTGCTCAGCCCATGGCCACTGTCCTCACAGAGGGCTGCCAGCTTGGGAGTGTGACCTGGTTCCCCTCCTGGTTCCATTGTGAGCTGTGTGATGGTCACATCCCTCATCCTTGCTGTGCCTCAGTTTACTAATCTGTAAGATGGGTCACTGGAAGGCTGCCCTTCATGGACCTGCCCTTGGTGTTCTGGGATCGGAGGGACATTCCCCTTTCCAAGAGGCCTCGCCTGAGTCCCCAGAACACTGGCACTGTGCCAGGTGCCCACCGGGGCTCTGAGAGGACACTGAGTGCCCTGGGAGGGCCGCCACCTGGAGGACAGTTCCCAGCAGGCACCTCAGGACCCGGACCCTCAGGGGAACCTGGGTGAATGCGGCTTCTTCCCGCAGGGCTTCTTAAAGCCCTGTTCCTCCACAGATGTAGGGACCTCGGAGCCAGGCGGGTGGCCAGCAGGACATTTCTGGAATGTTTTTGAAACCAGGCACTAGCAACAATGATACCTCAAAGAACTCTACCTTGGTAACGCTGGATTGGGCCAGCCCCATTTCCCCAGTCTGGCTGGGAGCCTAGGGGCCAGGGCCTCCCGACTCCTGCCCATCACGTGACTGTGGGCAGCTCTGCGGTCCTGGGGCCTCATCCATGACAGCCCAGGCTGTGGCATGAAGGGAAGGCAGGCAGGCCATGTGGGTGGTGACCTCCGTGACCATCAGTAGCAGGGGCTGGGCAGAAGCAGGCCTGGTCACCTCCCCAACCCAGCCTGTATGTCTCGACGTTTGTCACAGCCATGGTGACAGTGGCTGGAGGGTAGCAAGTTTAGCTTCCAGCTGCAGGCACTGGCTGCCATGGCAACAGGCAAGGCTAGACTGGATGCCTAGCCCAGGTGGGCAGCAGGCAGGCACTGCCCAAGGAGGGGCTCTTGTTAGCAAGCACCACTGGGCACCCAGTCACCGCCCCTCGCCAGCCCAGCCAGGGCAGGCGGCGGCCGGGGTCACGTGGTGCATCCTGGGAGCCGGGCATGCTGAGCGGCCTGCACTGCCCTCTGTGAGCACCTGCCCAGCTCCCAGGAGAGGACGGGACCATCACAACCAGCAGACCCAAGGGAGACCTGCCCTCCCAGGCATCTGAAGACTCCAGGCAGGTGGGGAGCCCGCACCCCAGGGAGGGGCAGAAACCTACAGACACTCCAAAGGCCCTCAGCTCAGAACACATCCTGCCAGCCTAGGGGCTACTTGGAGCCCTGTGCCATCTTATGCCCTCCCTGCACAGCCCCTCAGGGGCTCTGGGCATCACCGCGGTGCCCAGCACGGGTGTGCAGGAGTCCAGGCCACACTCAGGCCCGCAGGTTGACTAGGCGCCACGTCCAGGGATGGAAGCTCACATCCCTCCCATTCCCTGCCCCACCAGGGGCTGCCACCAAACAGCCCTGGACCTGAGGGGTGGATCTGGGGGTGGAAGGAGCTCAGAGGAGCTGGTCCCTACCCTCCAGCTCCAGGGCTCAGAGACAGCCCCGGCCAGGAACTCGGCCCTGTCTCGCAGTGCTGTGGCCAGGCCACTCACACGGGCCTGTCGGATGCTGCAGCTCCCCAGGCCTCCCCCAGCGGGGCCCACGGACGACTCAGGCAGGCGGTGGCGGCTCAGCACCTCGGGGACTGGGAGGCCCTCGGGGCAAACTGCCCTCACGTTGAGGCCAGGGATCCCCAGGGAACCATGCAGCCTGGAACACCACCCTCCAGAATCAAATGCTGCGGCAGACCACTCCGACGGGTGAAGAAAACGCGAGGTAGGTGGGCACTTCACAGCCCTGCCCACGTCTTCACCTCCTCCCCAGCAGCAAGGCACTCGTGAGGGCCGGGGAGGGGCTTCTCATTCTAGTCTCTAGCGCCCACCACGCTCCCACCCTGCCCTGAGCCCTGGGCGGGTGCCAGCATCCCTGTTCCCAACAGCACCGGGAACCCAGGGGCAGGGCAAGGGCCCTTTCACCCTATTTTACAAACTTCTGACAGCTGCTCAGGACAGAGCCAGTGTAGGCGGGGTGCTGTCTAATTTTTGGGTTTTTTAGATAAAATTCATAAAACATGAATCCACTATTTTAGCCTTTTTTGTTAAATCTCACTGTTACCCAGGCTGGGGTGCTATGGTACGATCTCGGCTCACTGAACATCCGCCTCACAGGTTCAAGCAATGCTCCTGACTCAGCCTCCTGAGTAGCTGGGGATGCCCACCGCCACACCCAGTGATTTTTTTATATTTTTAGTAGAAACAGCGTTTCGATATGTTGGCCAAGCTGGTCCCAAAGTCCTGACCTCAAGAGACCCACCCACCCCGGCCTCCCAAAGTACTGGGATGACAGGTGTGAGCCACCATGCCTGGCCATTGGAACCATCTTCAAGTGTCCCCTTCAATGTTTTAATATACTCACAGTGCTGTGTGCTCATCACCACTAACTCCAGAACACCCCCATCAACCTCCACCCCCCGACCCCCATCACCCTCCCACCCCCCAACTCCCCCACCCCCCACCCCACCACCCCACCTCCCCACCCCCTACCCCCACTCCCCCACCCCACCACCCCCACTCAGCAGTCACTCCATCCCTCCTCCCCCAGCCCCTGGCAACCACAAGTCTGCTTTCTGTCTCTAAGGACTTGCCTGGTGGGGACATTGTCTATGAATGGCCTCACATACCATGTGGCCCCTCTGCACCTGGCTCCTTTTGCTTCTCCTGGCGATCTAAAGGCTCCGCCACAGCACAGCCCGGGTCCATGCCTGCTCCTCCTGTTGGCTGCCCACATTCTACTGCAAGGATGTGCAATCTTCTGGCTTCCCTGGGCCACACTGGAAAAAGAACTGTCTTGCACCACAAATAAAACACACTAACACCAATGATAGCTGATTATTTAAAAAAAAAAAAAAAAACCCTCATGTTTTAAGAAAGTTTATGAATTTGGCCAGGTGCGGTGACTCATGCCTTTAATCCCAGCACTTTGAGAACCAGGTAACATGGCAAAATCCCATCTCTAATAAAAATACAAAAATTAGCCAGGCGTGGGTGGCGGGCGCCTGTGATCCCAGCTACTCGGGAGGCTGAGGCAGGAGAATCACTTGAATCCGGGAGTCGGAGGTTGCAGTGAGCCAAGATGGTATCACTGTGCTCCAGTCTGGGCAACAGAGTAACACTGCATCTCAAAAAATAGTTTACAGATTTGTGTTGGGCTGAGGGTTGGGCAAGCTTGTTTACTGTATGTGCCTGCCATGTTTTATTCATCCATCCCTCCGCGGATGGACATTTGGGTCATTTCCAGGTCTGTCTTAATTTTATTCTCAGGGACCGAGCCAGGGGCTGTGCGGGGCACTGTGAGGCTGGGGGAGGGCTATACCTTAACCATCACCCACAATTCCTGTCCTGCCAAGACCTGTCGAGTACAGGAGGCTGAGGTCCTACCAGATGCACCCTGTGGGAGTCCCGACAGCGTGCCCACGTGTGTGAAGGAACGGAGGGAACAGGAGGACTGCGAGTGGGGGGGCCTGGGAGTCCAGGCCGGCACGTGGAGGTTGGGGGGACACAGGGCAACCTTCCAGCACCTTTCGGGGCTGTGCCAGGCTGCTGGGGAGGTCGCTGGGCAGGTCAGGGTGGGATGGAGGTCCCAGTGGCCGGGGAACTTGGGGAAGGGCCCTCCAGGGTCCCTGGCAGAGAGGGCAAACGGTGCCCCCCAAGGGCCCGCCCACTCCCCTGGAGAGAACCCAGAAGATGAAGGTGGCATCAGAGACGGGCCTTAGAGGGCGGAAAAGATAGATGAAGATGTTTTTGGAAGCTAAACGCATAACCTGCATGACCTCGAGCAGACAAGGAGCACAGGGCAAGGACTTATTTAATTCACTCGGCGGGAACAGCAGGAGGCAAAGCCGGCTCAAAGGAGGATTCAGGGCTAAGTGCCTGCAGCCCTCGAGAGACCGCACAATGGATTAAGATGGGGAAGAGGCAGGCTGTCCCTGACTGCAGACGGCGCGGCCCCCACCACTCACCATCTTCTCTGCCACACAGAAGCCACTGGCACCTCTACCGAAACTCCGCAGTTCACGCAGGGTGTCAATGAGTCTGGGCCCTGTTTGATCACAGTGGACGTGGACATCCACAGAGTTGGCCTAATCAATCCAACACCGCAAAGCAGAAGGAGGCATCCAGGCGGGGGCGCGGCTTGAGCAAGGGCCAGAGGCAGGAGGGCAGGCCGGCCTTCCCAGGGGTGGGCTCTGGGGGGCAGTAGAGAGAGGAAGGCAGGGCTTCCCAGGGGGATGCCTTGGGAAACTGCTCCCCAGCTTCTCAGAAGTACTTCAGGGCGGGGACAGGTCCTCACGGTCCCAGTCCAGGCATGTCACAGAATCAAGTGCAAGGTGAGGAAGTAGAAAGTCCCGGAATCCGAAGACGGGGCAGAATAGCAGCCTTGGGTGGCTGACAAGTGCACTGGGGACAACCAAGCCCAGAAGCCTAAAGCCACCGCCCAGTGGGGCCACCAAGGGTCACCAAGAATCTGGGATACCCATCTGGCATCCTGGGTATCCTCACCCCTGCCCCCACCCTACGTCAGATCATAGCCCCTCTGCTCAAAGCCTCCAATGGCACCCACATCACTCAGAAGGAAAGCCTGAAATCCTATGGCCCTAAAGGCCCCATGCGACCTGTTCCCTGCCCTCTGCCCTCTGCCCTCTGCCCTCTGCCACTCCCCGCTCCTCACCTCCTGCAGCCTCACCTGCCTTCCAGCTCTTCCTGCAACTTGCCAAGCACAGTCCTGCCTCCGAGCTCTTGTCCTGGCTGTGCTGGCAGCCAGGAACCCACTCTGTCCCCACGCCATCCGGTGCTGGTCCCCTTCCTATCACTGGGATCTCAGGTTCAACGTCCTCCTGTGCCCCCTGCTAGCCACCGAGACCTGTCCTCCATCCCCCAACCACAGCAGGAATCATCTGTCCCCCTCCTGGCAAAGCTTGTCAGCCTCTCACCCCACACAGGATGAGAGCCCGGCCACAGCCCCACCCTTGGCTGCCTGGTTCTCAGTGGGCACCGACCGCACGAAGCAGGTGCTGGCTCAGTGGGGGTGTGAATGCATTCAACTGTCCCGTGAGCAGGAGGAAGGCAGTGTCAAGCGCCCCTAGAGATGGCTGAGGACGCTGAGGACAGAGGAAGGAGGGCCTGCCAGCCATTCCTTCCCACCCAAGGACTCCCAGCAGCACAGTCACCAGGGCACCTGTGAGCGGGCCCAAAGTCCCTGCTTGGGTGGTCTTGTGGAAAACAGGCTCCCACCAAAGGCGCCTGGAGACTGGGGGCCCTAGAGGAAGGAGTGTCTGCTGGGTGTCTAGCCAAAATTGCCTGGGGATCCCCCAAGGAAGACAGGATATGGCCAAGCACCCAGAAAGAACTGGGGCCACTTCTGCATGGGACCCACAGGACCAGGAGCCAGGCCCACAGAGCCCAAGGGACCAGGGTCCCCACATCCCCGCTGCTCCCTCACCAGGGGGCCAGGGCTCGAAACAGCACCAGAGAGGTCCTGCTCATTCCTGCGGCAGCCCCTGCAGCCCTGGGGGTGTCTTGACTGTCCCTGTCATGGATTGTGGGCAGCAGACAGGAAGTGCTGATTAATCCATGTGGGGTCCCCAGGATCAGCACAGGGTCAGGCCCAAAGCAGGTGTCAGTTAACGCTGTGGGATGAGGATTTCTGGCAGTTTAAATTACTTGTTGAACACTCCTGGCAACGCAGACAGTTGGTACCCAGTAAGTGCTGCCAGTTGGTGGTGCTTCCTGAGTGCCAGGTGCTGTTCCATGCCCTTTACATGTAAAGGCTGTGTGCCCCCCCACCCCCAGTGTTGACAGGAGGTGTGGGAGGCAGCTTAGGGCTGGGACAAGCCGACTCAGAGCTGCTGTTCCTGCCTCCATGCCTGTCCCACAGCCGCCTCCTCCTGGAGGCCCTCAGGGGGTCCTTGAGGATACAGCCCTGCCTCTACGGAGATGCTCTGCCCCCAAGCCCCTGCTGACTCAGTACCACCTCGAGAGGGTCTGTCCACTCTGTCCATGCAAGTCCTACCTTCCTGGAGACCAACTCACCAGCCCGTACTTACTGGGCACCTGCTGAATACCATGGCTATACTCTGGGTCCAAGGGAGCTCACGGGGGGAAAGGCTCAGTTCCTAACATGACAGCAAACTTGCCAGAGCAACCAGGAGCCAGACTCATGGGGGCCAGAGACCCCAGGACCCGAAGCACCCCTGCGCAGGACAGAGGAGAGAGGCCCTCAGCTGCTGGGGGGCCCTGCCCCAACAGACCCTCTTACCCCATGAGAATCTCCTACCCTTGACCCAGTTTCTGCCCCAACTCCCTGAAAGGAGGAGAAGCACGGACGCTCCGAAGAGGGTCCACCTTGTCCCCGCAGCACCCGACAAGTGCAACAGCACCTCAAGTAACACCATTGCTTTCAACATGGTTTCGGGAAAATACTGATGAGTAAAAAAATCGCTTCCCGTTCAGGGCCATTGTGCGGCGTGTGCACGTGCCCTCCGGGTCCTCGTGGGTTTTCTCCCCATCCTCTGGCTCCCCCACACCCCAGAGCTGTGCACATCAGGTGAACAGGTGTATCGACAAGCCGGCTGAGTGGGCGTGACTGTGCATGTGAGTGTCCTGCCACGGAACGGGGTCCTGAGTGGGTGTGGCTGCACATGTGAGAGGTGAAGGGGTCCTGAGTGGGTGTGGCTGCGCATGTGAGAGGGGAAGGGGTCCTGAGTGGGTGTGGCTGCGCATGTGAGAGGGGACAGGATCCTGAGTGGGTGTGGCTGTGCATGTGAGGGGGACAGGGTCCTGAGTGGGTGTGGCTGTGCATGTGAGAGGGGAAGGGGTCCTGAGTGGGTGTGGCTGCACATGTGAGAGGGGAAGGGGTCCTGAGTGGGTGTGGCTGCGCATGTGAGAGGGGAAGGGGTCCTGAGTGGGTGTGGCTGCGCATGTGAGAGGGGATAGGATCCTGAGTGGGTGTGGCTGTGCATGTGAGGGGGACAGGGTCCTGAGTGGGTGTGGCTGTGCATGTGAGAGGGGAAGGGGTCCTGAGTGGGTGTGGCTGCACATGTGAGAGGGGAAGGGGTCCTGAGTGGGTGTGGCTGTGCATGTGACAGGGGAAGGGGTCCTGAGTGGGTGTGGCTGTGCATGTGAGAGGGGATGGGGTCCTGAGTGGGTGTGGCTGTGCATGTGAGGGGGACAGGGTCCTGAGTGGGTGTGGCTGCACATGTGAGAGGGGACAGGGTCCTGAGTGGGTGTGGCTGTGCATGTGAGGGGGACAGGGTCCTGAGTGGGTGTGGCTGTGCATGTGAGAGGGGAAGGGGTCCTGAGTGGGTGTGGCTGTGCATGTGAGAGGGGACAGGGTCCTGAGTGGGTGTGGCTGTGCATGTGAGAGGGGAAGGGGTCCTGAGTGGGTGTGGCTGTGCATGTGAGAGGGGACAGGGTCCTGAGTGGGTGTGGCTGTGCATGTGAGGAGGACAGGGTCCTGAGTGGGTGTAGCTGCACATGTGAGAGGGGACGGGGTCCTGAGTGGGTGTGGCTGTGCATGTGAGAGAGGAAGGGGTCCTGAGTGGGTGTGGCTGTGCACATGAGAGGGGACAGGGTCCTGACTGGCTGTAGTTGTGCATGTGGGTGTGCCCTACGACGGGACAGTCCTGAGCCGGGTCGGGTCCCACCTTGTGCCTGGAGCTGCTGACATAGGCTCAGCCACTCGTGACCCTGAACTAGAATTTCCACTGGGTGGGAAAATGAATGAATCAATAAATAAAAATTATTGCAAAATAAAAACTCGTCTAATAGACATAGACGAACGCATGAGAATACGCTGTGGCGTTTGTGATGGTTTGATTTTGAAGTGCATGGTGGCAGAAGGTGCCCCAACCACGTTTGTGACTCAGATGCGTTGTTCCACCACCACTCACTGGCCCACCGAAGGCTGGGGAGCAGTTCTCCTGTGTAATTCAGCTTTCTTACATGTATGTGTAGCTCACATTTACCTCAGTGTTTAATATTAGAAGTGTTTGGGATCCTCATTGGAAGCTTGGTGACGTTGCTGTGACCAGAAATATCTGGTAGGAACTTAACTCTTATATCTATCAACCTATGGTAACACTAGTTTCCTTAAACCAAATTGCACTTAAAACCAGCTTGGCCGGGCACGGTGGCTCAAGCCTGTAATCCCAGCACTTTGGGAGGCCGAGGCGGGTGGATCACGAGGTCAAGAGATCAAGGCCATCCTGGTCAACATGGTGAAACCCCGTCTCTACTAAAGGTGCAAAAAATTAGCTGGGCATGGTAGCATGTGCCTGTAATTCCAGCTACTCAGGAGGCTGAGGCAGGAGAATTGCCTGAACCCAGGAGGCGGAGGTTGCGATGAGCCAAGATCGCGCCATTGCACTCCGGCCTGGGTAACAAGAGCAAAACTCCGTCTCAAAAAAAACAAAACAAAACAAAACAAAAACGGCTTAAAGTCACAGCTTACAAGAAACTACGGATGACGTTGCGTGAGGCTTACTGCACACTGCGCCCAGGAGAAAAGTCTGGGCCAGCCCAGGCCCAGCAAGGCGGTCTTCCCCAGGCTCAGCACTCTCAGACCAGAGCTTCCCCCAACATCCCACAACACACTTACTGGGCGCCTACTGAATACCGTGGCTACACTCCAGGTATACCCCTCTCAGCAGCATCGGCAATGCTGGTGAGAGCAGGGCCACCGCACACATGGTGCCCGGCCTCCTTGGCTACACGAGAGGCCACTGCAGGCTTTCTTCCGGGCAGCGTGCTGGCTGCATGCGCTCTTCACTATCTGTGTAACAAGTCAGGACGCAGGAGAAGCTGACAGGGCTCTGCCTGCCTGACCCAGGGAGGTGGCGAACCCTAAGTCCTACCACTGCCTCCAAAGCAGCGGCACCCACACCCCAGGGCTGCTGGGAGGCTGGACCGGACAACGGCAGGTCTGGTGCATACAGGAGGTGCCTGGGAGCAGCCAGGGACCCTCCAGAGACATCGATTCCTGCTCTGGACAGGCCCCGGTGGCCAGGCCCCTGAAGAACAAACCTCCCGGCCACCCACAGGCACCTGGATCTGCCAAAGCCCCGGTTCTCACGCTCACTTGCTCCTCAGAGAGGGCTGGGGACAAAGCCTGAAACCCCAACACAGTCTCAGGGAGGGCTTCCCCCATGCAGATCATGAGTAGCGCCTTCAAAAGGCGTGAGGAAGGGGAAGCAGGAGGGGAAGGGATGGGGAAAGTCAGGAGGGAGGGGAGCAGGGCGTAGGGGGAGGGGAAGGGGTAGCCGGAGCGGGAGGGGCCATTCCCCAGCCTCCCCATGTGGGCGGGGACTCCTGAAGGCAGGAGGCTGGGACAGGCACGAGGCCCCACAAGGCTCAAAGTTCCCCCTAGGGCCAGGCAGGCCCCGCTGGCAGTGTCCGTGGGAAAGGCCCTGGGCCCAGCCAGCCACACTCAGGCCTGTCAGTGGGCACTGGGGGCTGCCACAAATGCCAGGGCAGCTGCACCATCCCATGGGGTGGAAATCCAGGCCCGAGCCCACTCCAGGAAGGTCCAGACCTACAGGGTGATCTGGGGGCCTGAGCAGGGCACAGAGGGCTGCGGGAGGTGGTGGAAGGGCTTCTACAGCGCCACAGGCACCCTGACTGGTACCATCCATGCCCTCGGCCCCTGCTGGCCACGCCAGTCCCTGCCAGCTGCACCTTCCACCGCTCCCTCCACCTGCCCCACCTACGCCTTGCAGCCTCAGACCCGCCACCAGGGGTGGCCTCCAAAGTTCCCAGAGGCTGCACCCTCTGCCAGCAACCCCCCCCAACTCCCTTCTCCCGGACCTCAGCTGCTGCCCCAGGTCTCTTCCTCCAGCCCCACCCACGGTGGCCTGTGTGATGTCAGTGCGGGAGTGGGATCCCAGGAGCTGGAGGATCAGCCCCTGGCATCACACAGGCCACCCTGGGCTGAAGCTGAGTGGCCTCGTCCATGCCCAGGCTGTGAGCTTTGTGGGCCTGGGCCCTGCGGGGGTTCACGATGGGGGAGGGGAGGTGGCTGTGTGGATGGACAGATGGTCACGCTCGGTGAATGTCTCAGTCCACGCTCCGGCCCACGTGCCCCAGCGCCCGGGAGCTCCGCTCCACCTGCTGCTCTCTCAGATCCCTGCCCCCATATGCTATCCTGGGACTCCACGGCACAGACCTCTGAGCCGCTGGCTGTCCTCACAGGCCCAGGGCCCCTCGGGACAGCCCTTCCGGTGACTTCCTGCCAGGGAGGCCAGGGGGAGGGCTAAACAAGGCCTCCAGATGGCTTCCTGTGGCTGGGCAGCCGTGGGAACAGCCCAGCCTGGGGAGGCCACCAAGGGAAGGGAGGGTGGGAGCAGGGGCTGGCCAGCAGCATCCGTCAGCAGAACATCTGCTGAGATGGACCCGCTGCCCTCTCGGAGCCTCCAACATGGCCGGGGGGATGTCACACCCTGTCTACAGAGGAGGCCACTGAGGCACAGTTACCCCAGGGCCAGCCGCGGGGCCCCAAGCCCATCAAACCCAGTGCCCTCCCCTCCTCCCTTCCATCTCCCTGGCCTCATCTGCAAAGGGGCGGATGAGCTGGCTGGAGGCCCCCATCACGACAGGACATGCAGATGTGAAGGTACCAGCACATCTGTTCCATCCCAGCCACTCCCCAACTGTGCTACCTAGCAGGCTGGGAAACAGGGTGACCACGGCAGCTGCCACCAGAGGACCCTGAGGTTTAAAGATGTGCCCTGGGTGAGCTCCTGCTGCCAGCCCAGAAGAGGCTCTCAACGGTGCTGTTGAGAGTGACGCCGTTTCATCAGGTCCTGGGTCCCCAGGAGGAGCCCGTCCTCACCCAGCTTGCCCCTTCCTGGAGCCTCATCCACGACCCCCTCGGTATGGTGATGCCACCTCCTCCCAAAAGTCCACCCTGACTACCTGGCAAGGGGATCCTCATCCTGCCCCAACAAGACCTCAAAGTCTTGGGGACACATGCTCCAGGAAGGTGACTGTCATCTCCTACAAATCCTACTCACTGTGGGATCTCTCGAGGGTCAGGACCACCCCTCTGCCTACTGCCATCCTCACGGGGCCAGTGTGGGCCTGGGCAGCCCCCCTAGGAGGCAACAGGAGCTACACAGCAGCCAGAATAAGGATGAAGGGGGTGGCAGGGCACACAGCCGGGCACCAACAACCCTCCCATCTGACACGTCCTGGCTGTCCACGGCCTCACTCAGGAGAGCCCATCGGGGGGTGGGAGCATGGCTAGTTAATAAACAAACATCCTGCCAGACCCAGAGACCAGGGTCCAAGGGTGCCGCTGGGAAAGGACCACAGTCACCACCAAGGGAAATTTCAGGTGAGACGGCAGAGCGCACACGAGGCCGGCCCCGTCCTTGCGAGGTGAAGCCGAGCCCGGACACGGCAGCTGTGTACTTCCCGGCTGTTGGAATCCGCATGACGAACGGTACCAAGCGTGTGACTAAACTACTATCTACGTGTTTGCGCCGGACCCTGGCTCACGCTGTAATCGCGGCACTGTGGGAGCCCAAGGCAGGGAGACCAGCCCGGCCAACATGGTGAAATGCCACCTCTACAAAAAAAAGCCAGGCATGGTGGCACAAGCCTGTGGTCCCAGCTACTCCAGAGGCTGAGTCAGGAGAACCGCCTGTGCCTGGGAGGCGGAGGCTGCAGTGAGCCGAGATCGGGCCACGGCACTCAGCGTGGACAGAGCGAGACACTGTCTCAAAAAAGGAAAACAAGTATATGTTCAAATGTTGCCTCTCCCCCATGGGAACTCCTCGTGCATCCTAGCAGTGCTGCCATGGCAGGTCCCCAGCCTGCCCCAAGAACACAACCTGGCAGGTAGGGAAACTGAGGCACCATGGACGGCCCTCCCCCAGGTGGAAGGCCTGGAAGAGAGGAAGTGCATGCCACCACAACCCGGTCCATCCAGTCACCAGCTCAGGAGCAGGCAGCCTGGCGCGGGTGGTGGGGGCTCAGCTGCTAGACCTCTGTCCTAATCCCCACTCATCTGCTGCAGACTCTGGGGTCTCCCGCAAGCTCCCTATTCTCCAGCTACAAAAACTGAGGCCCAGAAAGGGCAGGAGCACAGAGAGCTGGCAGAGCCAGGGCCAGAACTTGTAGATCCTTAGGGCCATGCAGAGGGGACAGGGAGGCCACCGAGGGAGGGGCAGCTGGGAGCCCCGGGCACCCCCAGGGACCCCCTGAGCTCCATACGGCAATTCCCAGCAGATGGGCCTCTGGGCAGCCGGCCAGAGGGAAGCAAAGCCCGGGAGGAAGGGCCTCCGAGGCTGACCCAGGACGGAGAGATTAAAGGAGATGTTTGCCTTGGCACGGGCCCCAGGTCCAGGCGAGCCAGAGAGGAGGGGGCCAGCGTTCCAGGCACCAGCAGAAGATGCCAGACTGGTGGTGCCAGGAGGAAGAGGCACCCTCTCAGGGGGCAGAATGGGTGTGCAGGTACAGCATACCGTGTGCCACAGCAGTGGTGGTGATGGGGACAGGAGACAGGCCGGGAGAAACCCCGGGTGGGGTGGCAGGGAATCCTCCGAGCCCTCCGGAGCCTCTTCCAGGAAGCCTGAGTCACAGGAGGGCCCCAAGCCCAGGAGAGCAGCCGGGAGCACCAGTCCCGTGGGAAGGGGACCGAGATGGGGACAGGGATAGGGCAGGGCCACCCATCACCTCCTCCAGCTGGGCTAGGCCTGGCTTTGAGGTCTCCGTGGAGGGTGAGGATGAGGCCGTGGGAACAGGCTCCTGCAGCTCCCCAGAGGGAGGCGGGTGGTGGAGCTAGAGAGTGGGTCCAGCCCATCCTCCAGAAGGGGAAACTGAGGTCCAAGAGAAGAGCCTCCTGGACAATGACATCATCAACTAAAGCGTGCCCCGGGCAGCCCAGGCCCGGACACTGGGGAGACCAAGGCAGGAGTCTCCTCAGCCAGGCCCTGAGCACCCTCACCCTGGGGTCCTCAGCTTCCCGAGTCCAGTTCTAGCACATCCGCCCTCAGCCACAGACCCGAGACCCTCCAACGCCCAGGTGTAGAGGCTTCCTCCTGATACCCATTTCCAGGACCTCACGCCAGGGAAACCTGATCCCTGCAGGCCCTGCTCCACCGTACCACCTCACTCTAGAACATTCCCTGGCTCCTGCCACTCCATGCCCCAGGATGGGAGTCAGGGACTTGAACCCCAGCAAGCTGCAGTGGGGGGGTTCCCAGACCCCCGTCTGCCCAAGTAAGTACCGGTGGCTCCTGCAGGGGTGTTGGAAGCTCCAGGAATTGGGGTGTGCCTCAAACAGAACCAAGCAATCAGGGGATCAGTCCCGTGGGAAGGGGACTGAGATGCGGTCCCCTTATACCATTATAACCATTCAACTTATAACCATTCATCAGGTCCAGCCTCTTATTTGCAAGTACAGAGCAGAGACCCCACGGGGTTATGCCCACCCCCGATTATGCTAGGGTCACCTAGCAGGAGACTTGGGCCCCACTGGCCCACTCCACCTCTCACACATCAAATAAACCCTGAGCCCTGGCTATGCCAGGCCCCGGGCAGAGGGCACAGGGGCCCTCTTCTAGGCCATCCCAGCTCCAACGGACCCTGACTACATCTTCCAGGGCCAAGGCTCCCGCCTGGCCACCTCCAGGCAAGCCTCAGGCAGATGCCTCCCTCCCTGTTCCGCCTGCGCTGACCAGCCAGGGTCCTGCATCCAGGTCTCGGCCCGTCCAGGACAGCCGGTCTCACACATCATAACAGCAGCAGCCTGCAGACCCTGCACAGAGGGTCAGTGGTGCCAAGGCCTCAGAACCAGGGGCAGCAGGAGGGCAATGCCCAACTCAGGTCCAATTTCCGTTAAACATTTTGTGAAACTCCCTCACAGCTGATGAGCAAGGATAACAGAGTCTCACTGAAGCTATCCAGAAAGATCACTGCCTTTAAGGCCGGGCGCGGTGGCTCACGCCTGTAATCCCAGCACTTTGGGAGGCCGAGGCGGGCGGATCACAAGCTCATGAGATCAAGACCATCCTGGTCAACATGGTGAAACCCCGTCTCTACTAAAAATACAAAAAATTAGCTGGGCGTGGTGGCGCATGCCTGTCATCCCAGCTACTCAGGAGGCTGAGGCAGGAGAATTGCTTGAACCCAGGAGGCGGAGGTTGCGGTGAGCCGAGATCGCGCCATTGCACTCCAGCCTGGGTAACAAGAGCGAAACTCCGTCTCAAAAAAAAAAAAAAAAAAGATCACTGCCTTTTACAGACGAGCACGCTGGTGCCGAAGAGGCCAGAACCAGGCTCCACAGCCACTGAGGCACTCGGGCCGGGAGGCAGGGTCCTCACGTGTAGCATGTCACCCTACCACGTGCCTCGTGAGGGTTTGCGGGGGATGCGTGCCCCACCTTCACCTTCGGCTCACTGGACTCCCGACTGGGGCCAGCAGGGAGCGTCCGCCCAGCAGCCAGGCGGCAGAGGTCCTCCTTCTGCGCTTGGGGTAGGAGCTGGGCATGGCAGAGGCACTTCCCAGCAGGACCCCCACCCTCTCCCACCCAACCACAACCCCAACCCGGGACAGGCCTTACAGGAAGACACCCCAGCCCACCCAGGGGGCTCCATGCAGGTCACTGGGACCTCCTTCCAAGAGCCCCCACTGTCTGGAGCCTGTGTGACCTCACGAACTGACAAAGCTTCAGCCTCTCACTGTACAATGGGCAGATGGTCTGTCCTACCGCCACAGGGACCCACCAGGATGGGGTTGGCACAGCCCTGAACACCCTGGCAACCACCTTCCCCAGCCCTGGCTTCCCCGCCTGTAACACAGCTCTCTGTCCTGCTCCAGGCACCGCTCTGGCCCTCAGGAGGCAGCTGGAGCCACCTTCAACACAAATCAACCTGCGTTCTTCCCCCTAAGCCTTCCAGGGCCTTCCAGCCTGGCACCCTCCTGGCTAGGAAAACAGCAAGGCGGGAAAGGCTTGCTCCAGGTCCCTAGCCAGTTCGGCCACCCTCCCACAGGAGCACCTGGCTCAAGGGCGTGTCCCAGAGAGCACAGCCCAGCCGGCTGCGTTCCCTGGATCCTTCGTCCACTGTGCCTGGAACCCCAGCAGCTCGGCAGGCTCAGGATCCGCACTTCAGCTCGTCAGCTCCGCACACGCAGCCTGTCGGCATGGTCTCGTCCCACATGAGAGAAGAGTACACTGAGGCTCAGAAGCTGACATGGCCAAGCTGGCACCGCCAAGCTAGCCCTTTCCTGAGTCCACCTTCTTCCCATCCTGTAACCCCCATCCCCACCTTATCTCTTCCAGGCCCACTCCTCAGCAGGCGCCCTTTGTCCCACATGGGCCTGTGGCACAGCTGCCCCACTCGGTGCCATCCTGTTTCCAGTAGGCCAGAGCAGGCACACACAGTAGATGCTCCAGGGCTAGCCAGCTCAGTAAGAGAGGAATGCTGGACTGGCTGCCCGGGGCCAGAATCCACGCCACCTGACGACCCTCCCGGGGCCAGAATCCACGCCACCTGATGACCTGAGCTGCCCACCCCACTGGCACTGCTGCCCAGATGACAAGACCCCTCCCCTGCCCATTAACTGACCTTTCCCCAAAAGAGAGGCACAGCTAGTGTTCAAATTCCTGCCCTCCTCCCAGCAGGGACCCTGGCACGTCACTTCTCCCCGAGGGTCCTTCTCTGGCTCTAGGGCAGGACGGATTATGAACACTTACCCCAGTGGTCTCAGTCCTCTAGCATTAAGGGAGGTGAAACGCATCAAGTGCTACGTATGAGTCGATCGTGGTCCTGACCGGTGGCACCGCAGCTCAGATAATGGGGTCGGTCCTGGCTGTACCTTGACCACCAAGCACTGCCGGGAAGCCCCACCTTCACATGGCACGGGGTTACAGTCACGGGGGGGGCGGGGGCTACACATTGGGTTAGGCCTGCTTCCTCTGAGCCAGTGGCAGGGTTCAGGGGGCCGGGGAGCGAGGGCCAGGCCAGGGTGGGTGAGGGGAGGGAGCCCCATCTGTCCCCTGCCAGGATGCCCTTGGGGGCAACAGCAATAACTACACTGCATTTCCATTCCTTCCAGAAGCATCGACCCAGACACGGAGGCACCCCTGCATCCAGGGAAGATGCCAGGAGAGGGGCCAGGAGCATGGGGGCACCCCTACACCTGGAGAAGATGCCAAGGAGGTACCAGGAGGCCCAGGGGCACCCCTACATTAAGGGAAGATGCCAAGAGAGGAGCCGGGGGCACAGGGGCACCCCTACATCCGGGGAAGATGCCAGGAGAGGAGCCAGGGACATGGGGGCATCCCTACACCTGGAGAAGATGCCAGGAGAGGAGCTGGTGGACATGGGGGCAGATGAATGGGGGCTGCAGGACGGCGGGGTGGCGCATGCACCTAAGGAGAAGCGGGGGTGCACTGGATGACGGTCCCCAGCGCCCCCAGTTCCTCTCCAGGAGGAAGGTAGACCTGAGGGCCCACTCTCAGGACCCCAGCTGAGCCCTGAGCCATGTGGTCATCCCTGACTCAGTTCCACTTCCAAACCATGAGGCTGCCACTGAGGCAGCCAAGTAGGTGGCCGCCAGGACCCTCCGCCCTCTGCTCAGGCTCGGGGGTGGAAGGAAGCGCCCATCCCTGTTCCCATCCCACCGGCCCCAGGAGGCCAGCCTACCCGATTGGCGGGCGTGGGGCAGGTACCTCGCCCCCTGGGCCACCCCGCAATCGCACTCACCCCACTCACAGGGCACCAAAGTCAGGCGGCAGCGACGCCACACCGACCACGTCCCTGTGTGAAGTGCGGTGCCCCACCTGCAGCCTCGGCCACGTCCCTGTGTGAAGTGCGGTGCCCCACCTGCAGCCTCGGCCACGTCCCTGTGTGAAGTGCGGTGCCCCACCTGCAGCCTCGGCCACTCCCACCCAACCCCGAACCACGTGGACAGGACGGGTCTTATCGGCCCCTGGACCCCACCCAGGTCCCTGCCTAGGGGTCCTGCGGGCAGGTCCAGGTCGGAGGGAGGGATGGGAAATCTTTTATACCTCATGGCTGTTCACCCATGTGACTGAGCGTCACACCTGTCCTGCCAGGAAGACCTGTCATTGCTCCCATTTCACAGGTGCGGAAACGGAGTGGGAAGAAGCCCAGTTTCCAGCAAGCAACTGGGAAGCCGCCTCCTGCTGCCAGCTCCGCCTCCCCGCTGCACTTGCTAGGAAACGCCACTGCGGGCAGGGGAGGTGCCAGGGACCAGAGGGAGGAGCTGCCAGCAAGGGTGGCCAGGGCAGAGGTGACAAAGTGCCCTGCGGTGGTCGGAGAGGCAAACATCCGCTTACAGCCTTTGCTCAGGTTTGGGACCTCCATGGACCAAGGCAAGCCCAAGGTCTTGGGGGGAAAAATCACTGCTCTCCGCCAGCCCCAGGCCCAGGAGCGCCCGGCTCAGCCCCTCTGGCCAAATGCCACCTGGAAACCAGCCTGGTACCCTTTCCACTTAACTCACCCTTTCACCAGGACCTGCCAACCAAGGAAGGGCCTCCCCAAGCTACACCACTGCCATCTGGACATAAGTCCCCAAGGAGGTCACGTGCCCAGGCACTGGGCACCAGCGGACACTGCCCACCCTAGCGGTGAGCGGGAGGGCTCATGCCAGCTTATGCCCCTCTCAGGCTGACTGTGTGCACCTGTTCCCGAGTCCTGGGGCAGTAAAGCCATGTCTGTATGGCTTGGAAGGAGGTATGCCACAGAAACTGACCAACACTCCAAGTCAGGATTTGGTTTGGCATTTCTCAGGTGTGCCCTCCCGTCACTTTTGAGCCCAGCCACCCATGACGACTCCAAGACCTCTCACCATCCAAACTGCCTACCCGTCTGAGAGAAGGCCACCCGCCCCGCCTTCCTCCGGCCTCTCGAGTCCAGTGCCTAACTGCATTAGCCAGCCACCCTCACCACGTCCTGGGCTGGCACTGCAGAGAAGGAGCAGATGAGGCCCCCAGCCTTACTCCAGTGGTCAGGGCAGGCTTCCGGGAGGAGGGCAAAGGCAGACAGGAGGAGGCCAGTGAGGAAACCGCCTGGAGGGCACGTGTCATCCCGCCTGCATCTTCTCCCATCTCACCAGCTGCCTGTGGGAGCCTGCCAGTGACCTGCCAGCTCCGCCAGCCAGCCACGCCCACCCTCCAGGTCCAGCGCTGGGCGTGGCACAGAGTAAGTGCTTGGCAAACACGTTGAGGGTGTTGAGGGGTGACCAGATCCCTAGTGGGGGTATTTGGAAACAGCCCAGGAGTTACTACACAGGGCAGCTTCTCCTCCTTACAACAGTGAAGGGAGCCAGTGTGACAATGGGGAGACCCCCAATTGCCTAATTCCACTCAGGCGACAGGCTCGGGCCCCCCGTTTACAGCAGCCTCTAGAGTGGCCAACCAGCCGCCCCTCTGCAGATGGGAATGCCAAGGCTCTGCTTAGCCCTGCGGGTTAGGGGCTGCACAGACTCCTCCTCTCTGGGCCTCAGTCTCCTCATCTGAGATATGGAGTTAGCAAACTTCCTGGGAGGATTTCAGGAGCTCCATGAAGCATGGCTCTGCTTAGGGCTGCCGAGGGGCTGCTGTTTGTGCAAGGCCATGGGAACCCTGTGTTCAGTGACCTCCATCTGGTCTGGAGCCGCAGACACTGCTCCAGCAGTCAGAGCAGACTACAAGGATGCCCAGCACCCACCATCACGTGCGGGGCACACCCCAGAGCCCACAGGCAGAGAGAGGAGGTGCAGTACTTGCCTTTCTGCCTTGGCTGGGGGTGCCCGGGCACACTGTGAGCAGCTGGCCTGGACCCACACTGCCCTTAAAGCTGCTATCAGAGAGGGTCAGGGAAGCCCCCTCGCTAAGGGGCTGTCAGGGCTTTCCCTCCAGGAAGCAGCAGGCCAGGGCAAAACTGCTCTGCCCACTTGGAGCTAAGCACCCCACCATCCACCCCTGCGGCCACCAACTGCCCAGGAGATCCCAGGGGCATGTGAGGAGTCACCCGTTTAATTCCTGCGGCACGTGGACAGCGGCTGCTGACCTGATTCTACCCTGGGCTGCTTGGAGGGCTGAGGCGCCGCCCGAGTCCCAACACTGGATGGTCTGAGCCGGACTCCACCCGGCCGAGATCTGACGCTCCGCTTCCCCGTAACTCCACGGACATCCACGACCCACCCTGGAGGCAGGGAAGGCTGTGGGGGTTCCAGCCCCCCAAACTGTGCAGCTGAGGAAAGAACTGAGCCGTGCGTGAACAGGGGCAGAGCCAGATCCTGGGCGGGACCCTGGGCAGGATGAACTCAGAGCAGGAGGTCTTCCGCGCCCCCAGAAACAGGAGCGGGTCACCCCTTCCAGCCAGGGGTGTCCCGTGGCTCGCCTGGGGAAAGGGCGGCCTCCCGGGGCTCGGGCCCGGCACGTGGCAGCCTCCAGGCCCACGTTCGTTGTCCGCGGAGCGGCCGCCAGGCGCAGGGTCCCGGGACGCGCGGGCAGGGGGAAGGCGGCGGCCCTCCCCCCTGCGCGCCCCGAAGCCGTGCCCGGAGCAGGCAGCGGGCTCGCGCGCGCACGGCCCCCCACGCGCCTGCACAAAGCGCCGCGCGCCCCCGCCCCGAGCGGGCGCGGAGGAGACTGACCTGGCGGTCCGGGCGGCGCCGGCACGACGGGCGGAGGGCTCGGGACGCGCGCGCCCTGGCGCACAGGCGCGGCCGCCGCTCCGCCGGCTCGGAGCGCGCGCCGGGTCACGTGGGGGCACGGCCCAATGGGAGCGCACCCCAGGCCGCGGCCGCGCGCCCGCCGCCCCCGCGACCGCCACGGGCCGGGAGGAGGCGGCCGCGGGGGCTGACCTTGGCTCCCGGGCATGGCGGACGCCTAGGCCGGGTCGGCCTGGGACGGGCGGGCGTCGGAGGGGCAGTTCTGAAGCTCGAGTGAAGAGGAAGAGGGTGGGATGCGGCGGAGGCCAGGGAGTTCACGAAACTTCTGGAGTTCTCAGTTTCCCCCTCAGTTGACGGGGGCTAGCTGAGGGGGATGGGCTGGGGCGACAAGACAGAAGCCACCCGGTCCGGGTACTTGGGGTCAGACCGGCTTCAGGACCCCCGACCCCCGTGTTATCAGAGCAGGTGGGGCGCCCACCAGACACGTGATGCTCGGAAGGGCAGGAGGCGCCCCGCCCCGTGCCCGCAGGCGGCGAGGCCCGCCCAGGTGAGGGCCGCCTCTCAGCCTCCAGCCTGCCCATGGGGAGCTCTCAGGGGGCTCCCTTGGGGACCTTGAGGACGTCCTCTTCTGGGTCACCCCCTTCCTAGTGAGGCTTGTGACTCCAGTTACTGGAAAAAAACTGGCACTGGTTCGTGTAGGAGGCCCAAGAAAAGAGGAAACAGAGGCAAGCTGGGGTCTCCCAGGGGGCCTCACCCACCCGGCCCTGTTGCATGCCAGTCCCTGGACTCTTGGCCCAGGCGGATGTTCAACTGCTCGAGTCCTGCCTCCACTTCCCCTAAAGATGCCCTTCCACCTGTTCACCCTCAGCAGCCAGAGAGACCCCGGGAAGATGGGAGCGAGAGCCACCTTCCTCTACAAAGCCTCCAGGCACCACCTCACTGGGAAAGGCCGGAGACCCTAAAGTGTCCCAAGAGCACCTGACTGGGCTCCCTCCCGGCCACCTGGTTGCCAGCCTCTCTGAGAGCGCCTGCAAGCTATTCTTCCAGCCCAAAGCTTCCTTCCCGCCTAAGGGCCTTTGCACCTGCTGTGCCTTCTGCCTGGAAGTTCACCCCAGACTATCCCAGGGGCTCCCTCCTTCGAATTGCATGGTCCCCATCAGCTGCCGCCGCCTCTGAGGGCTCAGCCTCTGCTGGCCCTCCAGTCTCTCAGCCCCACTGCAGTCTCGACTCTGCCAGAAAATCCCCCGATCAGAGACAACACACGTCATGGGCCAGTCCCCAGTGCCCAGCATCTGGCGCAGAGCAGGCGCGTACAAATCCTGGGCAGGTGGGCAAGCCGATGGTGTCCAGAGAGCCCTGGTCCTTCCTAAGGGCAGGGGTGGAGATGGCAAATCCTGGACAGGTGGGTGAGCTGATGGTGTCCAGAGGGCCCTGGTCCTTCCTAAGGGCAGGGGTGGAGGTGGCTTGGGGGACAGAACCTGGAAGACCCGGGTTCAAATCTGAGCTCATCAGCTCATTCGGTCCTCACACAGCCCATGCTGGGAGAGCTTGTGTTCTCCCTGTTTTACTGATGAGACGGAGACAAGGTCAGCAAGTCCCGAAGATTGCCCAGCAAGTTGGGAGTACAGCTGGTACAATGCCCACATTTAGCTGCTAAACCGGGTGTCTACTTGGTGTGTTCAAGCATGCACGGGAAGGTGGAGGCAACATCCCTGGTGCTCCAGCTTTGAGGTCCTAGGAAAAAGGGAGCCTCCCATTCAATGCTTCTATTGCTAGGAAGTTCGGCACCTGTAAAAGCAGCTGCTTCCCATTTCATTGTGGGTCCATTGTAATTATTACTTCTTAAGTATTTAGCTTCAGGCTGGGCACAGTGACCCACACCTATAATCCCAGCACTTTGGGAGGCTGAGGCAGGAGGATCGGTTGAACCCAGGAGTTCAAGACCAGCCTGGGGCACATAGTGAGACCCCATCTCTACAAAAAATAAAAAATTAGCCAGGCATGGTGGCATGCACCTGTAGTCCCAGCTACTCGGGAGGCTGAGGTGGGAGGATCGCCTCAGCCCGAGAGGTCAAGGCTAAAGTCAGCCCTGATTTCACCGCCACACCCCATCCTAAGCGAAACAGTGAGACCCTGTCTCAAAAAAATAAAGAAAAGCATTAATAAATGCATGCTTGGCTTCACCTAGCCTGAGCAGCAGCAACACCCCTGCCTGTTCCGTGCCTTTTCTCCTCCCCTGCCCAGAATCTCAGAGAGGTTTCTATCCCGGCCACCTAAATTTGCTGGGGTGAGTGGGGGCTCCTGAGAGCTGCAGCCTCCTTCCTCCTCACACTCCTGTCATCCTGCAGGGAGTCAGGAGCAAAGGAGGCTCCTCCTCGCTGGATTCATTTCAGTTCTCAGACCCTCACCGAGTGCTGACCATGCGCCAGGGACTGCCACCCACCTGCCATCCCACCAGGTCCACACGGAGCCCTGCAGAGGAGTCCCCGACACCCCCATTTTGCAGATTAGGAAGCAGAAGCTAAGCGAAGGCGTTGAGATTCAAACCCAGGCCTGGTGAAGCCAGAGCCGTCCAGCTGCTGTGAGTGGAATGGGCCGGGCATGAAGGGGTATAGGGAGCATCCTGGGATTTCACAGCTGAAGAGAGCTCAGTGATCGTGTTTTATAGAGGAGAAAATGGGGCCTCGGTAATGATGGCTGAGCCACGAAAAGGTGGGGTCAGAATTCAGGCCCAGGCTCCTGGATTCCAGACTCCAGAATCTTCCCCCCACTGGGACTGAGGTACGTTCCACAGAATGAATCCCAGCTCCACCTACGCCGGTCACTGGACCTGCCCAGGCCTGGAGGCATGGCCCGGAGGAGGCCCCCAGCGGGTAGAAGATTGGGGGTGGGGTGCGGACGGCGCAGGACAGTCTAGACGGTGGTGGGGCCCAGTGGGGCTGGCGAGATTAGCAGATTAGCTCCAGGGAGGAGAAAGATGAGGTCAGTGCTAAGTGGATTTCTGGAAAGCCTCCTCCAGCCCAGAAGGATCCTACAGGAGGGGCCCAGGCTGGGGGACCTACATCCAGCCACGGAGGGCATGGGTGGGTTCATGGCACCAGCAGCAGCTCCTGAGCCCCCATCACTGGGCTGCACCCTTCCACCACTCCTGGTCTCAGTTTCCCCATCTGTAAATGTCACAGTAGCTCCAACCTCATGGGGCTCTTGGGAAGGCCCCGTAAGATGGTGCCTGTCAAGGGCTGGGTTGCTTCTGCCTGTACAGAGCACTGTCCTTCCGAATCCTCCTCCAGCCCTGAGGGTCAAACGAGAAAAACGAGCGTGTCATGTGGTGGGAAGTTAGGTAAACAGCAGGGTGCAGCAGTATACGTCTAGGAAGAGAGTAAGTGTGGGGGATGATGCTCTCGGGACCACCTCACATCCCCTCTGTGCCCCGATTTCAGTGGCGGTGGCCCATGCTGAGGGGGAGTTGGACCCTCCTCCTTACCCAACAGTGCCCGCCTTCCGTGTGTACTAAGCCCCAAAGGGCAGAGGAGGGAGCAGCCCAGGCCAGCCCTCCAAGGCGTGGCAGGGCGCTGGTGGATGCACCCGCCCTCATCTGCAGAAGGACCGCCCTCAGGTGTCCAGCACAAGCCCCAGGAGGTCCTGAAACCAGCTGAGACCTTGATAACACACCTGGATGGCTCCCTCACCTGGCGTCACCACAAACAAACCACCTGCACCATGTCCTTGTCTCAGGCTCTGCTTTCGAGGGAGCCAGTGGAAGCAGCCGTGCCCCACACCCGTGCAGAGAGGAAGCTGGACCTGGGGCAATGGCGTGCAGGAGCTGTGAGGGTCATTTTCACTTCCCTCATTCCCCCAGTTCCATGAATGCGGCCACGCTACTGTGATGACATCTTCACTGTGTATTAGTTGCACCTGTGAAGCTTGCTCTGTGTGTGTGTGTGTGTGTGTGTGTGTGTGTGTGTGTGTGTGTGTGTGGTCGGGAGTTCTGAGTGGCTGGGCCGGGCAGTTCTGGCTGGGGTCTCATGAGACACAGTCACATGGCTGGGGTCCCAGGCATGCAAGGGCCCAACTGTGGCTGGGGGATCCCCTGCAGAGCCCGCTCACCATCCCAGCCGGGCAGGCCGTGCGGGTTCTTAGGTGCCTCCTCCATGTCTTTCTCTAGATGCCCCTCTGTAGGGATGCTTGGGTGTCCTCCTCAGGAGAGCCAGGTACATGTAATCTGGCCTCAGAAGCCACCCAGCGCCACCTTGCTGTGTTCTGTGGGGCACCCAGGCCTGCCTTGACTTGGCATGGGCGGGATAGGAGCACTTCCTGAGCCTACAAGGATGAGGTCATTGCAGGCTGAGCTTGGGCCCTGCGGCTAGGGTGAAGGTGGGGCAGTCCTGACTCGGACTTCTTAGACCAGCAATGAGGGAGGGTGTGGGAGCTGGATGGGACAGGGCTGGGACCCCTGCACCGGTGGGGCTCCCCTAAGCCTGGATGCTCCAGCCGTGTGGCCCCTTGCCAGCTGAAAACACTCCTGGCTCCCACTGCCCATGCTTGGCAAACTTTCACTGAGCACCTGTGCCAGGCATCCCTGGGACCTGCGGCAGGAGCCCCGAGGACAGGGCCCCAGCTACTGTAGCGGGGTACACAGGAAGCATGTCCCAGGCACTGCATCTGAGCAGGGATCTGCCGGCCAAGCGTGCTTCCTAGAGGAAAGGGGCTGGCGCTCAGCAGGCAGGAGGGGGGCATCAGCAGGGACTCTGTGGCCTGGTGCTCCGGTCCCAGGCAAGAGCTGGGGTGTCTCCGGGGGATGACGGGGCCTCCCTCGGGTTGACCATGGTCAGATGTCCCATCACACGCAGCCCTGTGTGGCCTCAGCCCCATCTGGCACCTGCCATTGCACCTGGTGGCCCCCAGCTCCCAGAGGACCACCGCCCATAGGCGGTCCCGCCTGTGAGGAGGCCCCGGAGGGCCAGGGCGGGAGGGCCGGCTTTCAGGGCCTTGGCCTCAGGCACGTCACACGGGCGCCCCCTCGTGGGGCCTGTGGGCAGGGCCGCGGGTGCCACCTAGGCGCAGATCCCGGGCGCCGCCCTCAGCCAGGTCTAAGGCTCTGCCGCTGATGTAGGGCAAGGCTAATCTTTGAATGAGAGGCCTGCCTTTCCATTTTGCCCCAGGCCCCTAAAATTACATATCGTGTCCTGCCTGCAGCCCCCACCTGGGCCTGGCCTCCTCATCTGCTGGGGTTCAAGGGAGACGCCAGCAAAAAGCACCCACATGCCAGTCCTGCAGCACCCCATTGAGGGGGAGAGGCAGAGCCGCAGCTGGGGTCCGGCTCCCCACCCCCGAGTCCCCAAGAGGGAGGACGAGACCCCTCGGCAGGTGCAGCCCAGACCACTGGCAAGCGGGGAGCGACGGCTGGTCTGCAGGAAGACCCCCGGCTGGGTCTCAGCAAGCCGGCCCCTCCATGTGACCTAGGCAAACCTGAGTCTGCAGAGGGCAGGCCCCACGGGAGGTCTCCAGGGGACTGGGGAGTGGCCTTCCACCTGGGCCTGTCCAACCCACCCACCCAGGCTCAGAACACTCCTGTCCCCTGTACCCTGGGCGTGGGTCTCTGGCCCGTCCTGAAGCCCGTTGTGTGTACTTCTGTGCGAGGGCACTGACAGAGCTCTCATCCAGCTGCATTTTCTGGGGACCTCGTAGACCCTGGAGGGGCCCACAGGGCTCAGAGACCGCCACTAAACCAGGAAAACCTCCCTGCTTCTGGCATTGAAGTTCCCAACCCTCAATCCAAGAACAACTTGGAGCGTTTGTGATGCGGCTGTTTTCCCCTGTTCTTTCCAGATTCGGTGAAGCTCCCTGAGCTGAGGAGAGAGGAGAGATGAGGAAGGCAGAGAGGGGACAGGGGGAGGAGACTAAGGGACAGAAGGAAGAAGGGGAGGAGGGTGAGGGAGGGGAAGGGAAAGGGGGGAGGGGGGAGGGAGGGAGGGAAGGAGAGAAGGAGGTGGAAAGAAGGGGGAGAGGGAGGGAGAGGGAGGGAGGGGGAGAGGGAGGGACAGGGAGGGAGGGAGGGGGAGAGGGAGGGACAGGGAGGGAGGGAGGGGGAGAGGGAGGGACAGGGAGGGAGGGGGAGAGGGAGGAACAGGGAGGGAGGGGGAGAGGGAGGGACAGGGAGGGAGGGAGATGGGGGAGAGACAGAGAGGAAGAGAGAGAGGAAAGGAGATAGGGAGGGAGGGGGAGAGGGAGGTGGTGAAGGGGAAGCAGAGAAGGGGAGGAGGCAGAAGATGCTGGGGAAGGGATGAGAGAGGGGCCTGGGGCCTGGGGCCTGTGCCTCCCACTTCTTAGCAGATGAGGCCTGTTGGAGAGGTTGAGTTAGGGAGCTCAGTGCCCCCATAGGGGACAGAGCAGGGCTGACTCTAGGGATGCAATGGTGCAGAGGGTCCAGATGTCCCCAGCAGGCCCAGAGAAAGGCAGAGCAGCTGGCCCACAGCCAGGGACCCAGGTCTGGGCAGGCTGTGCCATGCCCAGCAGCAGGGAGCGTGGGGCCAGGCCCCCATGCCCGTGTGTGCTGAGCCTGCATGCTGAGCCCCTGCGGGGAACCAGGTGGGGACAGAGTGACCCTCCCCTGAGGTTGTGGGGCCCAAACACTGACACTGCCCAAGACCTGGCAGGTGCAGGCTGAGGAAACCCGAGTCCCCGACCCCGTCACCCTGGAACAGGACCTGTAGGAGGCAGCCTCCGCCCCGGCCCGACAACTCCTCATCCTCCCCCTCCCCCTCCCCCTCCCCCTCCCCCTCCCCCTCCCCCTCCCCCTCCCCCTCCCCCGTGTGCATCTGTCTTCTCCACTGGCCTGGGATCCATCCGCAGTTGCCATCTCCTGCGTCCCCACCAGTGGGCACTCAGGGACAGGAGCTGAGAGAGGCCCTGTGTGAGACGCAGGGACGCAGGCACCAGTGGGGGCCGCATGGCTTGCTGGAGTCCCACCTTCCCGGCCGCTCTGGAGGCAGGGAGGGCCATGGGTCTCATAGCACGTCCTCAGGGCTGCTGACCACCTCCGTGGGGCCTTTTCCCAGGAAAAAGCCTTCATTCCCAGGGAGCCACTGTTGCCAAAAGTACGGCTTGACAGGTACCCATCAGCGGACACGTGCCGAACCCGAACGGTGCCTTAAACGGGGGTGCACACTGGCCCAGAAGAGGGCAGGGGCAGCTGGCCAGCACCCAGGGACCCGCTCTCCCTCTCAGCTCAGGTGGCCACGCCCCGCCAGTTACTAGGAGAGTCCTCGTGGACAGCGGATTACAGCCTTCGGGCTGGAGAAGTGGCCGCCCTGAGTCGCCTCCCGATCATCACAGTCCCCCCCTGCAATGACAGGCCCCCGGAGCTGACTGTATGATAAAGCATATTGTTTGCTGAGAACGATGGCAAAGAAAACGAGGCTTCCCCCCTACAAGTGGAAACCTGCTTGGGGCGTGCTAAAGCAGCAAAACAGTCCGTGGATGCCATACACAGTGGCAAGGGTTCTTTCGGCGGGGACACGTGACCTGCCCCCGGGGCTCCCTCGTGGAGAATGCTTTCTGGTTTGTCTGTGATCAGTGGTGAGCAGGCACCAGCTGCCTCCCTAGTGAGCACACCCAGAACGCCTGCTTGTTAATAATTATCACCTGTTCAGAGAGAATAAATGCCTGGGTCTGCGTCTGCTCGAGGCCCTCAGCTCGGAACGCTGTCAGCCCCTGAGGCCCTCGCCCGGAAGGCTGCTGGCCCCGGAGAGTCCCGCTTTGCTGTTCTGCCTGGGTGTCTGCTTCTCCATGCCTTCCGCGCCACCTGGCTGGGGTCTCTGCGGCCGAGCTGGTGGTCTTGGTATTTCTTCTTGCAAACAGAACCCCATGGGGAACCCCAGGTTCTAGCTGTGGTGTGTTCCTCTATCCGGCAAGCATCGGTCAAACACTCTTGCATGCTGGGCCTGTGCCAGGACAAGGCAACAGCAGACCCTGTCCCCTGGCCACATCAGGGAGGGGTTGGGGAAAAAGCGAAGGAACCACAGGCGGACGGTAGCGGTGGAGGCCAGGCGCCTGCAAGGGCAGCGCCAGGCCCAGAGCCAAACGCCAAGAAAATGCAGGAGCCCCTGATGCCAGCGCGCTTAGCCAGCGTCCGCCTGGGGGCTCAAGATGCTCTCGGGGTCCACACTGAGAGAGAGGCTGGAGCTGGGCCATTGCCCAAGGAGTTCAGAACCAAGTGAGTTTAGAACAGGAGGTGGGGCTTGCGGAGGGGGACTCCCACATTTCCGGCAGGGCTTAGAGAAGTGGATCCCACCCTGGGAGAGTAACCAAGGCTCTCTGGGGACTCCTCAGGTGGTCAGTGGGGAGAGGAGATTCCCCGCCCCCCGGGGAGACCGGCCTGCTGGCCTGGGCTAGGCAGCAGCTGAAACTCCTTTTGGGGAATTTTCTTTGGAGCTGATTTATGAGGCACAGAAGAACCCAGTGTGGGCGAGCCCCACCCGCTGCGTCCAAACACGGCCTGTTGCCGTGGGCACCTTCACCTTGCTCCTGGCTCAGGGAGGGGGCGAGCTGCCAGGGCACACACAGCCCCCTGCCCAGAGCCGGCCTGATCCCCGACCTCTGGCCCTGGCAGCATATGGGCTCCCGGCCTGGCAGATTTCTTCTCGTAAACAAACCCCACAGGGAGCAGCTCCAGGCTGGAGCACAGGCTTATTCCTTTACCAGCAAGCATCAGCCGAGCCCCCCTGCGTGCCAGGCCCATGCCAGGACGAGGCGATACTAGGCCCCGTCCTCCGGCCACGTCAGGGAGGGGTCAGTGAACAAGAAAGGCATGACAGGAAGATGCGGTGAGCGCGGCCAGGCGCGTGCACAGGCAGCGGCTGGTTCCCCTCCCTGCAGGGTGCACCACCTGCGGCGGGCCAGCAACGCTCCCCACTCAGGGACGGGGAAACGGACAGGGTGGGAGCAAGTCACTCTGGAGGAGGATCACTTACGGCAGGCGTCCCCGAACTTTTTACACAGGGGGCCCGTTCACCGTCCCTCAGACCGTTGGAGGGCCGCCACATACCGTGCTCCTCTCACTGACCACCAATGAAAGAGGTGCCCCTTCCTGAAGTGCGGCGGGGGGCCGGATAAATGGCCTCGGGGGGCCGCGTGAGGCCCGCGGGCCGTAGTCTGGGGACGCCTGGCTTAAGGAATTCAGTGGGATGAGGCCTAGGTATCCGAAAGAATTGAAAGCCGGGACTCAAAAACTAGCATGTGGACATGCGTAGCCGCGCTATTCACAACAGCCAAATCCAGGAAACGGGCAAATGGCTGTCCGCCATCACTGGTAGCGCATTTCTACAGTGGAGTAGCATGCAGCTGTGAAGAAGGACGCTCTGATCCATGCTGCAGGGTGGATGATTCATGAGAACACGAGGCTGAGTGAAAGAAGCCAGACACGGCAGACTGTCTATTGCGTGCTTCCATTTGCACAAAATGCCTGGTGTCGACAGATCCTAGAGATGAGCGCAAGATGGTGGTGGCCGGGGATGGGGGGAGGAATGGGGTTCCCGTTCGGGTGATGGAAATGTTTTGGGAACAGATGATGGGGCTCCACCCTGTTGGAAATAAGTGTTGGAAATAGATACTCTCGTGGCATGATGGCTACTGGGAGTGCCCTTCCCACAGTCCAGGAAGTAAAAATTGCGTTGCCGAAAGATCCTTTGTCTCAGTACTAATTTTTCTTTGCAGCACCTGCAAATGTGCTGAGTGAGGCCGGGTTGCACGCGTCTTTCCTGAATAAGAACAGGACGCCGTTGTGAGGAGAGAGGCTGCTCACCGGGACTGGGTGGCCAGGCCATCACCGCTGTACGCCAGCCCCTTCGGGCTTGGGGTCACGCCCCCTTGTATTAGGCCTGGCCACCACTGGCTGGTCCCTGGAATTCGAGCAGAAGGGATGAATGTGGCGGGCACTTTTAGGAACTGGTGCCGGTCCTTCCACTCTTCCCCCAGCACCGTGGACCTGAGGCCCTATGTTGAGACCACAGCGGCTGAAGGCAGTGGCAGAGCCGCCATTCATTCAGGTCCCCAGGCCACCGAGGGGCGAGAGCCCCATCCCCTGCCGCACCGACATGCATTCCTGGCATCGAGAGACTCACTCTGCCATCGCTAAGGCCACAGAGGAATCGGGCGTCTGTGGCTGACGAAAACCCAGATGGTCCTGGCCACTCACCTGCCCTGAGGGGCCGACGTGTGAGCTGGGCCCTCAGCGAGGGGAGCCGGGGCCGGCCTGAAGTTAAGAGTGCTCCTGGCCGACCCGCAGCACACGTGTGCCTGGTGTGCTGAAGGATAGTCGGGGCCTGGCAGAGCCCTCAGTGGGAGGCACAGGCTGTGGGGGCCTGGGGAAGTGCTAGGCTTCCTCACCAAGGGTGAAAGCCCATGGCGTTTTTCAGCAGGGACAGATGCAAGGGTGCACGTCCCTGGCGTTTTTCAGCAGCTCCAGGTTGCAGAAGGGCGCTCTGGACCACGTGGACACTAGGTACTTTGAGAAGCAAGTGATGGAATCCCAGACTTCCCCGGGTTCCTGCTGAGGAAATTGAGGATCTCACATAACAGGAAGTACAGAGGGACTGTGGGCTCCAGGACAGGGTGACCACACCCAGCTGTGCCTCTGTAAGATTTTCCCCACCCTCATTCTCAGGCAGGCTCCCCTCATGCTCACAAAAAGGCTGCCTGTCTATCCCAGGACAGCAGCGCGCTCAAAACCCACAATAAGCTTCTGGCCACTTCTCATTGGCCCAAAGCCAGCTAGGCTCACCTGCCCTGAACCAATCATTGGCCAGGAGGGAGGGTAGCCCATCTATGATTGGTCAGAGGTGACAATTTGTAAAACCTCACAACCCAGCCATGCAGAAGAGGCTTTGAGAGCTCAGATCGTCAGGAACCCCAGCTCCAGCCCTGCTCAAACACTTGCCATAACTCCCTACTGCCTATGGGGCAGAGCCCCAACTCCTGAGTATGGCATTCTAAGCTCTGTGTCCCTAGATGATGTCACTCTTTAACATGGTGGATTTTGTGTTGTGTGCAATGACCCTGAAAGTTAATATGATTACTCCCTTGAGAGATGAGGCAACTGAGGCATGGGGAAGTTAAGTAACATGCCCAAGGGCCACTCAGCCAGCAGGTGGTGGTGGCAGGACTCACACCCAGACACTGGCCCAGAGCCTTCCCTGCCCACGCTGCCAGCATCTGGCCACTCCCCTCCCCGTGGACGGCCATGGCACCTCAAGCCCTCTGGCCGCTGCCTGGGGTTTCCTCTCTGCGAGTCATGCCATTCAGTCCGTGGCAGGCAGGTTCGCTCCCCAATCTTCACAGAAAACCAATTCAGGCGTCCCCTCCTCCAACAAGTCTTCCGGGCTTGCTCCTCTTGGCCTGAGGCCTCCCCTCAGCACTGGCCCTGGCCTGCTGAGTGACCTCCAGGCCTCACCTGTGAGAACGTGGATGAGCCTGGGAACAGGGCGACCGGAGACCCCCGTGGTCCCTGCCCCGTGTCCGGCCTCCCTCCCCCACCTGGAGTTTCCGCTGACGGCCTCAGTGTAAACACGCCGAGGCAGCAGGAGAAGACGTGTCAGCGGGCCTTAAACAAACCTGCTCAGCCGGAGATGGGGAGCAGGCTCACAGGCAGCGGGGGCCCCGGCTGGAGGGATTTGGATGGGATTTAAATGGGACTTGGTTTACAGAGGGAAAAAATAATTATCTACAAGGCCTCGGATAAAGTAAAGCCCATTTGTTCCTGCATGAATGAAGGGACACACGGAAACTGATGCCGTCTACTTGATTCTGGGCTCAGGCCATTACTCGGTGGGAGCCTGACTGCAGGCTGGCAGTGGGAAACAAACAGGCGGACCCCGGTATTCACTTGGACCAGCATCTCAGTGTGCGAGCAGAAGCCAAAAACTGGCTCTGGCACAGCCGCCTGGCTGCACAGTCATGGCAGATGACCGGCTGGGCACAGTGGCTCAAGCCTGTAATCCCAGCACTTTGGGAGGCTGAGGTGGCTAGATGGCCTGAGGTCAGGAGTTCGAAAACAGCCTGGCCAACATGGCAAAACCTCCATCTCTACTAAAAATACAAACTTTAGCCAGGTGTGATGGCAGGCGCCTCTAGTCCCAGCTACTCGGAAGGTTGAGGCAGGAGAATCGCTTGAACCCTGGAGGTGGAGGTTGCAGGGAGCCAAGATCATGCCACTGTACTCCAGCCTGGGTGACAGAGTGACTCCTTCTTGGGGGGAAAAAAAATGCTGAGAACCAGGCTTCTGCCCAGATCGCCGAAGTCAGCCCTGGGCCAGGCCCGGACATCCCGGTGGTTCTGATGTGCAGGCAGGCATTAGTGTACACGGACGCACTTGACCCCACACAGCCATGGACAGACCCAGACCACAACTGTTGCCTCATTTACTCCTCACACAGCCCCAAACGTTGCTGTCCTCACTATGCAGATGGGGAAACTGAGGCACGGGGAGGCTAAGTGACTTGCCTCTGGTGGCAGTTGGTGGGGCCTGGGTTGACATCCAAATCTGCCATCCCAAAATGTGCCCATCACGCGTTGATGAGTCATTTTTCTGTTGCCTCCTCCGTCAGATCGGGGTCCCCAGGGCAGATACTGTGTCCTTATCAGACCAGCAGTCCTCAGGGCCGCATCCCCGCCCCCGACTTGTGTGACTTGTGCGCTGGCATGGGCGGGCCTGGGTCCGAGCCCAGACTCTGCCCCATGCCAGCTGGGTGGTCCAGGGTCCTCAAGCCTCTGAGCTGCAATGCCCGGGCGCTTGTGTAAGGGCTGGGTCCCAGCATGCCTCGGATAGGGGGGCTAGTTCCTGGGGCTGGGGCTCTTGGGGAGGCAGCTCTGGTGGGCGGGGAGGGTGCTTCTCCCCTCCCCTGCCCCTGCCCCTGCCCGGGTGGAGGACATGACACATGAAGCATTCCCCTGGACAGTGGACAGTGCTGGGAGCCTTCCTCACCCTGCCCGGCAGTCCCACCCAGATGGACCCAGAGGCACCGTGAGGAAGTGCAGGCCCCATGGCCCAGCTCCCAGCAGGAAGAACACTGAGCCAGGGGCAGGCTGGCCCTGAACATTCGTGGGATTTTGGCAATTCCCATGCCTCTGGGCTTCAGGTTTTTCGTGGGTAAATTAAGGAGTCTGGACGCCATCCAGTCATGGCCGCACTGTCTGCTATGCTGGTCCACTGGGCCGGCCGCCCAGCGGGCCAGGGCGGGGGTGGGGGGCGGTCCATCCAGGCTCCTGGGGAGCAAGAGCCTCCTTGACTGGTGACGCCTGCCAGGGACCAGCCAGGGAGGAGGCAGCTGTGCCCCGGGGCGTCTCTCCACCTGCCACCGTCACCCACAACCTGGAAAGGGAAGTTGGCATCCAGCTACACATTTCTGCCTGCCGGTGTAGAGGCACAGTGCTGACACACAGTGCTGGTGACCCACGAGTGACTGACTGAGCAATGAGAGGGCAGAGAGGTTTCTGTGTTCACATTTATATTTTATTTTTTAGAAATAAATAATAAATACAAATCTGTGGGAAGAAGCCATTCGCAGTCAGCTGCTTCCCCCTGTCCAGAACAAATGCTCGCTCATGTCCCGTGAGAGTTGCTTCCAGTCACTCCAGGCAGCTTTTGGCTATTACTTGAGGAAGAAAAGGACGTGCCTTTATAGCACAGCAGAGCTCACCGTGCGGACGCCACACACGGCCAGGACGCACAGGGTGAAGCAGGAGAGCCGCCCGGCGCTGAGGCCTGGAACCAAGGCCCGGCAATGGTGTCTGGCCCCTGACGGCCTTCTCTGCCAGGGTCCCAGAGAAGGACAGGTAGACACAGGGTCGGTTGGACATGTGAGGCGGGCCGTCTGCGACCCATTTCTCTTTGGACGTTGGGGGCTCATCTGAGGCTCCATCCCAGTCTCTGACCTCCAGGTGACCAGGCTGCAGACAGAAAGCCCCTGGAGGGATCTGCGCATGGGAGCGGAGAAGCCCTTCCAGCAGCTGACCTGGGTCCAACCCTGCAGCTCTCAGGGTGGCTTCGGGGGCTGCCTGCCCCACCTGCACGGAGCGGGGCCGAACCACGCTACAGTTCTAACCCACCTGGGCTTTCGGACCCTTGACAGGCCCGATGGCCCCTCGTGGCACAGACATGGGCAACTGCACACACACACCAAGTCTAGGGGCTCGTGAAGCCTTTGGAGCTGCCCAGGACCCCAGATCCAGGCTCTGAATCAAAGGATGTGGGGGGCCTCCCAGCTCAAGGGAGGAAAGATTCTAAGAGCTTCCTCTTGGAGAATGTTTTCAAGTGACCCGACTGTCCACCCACCCGACACACAGGTGCCTGGTGAAGACAGAGGCGGGACTGGTGGCCAGCACCCCGGGGTCTTTGCTGGGTCTGAAAGGACCACACCCCCTTCCCTATCCACAGCCATGCCCTGCCTGCCCGCTGCCCGCTGCCCAGACCCCTGCAGGAATCTGCTTCTAGACACGGCCCACAGCAGCCCACCCACAACGGTCCTGCCCCTGCCCCCACCCAGAACGGGCCCTCAGTGTGACTCTCGCCTGAGGCCAGCTGCCCCTCCCACTACCCACCAGTGGGGTCTCTCCTCCCTCCCCTCCAGGAAGCCCCACCTCCTCCTCCACTGACCGGGACCTTCTACCATCTGCCACACTGCCAGGCAGGGCGTTTGGGGACGGGGCCCCCAGGGTCTGGCTGGGGTCTTCAGAGTTTCTCACACGCACATGCATGACCGACCCTCCGGTGAAGAGCACAGGCAGCTCCGTGCCCTGCTGCAGGGCTGCTGTCAGGAGGATACTGCCATCGCCGCCATCGCTCTCATGACGGCCATTTGTCCCTTTGTGTTTGTGGATCTGCTGCCTCGTTTCCTGTCAGACCCAAGACTCTCACACCCCCACAGAGAAAGGCCTGAGTCGCAGGGTCAGGGACAGTGCCCAGCATGGGCACAAGGCTCATTTCCTGAGAGCGGAGCTGGGCGGGGGGCGGGGGCAGTGAGGGCCGGAGCCCAGAGTCCAGCTCATCAGAGGGAACGCAGGGCCTGAAACCCAGATGCTCACTGTGACCCTCTCCGAAAGCAGAGGCCGGGCGGGATGGGAACCGGGGAGCTGGCCATCCACAGGCACCCCTGGCCAGGGGCAGCCACCCTGCAGCCTGGGAACATGCCCGCCCCGCCCAGGACCCTCGCCACCTCCCCGAGCTTCAGCGCTCCCACCCACTAAGCACCTTCCGGGCCTGCTCTCCTTCTTCCTGACACATAAGCAGGAAGTGGCCTCGGGCCTTCCACAGGCAGGCCTCGGGGTCCCAGACCCCAGCAGCGCCACGGACAGAAAGACAGACGCAGGGAGCATCTGGGAGGGGACTCGGAGCACCTCCCCATCCCTCACCAGAAAGAGGACTCCCACCCCGGCCCTGGACAGGGCACAGAGGTCACGAGGAATGCCAATGTAGTGCCACCTGGTCTACGAGAGGCTTTCGTAAGGGGACCAGGGTAGATGGGGGGGTCACTTGCATCAGGCTGTGTGTCCTGACTGCTGACTCCAGCCAGAGAATGAGCCCTGATCCTGCTCACACACTGAGCCCTGTCCCGCTCACACTGAGCCCTGATCCCACTCACACACTGAGCCCTGATCCCACTCACACTGAGCCCTGATCCCGCTCACACTGAGCCCTGATCCCACTCACACACTGAGCCCTGATCCCGCTCACACTGAGCCCTGATCCCACTCACACAGAGCCCTGATCCCGCTCACACACTGAGCCCTGATCCCACTCACACTGAGCCCTGATCCCACTCACACACTGAGCCCTGATCCCACTCACACTGAGCCCTGTCCCGCTCACACTGAGCCCTGATCCCACTCACACACTGAGCCCTGATCCCACTCACACTGAGCCCCGATCCCGCTCACACTGAGCCCTGATCCCACTCACACAGAGCCCTGATCCCACTCACACTGAGCCCTGATCCCACTCACACACTGAGCCCTGATCCCGCTCACACTGAGCCCTGATCCCACTCACACTGAACCCTGATCCCACTCACACACTGAGCCCTGATCCCGCTCACACTGAGCCCTGATCCCACTCACACAGAGCCCTGATCCCGCTCACACACTGAGCCCTGATCCCACTCACGCTGAGCCCTGATCCCACTCACACACTGAGCCCTGATCCCACTCACACTGAGCCCTGATCCCACTCACACACTGAGCCCTGATCCCGCTCACACTGAGCCCTGATCCCACTCACACAGAGCCCTGATCCCACTCACACACTGAGCCCTGATCCCACTCACACTGAGCCCTGATCCCACTCATGCACTGAGCCCTGATCCCACTCACACACTGAGCCGTGATCCCACTCACACTGAGCCCTGATCCCACTCACACACTGAGCCCTGATCCTGCTCACACACTGAGCCCTGATCCCACTCACACTGAGCCCTGATCCCACTCACGCACTGAGCCCTGATCCTGCTCACACACTGAGCCCTGATCCCACTCACACTGAGCCCTAATCCCGCTCATGCACTGAGCCCTGATCCCACTCACACACTGAGCCCTGATCCCACTCACACTGAGCCCTGATCCCACTCACACACTGAGCCCTGATCCTGCTCACACACTGAGCCCTGATCCCGCTCACACTGAGCCCTGATCCCACTCATGCCCTGAGCCCTGATCCTGGTCACACACTGATCCTTGGTTTTAGTCACAGCCTGAGCCCTGATCCTGGTCACACAGTGACCCTGACCCTGGTCACAGGCTGAAACCTGGCCCAGACCTCACACTTGACCCCCATATGGCCCCATGAGTTGGTCAGGACAGAGGTCAATGCTCTCAACTCCAAGTGAGCCAGTTGAGGCTCCGAGCCCTGGAGTCCTGGCCTTGGTCAGCTGCCAGGCTGGGACCTGAGCCCAGGCAGCTTAGACTTTGCGCCTGGTTCTCACTCCCACCTCCAAAGCACCTGAGGACCTGGCCTCAGCTGGTGCCCTAGAGGAGAAGTGACAGAGTTGGTGTTGGAGGAGGTAGCCCCTCCTGGATCAGTGTCCATGGGGCTGGGGGCAGAGAGGGTCTGTGCCCTGGATGGACAGACAGGGAACAACAGAACAGACGCTGGTAGGGTCAAGAGCTGGGTGGAGCTAGGGCTGCCAGCGAGGCTTGAGCCCCCCCCCCCGGGGGCCCCCAGGAAGACAGCTCAGGACAGAACAGGCCGACTGTAGCAGGTAGCAGAGACGGGGAAGGCTCTTCCTTAGTGAGAGGTTTCACAGCTCTTGGGACAACCTCAAACTGGGCCCCACCAGCAAGGCCTAGAATTCTGATCCCAAGAAGTCCACGTCCCAGCCCCAGGACACGCCCCTCCACCCACCGATCCCTTCTCCAACCTCAGTTTACCTGTCCGTAAAATGCAAGAGAATCAGGTTCACAGTGGCTTGTAGAAGCTTACAAGGCTGTGTGCCCTTCAGGACCTGGTTCTGAAAGGGTGAGGCGCACCTGCTGGACATCACTCACCCCATGGGGTCTGGAACACACCTCTGCCGAGCACAGTCACACTTCCGCCACCAGCCTCGTGGATCTGCTCACGGGAGGGACAAATGGATTGTGACTACCCCCGGGCTGGGGCCAGTCAGTCTACACGGCAGAGTGAGTTTGCGTCGACTAAACGCCTCCCTATCTCAGAGCAGTTTGGATTTCGGGATCCTGGGTTAGGGCTTCAGCAGCGGCATCTGAGAGCTGCTCTGCAGCCCCCACCAGGACCCTCCCTACCCTGCTGGGACTACCCGTTGTCGGGTGCCATCCACTCCCCTTTGCTCGGTTCCCAGCGCTCTCCCCCGCCTGCCGACCCGGAGACTTGGCACCAGCTTTCCGGAAAGTGACCTACCCCGCCAACAACAGCGTCTCCCCTCCCATTCCCGAGCACTCCTTCAGGATGGCAGGCAGTCAGCAGAGGCAACAGGACTCTATAAATAGTGGCCCTGACTCCTCCACCGCCTGGCTGGGGTTGCACCCCCACTGCCCAGATGGACAGACCCAGGTCGGCAGGAGACAGGCTGGGACTTGGCCAGGGCTCCCCCAGGAGGGAGGGGCCAACCTCAGCGAGGAGGGGAGGAACCCACTGCAGGAGGGTCTCTACACAGAGAAATGTGAGGCTCACAGCCACGGAGCCAGTTCGAGACCCTGGCTCACCTGCATAGTTCAAATCCCGGCTCCACCTCCCAGAGCTTTCGTTTCCTTGCTTGATAGTGAGGGTAGTATCGACAGCACATCCCCCTCCTACCATCCCCCAGGACCATCAAATCCCTTCCACTCACCAAGAGGTGGTCTCCTGGCCCCTAGGAGGAGAGGGCAGGATGCAGGTCCAACTCTTAGGATCCTCAAAACCCAACCAGAAGGAGGTGAAGCTGCAGCAGGAAGGAGTAAGGTTAGAAACAAGGAAGAACTTCCCGCACACAGAGCAGTGTGTACCACCCAGGAAGGCTCTGTGGGGAAGTCTCTACAGGCAGAAAAGGGGCTCAGGTGCCCGCAATGTGGCCATGCCAGCCTGGAGCCCTGCCCTCCCCACACATTTTTAAGATGAGTAGGCATTTGCATTTATTGAGCTTCTACTGTATACCTTCCCGTCAGCTCAGCAACGGAGAGGAGGAAGACACAAGTGAACCTTTGGTCCTATCTCAGAGAAGTCAAACATCTGGCTGGAGACAAACTTGGCCCAGAAAAATCCCAGCAGATGATCCAGGCCCAGACTGCCCCAGAATTCAGGGCTAAGACAAACCAGCAGGCAGGCTTCCTGGAAGAGATGACCTTGCAGCCAGAGGTGGGTTTGCACCTGCGGGAAAGGCCTTCTAGGTGGAGAGAACAGCGGGCGGAGCTGTGCAGGTGGGAAGGCTCAGGCTTCCGCAGAGGTGGTGAGGAGAGACAGCTTGAGTCACGTTTTCGGTCCTGAGCTGGTGGCCAGTGCCTGGGTGGGCTTGTCCCAGAAACCCTGAACCCGAGCAACTTCGTAAAAGTTTGGGATCACAGAACTTCCGAGCCAGAGAGTTCAGAGCTCAGAGCCTGGGTCTCCGCGTCCCGCTCCTTAGAGGTCACCAGTTCCCGTGCCCACCAGGGCCAGATGTCCCGCCAGTAGCTCTTGGCATGTGCCGGCCTGGGCCACTCACAGTGACCGAAGCCCATGGCTTTGAGGGAAGGTGGAGGGTGGGGCAGAGAACAGCAGCTGTCACTGCAGCGTCCCCGCACAGACGCTACCCCTGGACACCCGTGCTCCCCACTCCTGGGCCAGCGAGGCAGCCAAGGTCAGGAGGGCCGGAGTGCCCAGGACCACCCCTCTGAGGCCTGCCTAGCAGACAGACGCAGACAGACACAGTTATTCCTTTCCCAAGGGGCCATCAGGGGCTGGGGTGTGCTGAAATAGAAAGCAGGTCCCGAGCCCTGCTGGGGACGTGGCCTGTTCTTGACCTGGGCGGACTGGGCCGACTCTGGAGGGAGTTGCAGCTTAGCCCAGCCTGGCCAGCTCGTGGGGGCCACCCCAGGCAGGCGCCTGGGCCCAGGAGGGATCTCAGACCCCACCCTCTCTGCCCTGGGGTTCCCGGCCCTGGGGTTTCTGGCTGGCCTCGGGGTCCTTGCCACAGCTCCCCAGAGGCTGGGTTCCTGGAACTTCCAGAGAGAAAGCAGGCCTGGCTCAGCAGGGCAATGTGGGGACTCTGTAAAGGGTGAGAGACTCCAGCCTGGTCCCAGCTCCACCCTCCTAGCTGTGTGACCTTGGGCAAGTGACTTTACCTCTCTGAGCCTCCCTTTCCTCTTCTGCAGATGGGAACAGGGTGCCCATTATAAGGTGATTTGAGGGATTAATCATCTTCCCCTGTGCCCGGCACTCCGGAAGCGCTCAGAGAGTGGCAGCTGCTGCAGGTTTGCATCGGTGGGCATTGCCTGCTGAGTGACCTGCTACACCCGTGGTTTCACCCGGGTCACATCCCTGCAGGGCACCACGCAGTGGGGCGCCATACTCGGCCCTGTTTTGTCTGCCAGTCCCTGGGATAAGGCACGCCAAGCAGGGTCCACGTGGCCACCGCAACCCCCGCCACCAAGCCCGCTGGACTTGTGCTTGCCCTGGCACCTGTTCTGGTCCCACTAGAGCCCCTCCCTGGCTGGGCCAAGTGTCAGAGGAGGTCACGGAGGGAGGGAGCAGGGCCAGGTCCCTGAGAGGGCCCCAGGGACCTCCTCTCTCCCTCTCCCTGGGGAGACTATTGCCCCAGCAGCACCACCGTGGGTCAGACCCGAGGCTTGGCCGCCTCCTCAAACCCCAAGTGGAAGGTCTGGGATGGTGGGAACCCAGTGGCCTCGCCTCCGAGCTCCCAGGCTCCCACCTGATTTTTCAGGGCCCAGCTGTGTGAGACCGAGAGAGGGGAGGAACTTAATCCCCTTGCTCTCCGCGGGACTCCTCACCGGGAGGTGCGTAGGATGATGGGCGAGTCCGGACACAGGCCAGGTGGAACAGGACACATGGAAAGAACCCGGGGTGGCAATCCTCCTCCTGCTGTCTCTGCTTGGGGGAACCCAGCACTCACCAGCACCCCGCTCACCCCGCACCTCACTTGCCCAGCACCCAACTCGCACCCCACTCACCCAGCACCCCACTCGCCCAGCACCCCACTCGCCCAGCACCCCATTCGCACCCCACTCACCCAACACCCCACTCACCCAGCACCCCACTCACCCAGCACCCCACTCGCCCAGCACCCCATTCGCACCCCACTCACCCAACACCCCACTCACCCAGCACCTCACTCGCCCAGCACCTCACTCGCCCAGCACCCCACTCACCCAGCACCTCACCCAGCGCCCCACTCACCCAGCACCCCACTCGCACCCCACTCACCCAGCACCCCACTCGCACCCCACTCACCCAGCACCCCACTCACCCAGCACCTCCTGAGCTGACGCTGGGTGGACATGGATACCTGCATGATGGGAAGCACCCCTCCCAGCCACAACCTGGCCAGCCCCAAGGAGGCCAGGGCATGAAGGGGGCACCTGCCCAGGTGGCGGGAAGGCTGGCGTGGAGCTCAGCTGCCTCAGAGCTTTGGAAGCGGAACCCCTCTCGGGCCTTGGTCTCCTCATGTATAAAAGGTGGGACCAACTTGGCGAGTCCCATGGTCTCTGGCCCCGGTGTTCCCGAGGCCCTGCTGGCTGCTTCTGTAGGCTGAGACTCAGGGGAGCGTGGCAGGGCTAGCCCCATCCACACCCCACCCTCCGACCGCACCCTGCCTGCCAGGAGCTGAAACAGACACCGTAGGGTTCTAAAGGAGATCATTGCAGCCTGTGGGCTCAGCCCGGCGGCAGCGGGGAGGTTTCTCCAGAGTGAAGAAACCATCCTCTCCCAGAACTCTCAATGGCTCCCGTTGCCTACAAGCTCAGCTCCAGCACTCTGATGCACGAAGGGGCTGCTGAGACTCGGTGTGGAAGTACCCTGCCCACTCCCAGCTTTGCTCCCCAGGAGCTTTTCTGATGGCCTCCTGTCCCTCTGCCCATCCAGGCTGCCTGCCTCCTGTTACATCTCCCTCTGCCCCCTCCAGGAAGCCCTCCCAGACGACTTTCCTTCCTAGCAGGCTGGGTAAGGACCCCAGGGCCCACCTACTCTCTGTTGGTCTGCATCGCACCAGCCTGGGCTCGGGGAGGCCCAGCGCCTCCTCTGGGGAGCCTTCCCTGAGTCTCCGGTGCCCAGCACAGCCCACTCAGCAGGCGGCTTAGGCAGCTTGAAGATGAGAGTGTGAGTGTGAGCAGAAGCACCCGGGATGGGAAAGAGGAGACAGCGCTCTCAGCAGAGGAGACAGTACATGGCCCCGACCGCTCCCTGACCTCACCCCCCGCCGCCACCCCAGGCTGGCCACAGGCTCCCGCTCCGAGGCTGTCCGGGGGTGTGGCCCTCCGGCCGCCCTCTGGGATCAAGCCTGTCAATGGGCTCATGCTTCCTCCAGTGCTGGGGTGCAAGACCCACACACACGCTCTCCCCACCTGCTGACCCGGGTCCCATCCAGGTCCCTCCCACACACCCAAGCCCCCATGCCACATGCCACCTGTGCATGGCGCAAACAGGCCCAGATGCCAGGCGTGCAGGCTCTCGGTCATGGGCACACACGGACACAGCCAGACCCGGGACACATGCAAAACACAGAGCCATGCGGGAACCCGGCTGGCGTGGGCTGAAGCCATGCCATGCCCCTCCCAGGAAGCGACCTGGGCTCTGGTGTCCTCCCACCTCCCACCCCACACAGCACACACCAGTGCCAGCCACCGTCTCCTGGGCCCCGCAGCCCCTGGGACTGGAGGTACCACTCTCTCCCTCTTCCCCACTCCTGGATGGTGCAGCTAAGGGTCAACTCCTCTGTGCCTCAGTTTCCCCCTCTGTCTCCAGTGAGTGTGGGGACTCTGATGGCCAGGCACCCTCCCTCAGGCTTGGAGCCTAGGCTCCTCCTGGGGGCGGGGAAGGAGCCTGCCCCGCCCCCACCCTGCTGCCTTTGCCCAAAAGGAGCCCCAAGCGCTGGCCTGACGTCAGGCGCTAGGAAGGCGAGGTCCGAGGTCCGGGCTGCTTGCAGAGCTGAGAGCTGAGGACTCCCTGACTCCAGCCTGCCGGGGTGAAACGTGGTAAGTGCCCCTGTGGGCTGGCCCTGTCCTCCCTCTCCCCAGCTTCCCCAGACTGGAGGCTCCAGAGCTGCTCCCTGCTGGGGTCCTCACCCCCAGCCAGGCAGGAGTGTGAGGGGAAAGGCAGAGAAACGGCCTCTGGACCCAGGCCGGGGAGCGCTCAGAGCAGATCCTGTGACAGGCAGCCATTTCTCAGATGAGAAAACAGAGACCCAAGAGAGAGCACGGGCGGGATCTGGGCCAGCTGCATACGGGGGGAGCTGTGCATCTGGGTACCCACCCACCTCTGGATTTCATTCATTCACTCCTTCATCCCTCCGTTCATCTCTCACGGAGCATCTGCTGGACGTCCAGAACTGGGCCTGGGTTTCCCCACCTGGCAAGGCAGCAGAGTGGCCCACAGGCCAGTCCAGGGATGGAGTTGGCAACCCCTGAGGCACTTGGCAGGCTCTAGGGCCTCAGTCACCACCACCCCCCCCACCACTGGGGCAGGGGCAGGGCCAAGGTGGGGGCTTTTCGGGGACGGACTCCAAGCACCACTCTCCCTCTGCCGAGTGCCCATCCTGCCATCCCACAGCTCAGGCCCTCTGCAGCAGCGCTGGTGCTTCCTCTACCCCTTAGAGGTGGGGAAACTGAGGCCCAGGGAAGGCTTGCTTGCCAGCCTCCCGTATGGACCTGGAAGCTGGCCCCAGCCCTGCAAAGCTCGCACTGGGGCTGCGCTGTGAGAAGGCGGCGGGGCAGGGTCCCCAGGGGGCAGCGGGCTGGGAACTGGCCAGCAGCCAGGGTGCCGGCAGGGCAGACGTGGAGCAGCTGGTGACCTCGAGGGACCGGGAATGTGCTCCACCGGAGGCTGGGCCTGCCCACTTGCCCGTCTTCTTCCCTCCACAGCTGCTCATCCTTCCCCTGACCCCCCCCCAGGGCTCATCCAGTCCCTGGGCTCCAGGGTGGTCTCCTGAGTGGCCAAGGGCAAGTCTCTGCCCCTCTCTGAGCAAAGGCGAGGTCTGCGACTGGACAGGCGGGGGCCGCGCATTGGACGGTTTCTGGGCACTTCCTGGGGCCCACGGGTGGTCTAGTTGTCTTCTTGTCCAGTTCCTGGGATGAGTGGGATCAGCATCTCCAATTTATAGATGAGGAAACTGAGGCTGAAGATCAGAGGGGGCTTTTCAAAACAGCTCGGCACTCACCAGTGACTCCATGACTCAGAGGGGCCGGCCCAGGCCAGGGCCCCAAGGCACTCCCAGTCCATCGGGGGCAGCACGGTGAGCAGAAAAGCAGGGACAGAGGAAACCGAGCGTGGCGGGGCGCTGTGGGGGAGCCAGGAGGTGCAGGCGTGCGGGGCTGCGGGCTCGGGACGGCCCCCCTGAGAAGGGGCATCAGGACCCAAAGAACCTCAGGTTGACCCGTCAGCACACGTCCCAGAGCCGTCCCCACAGCCCCGGCTCTCACAGAGCCCTGAACACAGAGCCTCCTTCCCACCTCCGGCCCTTCCCACTCACTGTGCGCTTCCCGCTGCCAGGAGCACGGTTCCGTCTGACCCTCCTGAGGGCCATCCCAGCCGTGCCAGCCACTTCCGACCCTACCTCAAGCTGTGAGCTCAGGATGGTGGGGCCAGGTCAGCCCGGGACCCTGTTGTGCCCCCAGTGCTGGAGTCTGAGTCCCAGTCTGACACCGCCAAACTGCACCAGGCTGTGTGGCCTGGGGCCAGCTGCCCAACCCCAGCCTTGGATTCCCTCTGCACACGGGGCTGGCACAGCAGAAGACTGAGCCTGGGCACTGGGTCAGAGAGCCAGCAGGCAGATCCGAGCAGAGCTCAGCCCCTCCTGCCCCCTAGCTGAGTGAGCCCGGGCACAAGACGTGGCTCCTCTGTATTTGTTCCCCACAGGCACAGTGGGGCCGGAAGCATCCATCTGGGGGCACCTTGACGGGAGTCATTGAGACCCACGGGAAAGGACGAGCCAGCAGGGGCCCCTTGGATTGTGGAATTATAGCTCCCCCCGGGCAGGGGCTTCCAGGACACTAGGGTGTCAGGGGGGCTCAGGGGGCCTCTGTGGGACAGTGGCTGTGGGTGCCCAGGGCCATCACCAGGTGGCACAGGCAGAGGAACAGCAATCCAGGCAGAGGGACCAGGCTGAGAGGGCCAGGCTGAGGGTCTTCAGGGAGAAGGAGCAGGCTGAGGCCAGGCCAGTGTACACAATAGAATGCCTGTCCCAGCAGTTCCTGGAGAGGCTGAGGTCACAGAGAGGTTTCAGGGGCTGCTGCAGCTCCAGCTATCCCAGCTAGAGGTGAGCGATGAACTGGGTGACGGGGAGGCAGGGAGGAGCTGCGGGGTGACGCGCAGGACTTCCAACGGGCCATTCCTCTCCCAGAGACACTGACGTTTCCATCAAAGCCACAGTCTCAGCAAAAGGGCTCTCAGCTGGTAGAACTGAGGCAGACTCGGGCGAGATGGGGCCCAGTTGCCCTCCCCAACAGAGCTCAGTCCGTGCCCACCAGTGACATCTCTCTTCACTGGGGTGGAAGGAGCCCTGGGGTGGGGGGGGGGAGTGGGGGGTGAAGAAAGACTTAGCTTCTGGCCAGGGCCACCTGGGACCTGCTAGGTGACCTGGGGTGAGTCTGACCCCATTTGGAGGGCTTGGCAAGCACCCACCGCCCCTGGGTGGAAGGAATAGAGACTCAGACTTGTCCATAACAGCAGGTGACATTCTAAAGCAGGTGCCTCAAAACCAAGAATAATCATAAAAATAAACCGGCAGACAGTTCCCCAAATCATGGCTGTTTTAGCCCTGGAAGGCTCCGAGGGCCACCTGGTCTGGGGGGCAGGCTCAAGCTCACACAGATCCGTGAGCACACACTGAGCCTCAGGGCCCCAAGAGTCCCCTTGCGCAAAACTCCCGGTCCAGAGACGCTGCATCCGACCCTCCGATCCCAGCCTGAGCTGGACTCTGCTCCGGCTTCGCCAGTTCCGCCGGCAGACCTGGGTCTGATTCCCAGCCCCACCAGCTCCATGCTGAGTAAGCACTCACCCCTCCGGCCTCCGGTTCCTCATCTGTAAAAGCTGGGATGGCTGTGTGGCTGCAAAGTGCCCCTAGCAGGTGCTCAGAGCCTCTCTGGGGAAAAGGCTGGGCCCATCCCCACACCTCCACAGGCAGCACGCAGGGTCCCGAGCCAGACCCCCAGCCAGGCCCAGCAGCCACGCCACCCTAGGCCACCTGCTGCCCTCAGGCCAGGGTCACTCTGCTCCCTGGTCTCATATGTGGCAGGACAGAGGCAGCCAGGCTGCCGGGCAGCCAAGAGAGGACGCCCAGCCTGTGGGGTGGGTGTGAGAGGAGCCCAGGGAAGCCAGGAGATAGCCCTCCCCACCCACCTGCCGAGGAGGGAGGCCGGCATGGCCCCACTTTCCCATTGGAGGTCTTTGGGCAGGTACCAGCATCCCAAGCTTGGGGAGTCTTGGCCTTCCATGGCCTGGTGCCCAGCAGAAATTTAACAAGCTATGGGTGGGGGCAGGGAGGTAGCAGCCCCCATCAGTGCGCCAGCCTTTGGGATGGATGGAACAGGAGCTCCAGGGAAGGGATGGGGTCAAATGACTTCAATGATCAATGCTCATTCCCACCCCTTGGAAGGTTCCCAGGGCCATGAGCTTCACAAAGGCTCTGAGAAGTCCTGCACTGAGCACCTATGTTGGCCCTGGCCTCTCCCCACCCGTGGGCAGGCTGGTCCAGGCCAGGCCCCGTCCGGGTGCCAAAACCAGGAGCCTCCAGTGCTCTGATATTGCTCACCTCCCATGCTGGGGGTGTCTGCAGGGTTTCTCACTTAGTCCAGCCACCTTGTCAGATTTCATTCATTCATTCAACAAATATGGTTCCCAAAGCCCCAGGTGAGGGGACTGAGTCTCCAAGGGATGAAATGATTTGTCCAGGCCTGGAAGGTGGCAGGTGGTGGAGCTGGCTTGAACCAAAGATCATTGCCATCAAGAATGGTGACAGGGCCAGGCACAGTAGCTCACGCCTGTAATTCCAGCACTTTGGGAGGCCAAGGTGGGTGGATCACTTGAGGCCAGGAGTTTGAGACCAGCCTGGCCAACATGGTGAAACCCCATCTCTACTAAAAATACAAAAATTAGCCGGGTATGGCTGTGGGCACCTGGAATCCCAGCTACTCGGGAGGCTGAAGCAGGAGAATCATTTGAACCAAGGAAGTGGAGGTTGCAGTGAGCCAAGATTTCACCACTGCACTCCATCTCAAAAAACAAAAACAAAATAAGAGTGGCGATGGGATTAGAAGGTGGGAAAAAATCTGAGTGTGGACCCAATGGTCAGAGTAATCGGGGTGGGCTTCCTGGAGGAGTTGTCAGCCTTGCTCGGCTGGGAGGACTTGTGGGTTGTGAGGGTGTAGCTGGAGGTGAAAGCCAATTCCAGACCAGCACCAAGACACTGGGTAGGTAGGTTTCAGAGGGGCCTGGGCCAGGTGGCATTCATCCTGAATGCCAGCGCGAGAAGCCGGGCCACACCGTGCCAGCCTTGATGGGGCTTGCTCAGGGCACTCATTTAAAGGGGAGGACGGGTGCCACCCTCTGCCAGGCCGATCTGAGTGCTGGGCTGGTGGAACAGATGGGAGCTCTGCCCCCCCCCGCCACAGCCCTGCCTCTAGATGCCCCCAGTCATTCTCAGAGGCCTGCGGCACACAGCAGCGCCTGGGACCCACCTGGGTTGAGGAAGCGCAGGACGCCCTGGGAGGATGCACCTGCGAGAGGCAGCCAGGGAGGAGGAAGAAGGCTCCCTGGAGGAGGTGTGTCCAGGAGAAAGTCCTAAAAAATGGGCATGAATAAGCCGGGAGGGAGAGAGTGGGAACAGCGTGGGGACAGGCCTGGAGGTCAGAGGGCGCATGGGGTGTTTGAGCCCCGATAGTGGTTTCCTCTGCAGAAGCATCAGTCAGGTGCAGCGACTGGAGAGGGATGTCCCCAGCCCCGCCTAGCGGTCCAGGCCTCAGGCCCCTCCCGGGAGGACCCTGCCCCAGCAGCAGCTCCCCCTTGGAAGGCTGCTTTGCAAAGCTGACACCTACGGGGAGGGCATGGCGGGCATCCTCCCTCACCCTCGGCCCCTCCCCTGGAGGAGCTCAGCAAAGCCTCGAAAACCCAGAGCTCTGGGAGGTGTCTGCCCACTTGGAGAGGTGGACCAGAAACAGAAAAGAAAGAGATGCCTTAGCAAACCTGCCGCTGCCCCCACACCTGCCCCTGCCCCCACACCTGCCACTGCCCCCACACACCTGCCCCTGCCCACCCACACCTGCCCCTGCCCCCACACACCTGCCCCTGCCCCCCCACACCTGTCCCTGCCCCCACACCTGCCCCCGCCCCCACACACCTGCCCCTGCCCCCACACCTGCCCCTGCCCCCACACCTGCCCCTGCCCCCACACACCTGCCCCTGCCCCCACACACCTGCCCCTGCACCCCCACACCTGCCATGCCCCCCACACCTGCCACTGCCCCCCACACCTGCCCCAGCACCCCACACCTCCCCCTGCACTCCCACACCTGCCCCTGCCCCCACACCTTCCCCTGCACCCCACACCTGCCCCTGCCCCCACACACCTGCCCCTGCACTCCCACACTTGCCCCTGCCCCCCACACACCTGCCCCTGCACCCCCATACCTGCCCTTGCCCCCACACCTGCCCCTGCCCCCCACACCTGCTCCTGCACCCCACACCTGCTCCTGCACCCCACACCTGCAGCAGGTGCTTTGCCTCAGCGGAGCCCCAAGACAGCCCTGCAGGGCAGCGTATCAGCCATCCCCACTTCACAAGAGAGGCTGAGGCTCAGAGAGGACCCACCCAGATCAGAGCCCTCGCTCCGGCCGGCGGGGACAGTGATGGCGTGGGCGCTGGACCCAGTCTAGGCTGCCCTCCCCGGCTGGAGCCGAGCTAGCCCCCTGCCCTTGGGGTCCTCCGAGAGAGCTCGTCCCTTCCTCTCAGCGAGATTCTATTCTGCCCACTCTGCCGAGGAGGAAAGTGAAGCTGGAGACTGTGAGGCCACATAGTCTGTTCAGAGAAGGAGCCAGGCTGTGGCGGGGCCATCCAGGCCAGAGCCGGGGCTCATGGCCACGGTCCAGGTGCCCACCCCGCTGGCTCTGCACTCACTGACCCGCAGCCCTGGAGAGCGGCCCCCGTTCCCTCTGTTCTGTCCCCCAGGAAGTACCTGCGTGTGGGTGGGGAAGAGAAACCTCCCAGCCCCGGACAGCACCCAGAGCTGCGCCCCAGCACCGTGTCAGCACGGTCAGGACGCGGGGCCAGCCCCTGCCCCTGGGGCTCCGGCCAGCTGGCTTCAGCCATGAAGTCTGCTGTCTCAGACAGGCCCAGGGTACCCGCCGGGACGGAGGGAGGAGACAGAATCATCTCCCCACACCCAGGTTTGGCCTAGGGAAACGGGGCTTGGGGACAGGGCCATGCCTCCCCACCCAGGCCAGGCTCCCAGCGCGAGGCAGAGCTGTGGAAGGCACTAGTGACCCATTTAGCAGATGACGCTAAGGCTCTCTGGCCAGGCCCAGCTCTCAGCTAAGGGCAGAGCCGGACTCAGACCTGGGTGTCCGTGCTGGTGACTGCTTGTCACCTGCGGCCTCCCGAGAGCAGTCTGCCTCTTCCGCAGACCCTCAGTGCCGGGAATCAGCGAATGCCTTGCTACCTTCCTCTCCTCACTGGTCTGGTTTCGGGGTGTCCTGCACGTTCTGCCCATCCCCCCAGCTCCAGAGGCCTCAGAGCCCCCACACCCCTGGCCAGGACCCCAGCACCTCAGCCCTGCTGCTGAGCCTGCTGGGCCAGCCCTGGGGAGGTTCCCGGGGGAAGCAGAATCCCTAGGGACCCGTGTCGCCCTGGGACTAGCTCCCAGAGGAAACGTTCTGTGTTGTTTATGATTTGTGTCTGATTGGGACAGTCCCATCCAGACAAATTGGAAAAGCCGAAGGCGCACAGAGAGGAACCCAAAATAATTTTTTGCCGTGCAGTTCCCCGGTCCATCTGCGGAGCCGCCTCCACCCTTCCTGACCGCGTTCTGTCCACAGCAGGGGGACCCATCGATGGCCTCCGTCTCCTCCGAGGTGCTGCTGGGGCTCCTGAAGCCCACAGGCCTGAGACGCCAAGTCCCTCGCCCCCGTGTCCCCAGCCTCCTCCCCTCCCCTTGCTGCCTGCTATGCCCCAAACCCCTTGTCTCTGGTGGCACACCTGAGCTGCGGGAGGACTGAGCTATTCATCCAACAAACGCACCCATCGGTGCCCGTGCGCCAGGGCCTGGGGGTGGAGAGCCTCCTTGCAGTCAGAGGGAGCTGGGAGCTGAGCCTGGGCTCTGGTGTGCTTGGGGTGGCAGGAGGGGCTGGGCACAGGCCTGGGCAGCACTCGATCCCTCCCAGCAGCCTCCAGGGTAGCACATGCCCAGTGCTGGGGTCCCAGAGGCAGAGGGCACGCTGGGTGACCTCAGGCGGGCGCTGACCGCTCTGACCCTGAGGAACAAGGTGGCTCTGCGCCCAGAGGGACGTGAACCTCTGAAAGCAAGAGTTCCTTTGCTGCCCTGAGCTAGGCCAGGGGCTGTTTGAAGGCAGGACTCCCTGTTCCCCAGGGTGGGATGGGGCCATGCGCCAGTCAGAGGGAGTGACAGGGCAGGCTGTTTACGGCAGACAGCCACCAGGAGGGGAAGGGCCAGGGTCTTCCCTCCCCCTGCAGGTGGGGGAGGGGCGCTGTGCAGAAGGAACAGCCCATGTGCCCCCCCACCGATGCTGCCTCACCCCAAAGTCTTCCCCATTCTCCTGAAAAAGCCAGAAATGCCCTTATTTGGAGGGTCAGCCTGGCTCTAGGGTGGGGGTGGGGGCATTAACCCTTCATTTATAAATAGAGAGATAAATCACTGCCGAGTTAAACACGCCAAGGCAGGAACATAAACAGAGTGGGTGGCTCCGGCACAGCCCCTCACCCACCCCCCATCCCCCGCCCCCCTCCCCAAGCTGGAGCATAGTGTTTATTTGACTCACACCCTGGCTCCAGGCTTCAGCCCCAGCCAGCCACCCCACAGCGGCCTCCGTCCCCTTCTCCGTCGGTTGTGGGGAACCACAGGGGTGCCCGCCTCCCAGGGCCAGCAGGGCTGGGGGCCCCCGGTGGGACCGGTCATTGGCCCAGTCCAGCCCATTGGTCAGCCTAGGTCCGTGTGTAAATGTCCCTCATGAGGACTCCTGTCCCGGGCATTGCCCTGAGGCTGGCCTGGGAGGAGGCAAGAACAGATGGATGGTCCTGGAGGATGGGGGCCGGGATGGTGGGTGTGGGGACAGGGGATTGGGTGGGGCAGTCAGAGGTCCCCACCATGGGCAAGGCTGTGTCTCAGCAGAACTGTTTCATCAGCCATCAACTCTGCTGTGCTGATGCACTGGCTCAATCCCCTTCAGCAATGTGACCCCAGTGGTACATACCAGGAAGCAGGCCGAGAGGCCACAGGACCTGCCAGAGCATGCCCACTAGTCCGTGGCACAGCCGGGGCTGGAGCCAGGCCCTGGAACTGCAGACTGGAGCCCGGTGGTCTCGCCCTCACCTGCTCTCCGTCCTGAGGACGGCCCCACCCCGCACGCCTTTCCACCTCCTCCTCTTGCCAGGACGGTTGCAGAAACCTCCATATTTTGCCAAAGCTCCATGCTGACGAGTGCCAGGGCTGGAATTTGAACCCCTTGTCCGACTCTGAAAGCTTGTGCCTTTTCTGCTGATGTCCGAGGCCCCGTCTGGGTAGAGTCAAGGGAGCAGGCATTTGAGGCCTGGCCAGGCGAGGGCATGGAGGTGTGTGGGCTGCTGGGCGTGCAGGGGCAGACAGGCTGGCTGAGGTCTGGGCCTCAGGGTGGTGCCTGGGGTGACCCGGTCTCCTTGCTTCCAGGCCTGGGGTGTGCTGGCCGCCGCCATGCCCTCTGTGTCTCCAGAGGGGCCCTCCACCGGGGTAATCCTCAATGCCACTGCAGTGACAACAGTGTGGACCAATGCCAGTGGGCCAGAGGTGCCCCTGTTCCACCTGTTTGCCCAGCTGGATGAGGAGCTTCACGGCGCCTTCCCGGGCCTGTGGCTGGCGCTGATGGCGGTGCACGGAGCCATCTTCCTGGTGGGGCTGGTGCTCAACGGGCTGGCGCTGTACGTCTTCTGCTGTCGCACCCGGGCCAAGACACCGTCAGTCATCTACACCATCAACCTGGTGGTGACCGATCTGCTGGTGGGGCTGTCGCTGCCCACGCGCTTCGCTGTCTACTACGGCGCAAGGGGCTGCCTGCGCTGCGCCTTCCCGCACGTCCTCGGCTACTTCCTCAACATGCACTGCTCCATCCTCTTCCTCACCTGCATCTGCGTGGACCGCTACCTGGCCATCGTGCGGCCGGAAGGCTCCCGCCGCTGCCGCCAGCCTGCCTGTGCCAGGGCCGTGTGCGCCTTCGTGTGGCTGGCCGCCGGCGTCGTGACCCTGTCGGTGCTGGGCGTGACTGGCGGCCGGCCCTGCTGCCGTGTCTTCGCGCTGACCGTCCTGGAGTTCCTGCTGCCTCTGCTGGTCATCAGCGTGTTCACCGGCCGCATCATGTGCGCGCTGTCACGGCCGGGCCTGCTCCGCCAGGGTCGCCAGCGCCGCGTGAGGGCCATGCAGCTCCTGCTTACGGTGCTCATCATCTTCCTCGTCTGCTTCACGCCCTTCCATGCCCGCCAGGTGGCGGTGGCGCTGTGGCCCGACATGCCGCCCCACGCCAGCCTCGTGGTCTACCACGTGGCCGTGACCCTCAGCAGCCTCAACAGCTGCATGGACCCCATCGTCTACTGCTTCGTCACCAGCGGCTTCCAGGCCACCGTCCGTGGCCTCTTGGGCCTCCACGGAGGAGACTGCGAGGCCAGCAGCGGTGACGTGGTCAGCATGCACAGGAGCTCCAAGGGCTCCGGCCGTCACCACATCCTCAGCGCCGGCCCTCACGCCCTCGCCCAGGCCCTGGCTAATGGGCCCGAGGTTTAGTCAGCCGGGCTCTGCCAGGGGGCAAAGGTCAAGGCACATCTGGGCATGCCAGGCTAGACACCCACCATGCCAGGGGTGGCAATCGGTTTCATCTCGATTGATTGGTGATGGCTATTCAGAGCACCAATTTGAGAGTCTAAGGCCACCGTGCTGTGGTTGATTAGCAACGTCTGCCACTGGCCCCAGATGGGGTGTGGCGGCCTAGATGCCAATGATTTGCTGTTCCTGGGGTCTAGCGTGCCCACTGAAGACTCTCGGGGGTAGCCAGGAGCTGCTCCTCACGTTGGCCATTTTGTCCCCAGCAGGAGTTCCTCAGAAACAAGGACACCGTGGATTCCATTGATTAGAAGGATAAGATGAGAAAGAAAAAAGGACAAAGATTATTTAGGGATTGGGAATTCCCAGGAGAGTCGGGAAACAGCCTGGAGAGGTGCCCTCCAACACACACACACGGGGGAAGGACAAGACGGGAGGAAGGGGCGGGCGGCGTCCACGCTGCGTTAATGGAGGCGGAGGGTTGCGTGTCTCTGCAGGACCCCCACCTGAGGCCGCCGTGAATTCACAGTCAAAGGGCAGATACCCACAGGCCACTGTGCTGTGGGCAAGCACTCTGGTATCTGGGTCGACCTTGAACCTGCAACAACCCACAAAGGAGAGGCTATTTTTCAATGAGGGGTCGAGTGACACACACAGGGGCCACAGCTGGGAGATGGCAGGGTCAGAACGAAAAGCAGCCCCGCCTCCTCCAGCGCCCCGGCACCGCCTTCCACAGAGACTGCGCCGTCTTCCCCCAGGCCCACTCTAGGAATGGCCTCAGAACAGGCCTCCTGCTGCCCCAGGCGGCGGCAGTGCTCCCGGCCCCATCCTATGCATGACAAAACCAAGAACAAAGTCACACAGCAATGACCCCAGGCCCACCAGGCTGTGGCCACCACCTCCCCATGCAAAGAGCCCTTTTTCTCCCCTCGGGGAACAGAGAGGACTTGACCAGCTGCTGTGGCCCAGCTCACGATGCGTCCCCACACCCTCGCTAAGGAGGGAGCCTTCCTCTGGCTGGGGCCTCTGACCACCTCTTCTGAGCTGGGCTCCAGGATTGTCTCCCACATGTCTTCTGCTGAGTGTGCAAGCTCCCATGAGCCTTTCCGGACTGGTGTATGGGGAGGGGGCCTGTACTGGGAGAGCTTGGGGCATCCCTGGCACCTCCGGCTCCGAGGCCCTGCCCTCAGACCTGGCCATAGCCACCGAAGCAGGTGAGATAGACTCAGGTCCCCAGGCCAGGCCTTTGGCTACAGAGAAGTCCTCCATGCTCAGGGTGGCCGCAGCCTGTGTGGCTGGGAGCAGGAGCGGGAGGAGGAGAAAAAGGCTGGGGCTCCCCAACTCACCTCGAGGCAGAGTCTCCTGTCTCCAGTTCAGGGGCCTGGACTTAATATCCCCATGTTACAGATGAGGAAACTGAGGCCCCGAGGGAGAAAGGGGCTTGCTGAGGGCATAGAGTAAGTGCCTGGGTCATCCAAGGCCAGTGTCGTCCTCACCATCCCCAACTGTGACCGTGTGGGGCAGCTGGGGTGGGGCGCCAGCCCAGCAGAGGCAGAATGGGACGGTCCCTGAGGCTGCTTCCTTCCTTGGTATGGATGCCCAGGAAGCAGTGGGCATCACCATGACCACCAGCATTCTTGACACTCACCAGGCACCACGTGCAATTCTGGAACCTTCCCCCGGCCCCCAGCTCTCTGGCGCTGCTCAGAGAGGGACCATGGCTTCCCAGGTATGCACGGTTCCACAAGGCAGAGGGGCCTGGCTTTCAGGAAAGGAGGCAGCTGGGGACGGGGCTGTGCATGCAGAAAAAGCCCGCTGACCCCAGGAGCAGCCCTCCCGGCGGCTTTCAGGGAAGCAGGCACTGAGGGTGTGCCATCATTCCCAGGGCTGAGAGCCAACACCCTTGAGGTCACTCACCTAGAGCTGAGGAGTGAGGGGTCAGGGCTCAGGTGTCCTGCCCAGCCCAAGCCCAGCTGTGGGCGTCTATTCCAGGGTCATGTAGCCCAGCAGTCCCTGAATGGCTTTCTCATCTGGGACCCCTCCACCCACATTCGCAAGTCATCCAGGGCCAGGGACTCTGGACTCCACTCCTCCAGGGGCTGTGGGTCCCCCTGCTCCATCTTAGGGGGCACCCAAAGCCCCAGAGACTACCTGGCGGCTCTCTTGGCCCTCAAGCAAGCTCTGCACGTGGCCTGGGGTGTGACACCCCTCTACCCTTGGTCCCACACTGGACTGTAAGACCCCTCCAGGCCAGGGCCACAAGGGGGCAGGGGGGCAGCAGGAAGGGGTGCTCAGGCGAAGGGGAACAGCCTGGGCAAGGGTGAGGCCAAACCCGGCCTCCCTGGGGCCAGTGGAGGGCCCACCACGCAGCTTCCCGGCCCCTCCTCCGCCGGCGTTCCCTGCCCCTCTGGCCTCCGGCCTCCCGCATCGACGCCCCCCAGCCTGGCTCCGTTCCTGGTTATCACTCTAATTCTCACTAAAGAGTGAGTGGCTGACAGTCAAAGACTGCTGTGCTTGAAGGGGCAGGGCTTGCCATTCTTCTGGAACAATCCTTTTCTTCAGGAGGAGGGGTCTCTATGGCAGGTGAGCCAGGTCCCCCTCCTTGTCCCCAAGTCTGAAATCCCATCATTCAGTGTGGGTTCCTCAGGCCTCAAAGGCTTCTCAGACTGCAAGAGGCCTGGAGGGGCAGGGCATCTGGCAGGGGCAGGCAGCACACGCTGGAGAGGATGGGCCGCCTGTCTTCTGGGGCCAGGGACACAGGCTTGGGGGGCCATCTGCAGACCTCTGAGAACTGCCTGACACTCCCCCATGCAGAACCCTTGATAGGCGGGTCTCAGTTTCCCCACACCCCACTCCTCTTTCTCGTCTCCTCAGTCTTACAGCTGGAGGGCAGGGGACTGAGGGAGGGGCTCACCCCAGTGCCCTAGACAGGGCCCCGAAGCTGCCTGATGGCTGGCTCGTTCCCACGTCAGCCTCCTCTGCGGGCACCGAGGCCCAGGAGCTTCACAAGTCAGACCAAGACTGTCCTCGGTCCCACAGGACAGGGCTGAGATCTTCACGCCCCCTCCCCACGCTCTCACAGGGGCAGAGATGAGATCTGTGCTCGCCCTCCCCACGCTCTCACAGGGGCAGGGCTGAGATCTTCACGCCCCCTCCCCACCATCCCCCTTTCCAGATTTTCAGAATGCCCAATGACGTGAAATGGTGTGTGTATTTATAGCCGACGTAAACAATCTCCTTAACGAGATGTCCTCGTCCGGAATTAAAGCTGTTTATTCTATTCTCGCCCACGACTCAGCCCCTGGCCGGAGGGGGACATGGCGTCGGGTGGGACCCTGCGTCTCCAACTCCGTGTCCTACAGACCAGGGCTCCACAGGGGGCAGTGGCAGTGATTTCACGGTTTTGTCATCCCTGCTGGGAGGCAGATTTAGGGGCCTGGAGCCCCGCCTGGCTCTGATGGGCACAGGTGGCTGTCTTGCCAGCAGGGTATGGGCACAGTAGCTGGGGTGGGGGCACGGACTGGCAGGCCGAAGGGCTCCATCCCTGATCCCAACTATGCCTGCCCAGGTCAAGGATATGGAGGTGGACGAGGCAGCCAGACCACCCACAGCCACCAAGTGCTATCATATCACCAGAGGTATGGCCTAAAGGGAGAAGGAGGAGTTGGCTCAGCTGGTCTGACACCCCAGGGAGGAGGACGGGCCTACGGCGGGCCACTGTGTGGCCCTCTTCTCTGAACCTGGGGTTGGGGTGATCACCTCCATTCCTAGAGGAGTAACTTAGGCTCTGGGGTGGCCAAGGAGGAGGCTCAAACCAGGGCTCCGGGTGCGCGGTTGTTGGTCTCTCGCCTGGCCCAGCAGAGCTCCGGGAGGGGCCGCGCAGGCTGGGGGCTCATCACTCCCGCTGTCTGGCACCCACGGCAGCCGGAGGCGTCTGGAGGTAAATATTAGGGCCTGTTTAGATTAAGCTCCATTAATAGCAGGAAATGTCGCCTGGGTGCCTGTCCCAGCTTCCTGGAGGCCTGAGGCCTGGGATGGGGTGGGGTGCACGGTCTGAGCTGGACACCCCACCTCCCCGCCTCCGCCCCCCATTCGCCCTGTCGGAGCTGACACGCCCTGCTTGTTGCCTGGCTTAGCAGCTCTGACCCCAGCCTCCCTGCCTCTTCACACACAGCCCCTGCTCTCTCCTTCAGGGCCTCTGCAGTCCGGGACGCTGTGTTCCCCACCCCATCACCTCCGGGGGTAAGGCCTCACGGGATGAGAGGGGACCCATGGGGCCACATCTGCCCACCCTCTGGAGCTGGGCCCCCACCCAAAGGGCTCTGTGCACCCAATTCACAGAAGAGAAAGCTGAGGCTCAGAGATACCAGGGGACTAACCCAATGCTCCCAAGCGCCACCTAAGAGCTGGAATTCCCCTCCCAGGCCTACCTGACTCCAGGGTCAAGGCCACCCCTACCTCCTGACCCCCCATCAGGAGGCACAGAAAGCTGTGGGCCAGGGAGAGGAGGCAGAGAAGCCCAGTGTCTGCAGAAAGTCTCTGGCCGTGACCGGTAAGGGCCTTGTGGCCTGCCCTGGGGTGGGGCAGGAGTGGGGAGGAATCACCTCCAAGAGGCAGCCCCAGGAAGAGCAGGGCAGAGGAGAGGATGGGCCGTGACAAGCGGACGTCCCTGGCTGGGGCTGGGCACAGGCTTCTGAGCCCCTGGGTCATGGGCCAGGAGTCACAGAGCAGGTGGTCAGAGGAGATGGGATGGGGACCAACCCGGGGAGGGAATGGCCGGGGACAGGCCCGGGGGCATGAGAGTGTGGTCTCATGGCTGGAGCCGAATCAGAGGAGGGAGGGGAGAGAGGAGCAGAGGGGAGGGGCTACGGCTGGACGGGCCAAACAGGCCTGGGGACACGGCTCCGCCCTTGAGACCACACTCTCGTGCCCCCAGGCCTGTCCCCAGCCATTCCGTCCCCCTGGATGGTCCCAACCCCCTCCTCAGACCACCTGCTCTGTGACTCCTGGCCCACACCCCAGGGGCCCAGCAGCTTTTGCCCAGCCCCAGCGAGGGCCATCGGCTTGTCACGGCCCACTCCCTCCTCTGCCCCTGCTCTTCCTAGGGCTGCCTCTGGAAGCCGATTCCTCCCCCACCCACCCCACCCCAGGGCAGACCGCAAGGCCCAGCCTTGCCCTCCAGACTGGACCCTGCCTTACCTTTCCTTGGTCCCACCAAGCCCTAAAGGACTAAGCTCCGATGTCCTTGTCACCACCTGGGCTTGTTCTGGGCCTCCAGCTGTGTCTACCTAACCCTCCCCTTCGGCATCTCCCCAAACTCAGCTAGAGCCGAGGCCAGGTCCCCTGCAGAGCCCCAGGGAGTCCCTTGCTCTCCTGACACAGCTGCAGGGGTGCTCAGATCCTACCCCGACGTGGCCAGCCCCAGGGAGAACAGTCAAGTGTTGGGCACAGGACGGGGTCGCCCAGGAGGGCTCCAAGGAGAAAGAGGTGCTCTATGACCTTTCCTCCCGGGCCTCTTTTGCCAACCTGGGCCAGGAGGGACTTCTTCCAGATGGCTCCCAGCTGGGCCTCTCCTGTGCCGCTCCTGCCTGGACCGGCCAGCAGGACCAGGGGTGTCGCAGCCCATTTTACAGATGAGCTCACCTGCTGTGACCACTCACCTGCTTCCCCTCCAAGCCTGGGCTGTGCTCCTGTAAGAGGGAGCCTAACACCAAACTACAGGTGCCCCCCACACCCACCCAAGGAAGGCAGCAGAGGCCTGGCAGCTCGGGGGTCCCCCCGAGACCTCAGCCATGTCCCTGCCCTTCTCTGGGCCTCTGTTTCCCCATCTGTAATCCAGAGCTTAGAACAAATGGTTCCCTAGCCCTGGTGCGCAAGACACACCCCCGCCTCACCAGCGCCTCTGGGCCCTGCCCACCTCCTCTGCTGTCCCGGCCCTCAGCACAGCCTCTGCCTGTCAGGCCTGCGTGGGGACGCCCTCAGAAGTTGACGCCACAGGCTGGCATGGGAAAAGCGCCCTGTGTTTCTAAACCAGCCCCAGGCTCTGTGTCTGTCCTTCTCCTGCAGGGCCCCAGAGCTTCCCAGGGCACCAGCATGGGAGTCCTGGGCAGAGAGGGGACCTCCCTGAGCACCACAGCACAACCCACGGAGGCCTCGGGCCACTCCGTGCTGAGATGGAGTGGGGGTGGGGCACAGACCTGGGCAAGAGGAGTGGGCCAGGTGGGCTGTCACTTGTCCTGCACTGGAACGTCGGGGACCCGGGCGCCTCTCTGGCATGTCACAGCGTGCCGTCTTGACCACCCAGGGAGAGCTGCCCTTTGGACTAGCACTTCGCTCCAAGGGCCAATCAGGAAATGCCAGTCATCTACAGGCTTACTATTTTGAGGGCATGGTAGCACCATTGGGTTTTGGGGAATCTGCAGTATTTTGCATAAAGGGGGTACACAGACATCTGCAGCCACCAAGCGTCCCCGGGGGAACAGACACTGGCCATCTGAAGCTGGTGTGCCTGGGCGGGACTCCCAGGGGACAGGGAGGGCTGGGGCCACCACTCTCCCAGCACCTGCCCCACTGCCCATGAGAGGCCCAGCCCCTCCCAAATGCCTTCCGCATTCTGCAAATTATTCTGCTTGGAAATGCAGCAAAGGAGCTACCTGTGGGGGCAGGGGGGCAGCAAGGAGGCCCAAGACTCCTCAGACCTCACGTCCTAGGCCAGCCTGGGGTCTGAAGCGCATCGGATGCCCCGTGTATTGCGGGCATGCTGGCGGCACCAGTGGCCTCAGGACCTGGGGTCTGGAGCATCCTCCACGCACTCACCCCACGGGTGCTCCTAGTGGCCTGGTGGGGCTGCAGGACTGAGGTCCAGGAGTCTGAATCCCTCACCTCAACCATCCTCTCCAGAAGAAAGCCAGAGCCGCAACTCAGGAGATCGCAGAGGGGCCGCCGCAGCCCAACTCACAGCCCAGGCCCCAGGATGTAACAGCCGCCGGGCCCCCAGATCGCACTGGCCCCCAACCCTGAGCAAGTTCCCAGCTCTCCAGAGCCTCCGTCTTCTCCTCTGCCAAGGGGAGATAACAGACACGCTGCAAGGGTGTGGGAATGGAATGAGTGTGTGTGTATCTGGGTGTAGGCATGTGTCGTGCCTGCCTGCATGTCTGTGTGTCCACATGGGCGTAGGCATTTGCGTGTGTGCGTGTGTGTGTCCTAGTCCATGTTCTGTTGCTATAACCACCTGTGCAGAACGCCACAGAGTAACTTCTAATGACTAGAAATTAATTGGCTTAATAAATTCCGGAGGCTGGGAAGTCCAAGATGGAGGGGCCACATCTGGTGAAGGCGAGACAGAGAGAGAGACAGAGACAGAGACGGTGCCAAACCTGAGTCTGTGTATCTTTGTGTCTGTGCATGTGTATGTATGTGAGTCTGTGTGTATGTTTGTGAGTCTGTGTATGTATTGCACATGTGTATATGTACGAGTCAGTGTATATGTGTGTTTTTGAGTTTATATATGTATAGGTGTGTGAGTCTGTATATGTGTGCATGTACATGCATGTATGTTTGTGAGTCTGTGTATGTGCCTATATATGTGTATATGTGCATGAGTCTGTGTGTGCGTCTGTGTGTGTATGTGCATCTGCGTATGTGTGAGTCCATGCGTGTGTCTGTGTGTGTGTGTCTGTGTGAGTCTGTGTGTGTTTGTGTGTGTCTGTGTGTGTGTGTCTGAGTTTGTGTGTGTGAGTCTGTGTGTGTTTGTGTGTGTCTGTCTGTGTGTGTGTGTCTGTGTGAGTCTGTGTGTGTGTGCATCTGCGTATGTGTGAGTCCATGCGTGTGTCTGTGTGTCTGTGTGTGTCTGTGTGAGTCTGTGTGTGTGTGTGTCTGTCTGTGTGTGTGTGTCTGTGTGAGTTTGTGTGTGTGAGTCTGTGTGTGTGTGTGTCTGTCTGTGTGTGTGTCTGAGTTTGTGTGTGTGAGTCTGTGTGTGTGTGTGTGTGTCTGTGTGTGTGTGTCTGTGTGAGTTTGTGTGTGTGAGTCTGTGTGTGTGTGTGTCTGTCTGTGTGTGTGTGTCTGTGTGAGTCTGTGTGTGTTTGTGTGTCTGTGTGTGTGTGTCTGTGTGAGTCTGTGTGTGTGTGCATCTGCGTATGTGTGAGTCCATGCGTGTGTCTGTGTGTCTGTGTGTGTCTGTGTGAGTCTGTGTGTGTGTGTGTCTGTCTGTGTGTGTGTGTCTGTGTGAGTTTGTGTGTGTGAGTCTGTGTGTGTGTGTGTCTGTCTGTGTGTGTGTCTGAGTTTGTGTGTGTGAGTCTGTGTGTGTGTGTGTGTGTCTGTGTGTGTGTGTCTGTGTGAGTTTGTGTGTGTGAGTCTGTGTGTGTGTGTGTCTGTCTGTGTGTGTGTGTCTGTGTGAGTCTGTGTGTGTGTGTGTGTCTGTGTGTGTGTGTCTGTGTGAGTCTGTGTGTGTTTGTGTGTGTCTGTGTGAGTTTGTGTGTGTGAGTCTGTGTGTGTGTGTGCCCGCGCACGCGCATGTGTGTGTGTCCTCCCGTGGTGCTTGGCACTCAATTTGTGATTGAACTGAGCTGGAGAAAGGAGCAGGGCTGTCCCTGGAAATCTCCAGCATGTTCATTCATTAATTCCATCAACAGTTTCTCTACCCGCCCTGTCCCAGGTATAAGTTGAGGGTCTCGCTCCCAACAGAACATCTGCCTCCCCCTGCCCCCCACACACATACATGCACCATGACCACAGCGGCAGACCCCTCCACTGGGGCTCATTCCCCCGGGGCCAGCCCTATTTTATCTGGACTTCCCCTGGAACTTGCACTCACGTGGGGGTGGGCAGAGCTAAGGGGGCACATTCTGGGCCCCAGCCCCTCCAGGTGACCCCAGCCCCTCCCGCTGATAGCTGGAAATGCCAGCCGGATGGACGTGCGTGGCACATGCGGCCACCAGGTGGCGCTGCTGGCCTGGGAGAGGCGGCAGAGGCACCAGGACCCTCCGATCTTCCTCCGCAAACTCTGTCCAGGCCTGGTCCCCAGAGCTGCGCAATCCGGGAAGAACGCTCGGGGATCTGTGACTTCCTGACCTGCCTGGGAGAGGTTCTCCGACTGGACCTCATTCCAGACTCTCCCCCGCTACGTCTCTTTTCCCACCTAGGGCAGGGCTTGTGCCCTTGCAGGTCCCTTCGCCCTCCCAACACGGGGACAAGTGAGGGCGTCTTCACCGTGTGCCTGCCCCTTGCCAGTCCTGCAGGCGGAGTGTGCCCGGGGCCAGAGCCTGACTCTGAAGCCGAGCCCCGGGCCCTGCTATGCCTCAGCCTCTCCATCTGTACCCTCGGCTCCTGCCTCTGTCCCTGGGGAGGAAGCCTGAGGCTGGGCACTGAGGCAGGAAAGGGCAGCGTGTGACGGTGCGTTCCAGGAGGAGGCGGCCTCCGAGGGACAGCTGGAGCAGGGCAGTAGGCGGCCACGGTCAGGGTGAGGGGCCAGCGCTGCAGGCAGAGCACACAGTGCTAGGAGGTGTCCTGAGGGCAGGACACGCTGGGCCTTGAGGAGTGGACAAGGCTTGCCCCCTGGGTGTGAAATGGGCCCCAGGACAGAGCCAAGCAGGGTCTGATGGTCACTGGCAATCTCTCTTCCTTAGCAGAAAGAAGCCTGGCCTCTGCTCCTGGACAGGGGTTTAGGGTTCTCCGAGGGTTGGAGGCCATCGTAACACCCAGGCATGAGTTGTGTGCACCCTGGAGCCAGCTGCTCCCCACTGTCTGGCAGGCAGGTGCTCAGTGTGCCAGAGGGAGCACAGGCCTCTCTCAGCACCATCTCAGGGAAGCCCTCAGTAGCCACGCCTGTGGCCAAGAGGGGCTGTGACCTGCTCAGGCAGGTTACCTGGGCAGGCCACAGCCTTTCTTGGCCTCAGTTTCTCCATCCAGAGCATGGGAATAAAGATTCCAGCCAGGCATGGTGCTTTACACCTGTAACACTTGGTGAGACTGAGTAGGTGGATTGCTTGACCCCAGGAGTTCGAGCCTGGGCAACATAGGGAGACCCTGTCTCTTTATACACAGATAGGACTCGCACCATGCCTCCCAAATCTAAACTACCTGCACCTGCAAGGTGTGTGTTTGTGGGGGCAGGGGAGATGCCGAGAGTCAGTCAGGAAGGCATGCCATGGGGAGTCTCAAGTGCCCTCCGCGCACAGGCAGGCTGGCTCCTCCCTCCTCTGCACACCCGCACAGACAGGCTAGCTCCTCCCTCCTCTGCACACCCACACAGGCAGGCTAGCTCCTCCCTCCTCTGCACACCCAGACAGGCTAGCTCCTCCCTCCTCTGCACACCCACATAGGCAGGCTAGCTCCTCCCTCCTCTGCACACCCGCACAGGAGGGGTTCATACAACACCCTCCTCCCGAGCAGGAGGAGGCTGAGGTGGGCGAACGAGCCCTCATTGTGCCCTGGGCACACAGCTGGAGGCCGCGCCCACTCCATACCTTCTCTCCAGACCCCAAAGCAGCGTGCCGCCTTGCAGAGCAAACACTGTTTTCCCTGCTGTTGAGATGGGTGGGGAGCAGCAGGGACACAGAAAATGCCCTGTCTGGAGCCATCCCAGCAAAGAACAGTGTGTCTGAGGCCAGGCAGCTGCGCAGGGGGCAGGGGGCCACTGGGATGCTGCCTCTCCTTCTGGATGCACAGGCTGCACTTGCCGGGAGTTCGGGGGAGCCAGGAGGCCCCATGGCCATCCATGGTCCCAGGTTAAAAACCTCATCCACCACCTGTGATCCCAGAGAGGTCAGAGCCCCATGCCCCGAGTCACACAGCCTGGCAGCTGAGCCCGCTCTGTGGGCAGGAGCAAGAACGCAGCCTGAGGGTGGGGGTGTCCTGACAGGCAGTCCTGCACATTGCCAGCCTGAGCACTGGCACCTGCCCCAGAGCAGCGAGGGAGAGAGTGCTTGGGCACATATCACTTGGCAGTCTCTGGCCCCTTGGATCAGGCAGAGAAGGGAGAGTGTCCAGTGGACCCTGGCCCACAGGCTTGCCCACGCCCCTGCCGGTGTGTCCATCTGCCCACTGTAGCTCAGCTGAGGGTGGCTGGCCTGGCAGGTGGGCACAAGGCCCAGGGCCCAGATTCCTGGAGAGGCCATCGGGAGCTCCTGTCAGGGAGCCCCAGGGAGCAGGTGGTGTGGCGCTGGTTCTCAGGGGAGCCAGGGCAGGGCCGGGCAAGGGTCTTTCTGGCCCACTCCTGCCCCGGGGCTGCAGGCCGCCTGCCGCCCCCTGTCCAGCGCTTGCTCTGCCTCATCAATAGGCCTTTGCTGGATGGGGGCGGCCAGAAAGATGGAGACAACTCCGGAACCCCAGAACTTTCATTCTTTTGTTCATGTTTGGTTTTGAGCCGGGGTCTTGCTCTGTCGCTCAGGCTGGAGTGCGGTGGTGCCATCACAGCTCACTGCAGCCTCGACCTCCTGGGCTCGCGCGACCTGCTCACCTCAGCCACCCTCACCCCAATGCCCACAGTAGCTGGGACGGCAGGCACAGGGCACCACGGTCGGCTCATTTTTTTTTTTCTTTTTTACTTTTAGTGAAGATGGGGTCTCAACATGCTGCCCAGCCTGGTCTCCAATTCCTGGGCTCAAGGGGTTCTCCTGCCGCAGCCTCCTAAAGTGCTAGGATTATAGGCCTGAGCCACTTCCTTCCTACCTCATCCCTGCAATAGCTAATAGTTCTAGAACCTTCTCTCCGTTCACTTCCCTCTTCCCCTGCTGTGTGACCCCCACAAGTCTCTCACACAGGAAGCCTCAGGCCACAGTGCTTCCCAAGGACCTCTCAAGGGGACAAATTGAGGGCCAGCCTGAGGGAAGGGACTCCTACCAGATCTTCGTGTCTGCGTGGGAGCCCTTGGGAGATGATGCCAGCCCCATAGGGCAGGTGCTGGGCCTGTGGGGGAAGGTGGAGATGCCACACCTGAGAGCCGGCCCAGGGTCCGTGGGGCCACGGGTGCCAGGGCAGAAGGACAGGCTGCGTGGTCAGATGCACTGCCCACCCCCGGGCCCACCTGGGCCCACGAGAGATACACAGTGGGCTCTCCAGAAAGATCCATGCTTGTGAAGCTGGGACCAAATCCCAAGTCCAGCCCTCGGCTGTTGCATGGCCCTGAAGCCGCCGAGCCCGCCTCTGCGAGCCTGTCCGTGCCTCAGTAAAACAGCCACACTCATGTTCACTGCTTGGGTTGTTGGGATGAAATCGTGGGGAAGGGTGGGGCGTTCAACTTGGCAGCACACACAGCCCATCTATCATTCAGCAAGCATTTACTGAGCACCTACTCTAAGCTTTGGCATGGAATCGGGGTGAATGAAGCACAATCCCGGCCCTCAAGGAGCCCACATCTCCAATCCCGGGCAGTGAGGGCCTGTCAGAAATGTAAACTAGGCTCAGCTGCCTGCTAGAGAGTTGGGGAAGGCTTTCCAGAGGAAGTGACATTTAGCTGGGTTTTGAAGAATGAGTAAGAGTTTGCATCTGGAAGGGCATCTGCACAGCAGGAACTGTGGGGGCAGAAGTGGGGATCTGGTCATGTCGGGGAAGGATGGGTGTCCCAGGGCCTGGCTGGCTGGCAGAGAGGCCTCAGGAAGTCCACGTCCCCTCTCTGGGGTGCAGTTTCCCTCTCTATAAATGAGAATAAAAGTACCCACCTTCCAAATGAGACGGCGTCTGTGGCAAGGGCGGGTGCATGCTAATGTTCCCTATTGAATTTTCCATGTTCTGGGTTGAGGCCAGTCAGGGTTATTTCCGTCCACGCTCGGCTGTTTCCAGGCCCAGAGTCTTCTTTTCCCACAGAGGAGAGCGGGGGGCCTGCCCCGGCCCACTGCCTACTCCCAGGCTGTGGTGGGAGGCCAGGGGCGGGGGGCACTGGAGAGGAAACGCGGACCCCAGGGCGGAGCAGAGGCACGGTGGGGTCCCCGCGACTCCGGGAAGCCCAGGGCTCCAAGGGCCCCATTTGGGGTCCCTGGGGCTGAGCAGCGCAGTTCCAAGCCCCTTTTTCCAGGTGAGGAGGGACAGAGGCCCCCTGAAGACAGAGGCATTCACCACGCCCCCTAGGGACTGCCCTTCTGCTGCCCCGCCTGCCCAGGCGAGGATCTCCCCATCCCCACGGCCACAGTCCTGGTCAGCCCCACCCAGGCCCCTCCCGGGTATTATCTCAGCTTCCCAGTTCCCAGCATCACACCCATTCTGGCCCAAGGCATTGACCCAGGGGCGTGACATCTGGGAAGATAAGAAGTGGGAGCACAGTGCTCCCTGACCTCCTAAAAAACAAGCCGTCTTCCTGGTAGCCCTGGGCAGCTGGCCCGGGATGGCCCATGGGGGGCCCCGCCCCACAGCCAGGTTCCCTGCTGCTGGCCAAGTAGGTGGGGGTGCTGTGGGCCACCTCCCTCTCCCTCTGCAAAGCCCCTGATCCCCACAAGCTCTCTCCCACCCCGAGAGCCTGCCGGGGGTCCTTCCGGCCGTCCCCGGGCCCAGCCTCCTTGTGGTAGGCCACAGGCAGGAGAAAACAGGGGTGGCTGAGCTGGGGCACAAGGCAGGCAGGGAAGAGGCACAGAGTGGAAGGTGGGGAGGAGGGGCACAGCTGGAGGTGACAGTGTGCAGGGACCCGGGGCAAACACAGCTCATCTCCAGCCTCTCTGAACAATCCATCAGTGCGGGCCGCCAAGGCAGAGCTGGAGAGGCTCTGGCTGATCTGCGTCATGGGGTGAGTCAGGTGGGGGACGCACATCCGCACTCGGAGGTCTGCACCATACCTCCCGTGCGTCCTGACACCTTAGTCTGCTAACATCTAGAAACCTGAGCGTTTGAGAAGCTGCAGATCCAAGGGCCCTGAGACCTTAGAATTGTAGGATTTGTGAATTCTAGAAACTCCGGCAGGAAGGTCACCTGCGGGGCGTCTCCTCTGCTCATGCAGCCTGGAGGACATCTCGGTGATCCCTGGCAGACCCCTCCCCAGCACCCAGCCCAAGAGCCAGCCTCAACCACCTCTTTTCCCAGCTCAGCCCCGCCTGCTGCCCAGCCTGCAATGCCTCCTCCCATTCCCACTCCTCAGACAGCCCATCCCTCCGGCAAGGCCCCGGCCAAAGCCACCAGCACCCCAGGAGGCCCAGCTGTCCTCCCCAGCCCAGCCCGACTCTCAGGGGCAGGCTCACCCTGGGGAGGCTGAAGCCACCAAGCCATGGTACCAGTCCCAAGGGGAGGGCAGGCCTGGAGCAGGGAGAGGTGTGGGCGAAAACAGCCTGGGCCCCACAAGGAGGGGTTCAAACCCCCGCTCCAGCCCAAACGGCCTGGGCAGTCCCCACACCCGTCCACTTCAGTATCCTCTCCCGACCACTCACAGTGGCTGCAGATGGAAACCGCCCACGTGTCCCTCAGCAGCTTTAAAGATGACTCCACAGTGGCCGATTGCTCAGTGTGAAATGGAGCGACGCACGGGCACAGGAGACCGTGTGGAGGGACCCGGACGGCACCATGCTCAGTGAAAGAAGCAGGACACCAAAGGCTCCGTGGTGCACACGCCTCCAGAGACAGAGCACAGGCGTGCTAGCCGGGGCCGGTCCCCTCGGAGGCTCCCAGGGAGAATCCGTTTCCTTGCCTTTTCCAACCCCTGGGTCCCCCAAGTCTCTGTGGCTATAGGGGCGGGTGCCAAGGCCCTGGGGCAGGGCAGGACCACCAGGACCCATTGGGAGTTGACGTCTGACTCCCTCCCACTGCCCTGGGTGCCCCCACTGAGGAGGGGCAGACTCCCAGCAACGCTGCCCACAGCAGCCTGGCCCATCAGCCACGTGCCCCTCAGCCTTCCTGCAGCCATTCAGAGACAGCGGTCACCGCGCCTCGAGGCCCGTGTGCAGGTGGGCCCAAAGCTGAGACCCCAGCCCGGGCCTCCCAGCTCACAGCCCTGCCCAGGGTCACCCTCCCCCTAGACATCACCACATCAATGAGCATCCAACCCATTCGAGGGAGAGGCCGGCAACGAGGTCCAGGTGAGGGGACAGCCAAACCCACCAGGCGGTGGCCTTCCCTCACCTCCCATTCTGGGCTAGGTCAGCGCTACCTGGATCCCAAACCCAGGCCTCCTCCAGCGCCCCCTGCTGGCCATCCCAGAGAAACTCCTGCCCCTGCTTCGAGACCCTCCACGCCACCCTGCTTCCACCTGCCTCCAACCTCTGTCTTCTGCCCCCGCTGCCCCTTCACTGCACTGCAGGCCGCCCACGCTCTGCGAATTCAGCCCACCTGGGCACCCCATGAGACCTCGGACCCATCCTATCCTGCTCTCTCCTCTGCCCGCCCCCATCAGACTGGCACTCCCTGAGGGGTAGCTCCGTCAGGTGTTGCCCTTTGAGTCCCAGGGCCTGGCACTCAGTAGACACTGGGGACACCACAGGTGCCCTTGAAGCTGTGTCCCTGGACACAGTCCCCCTACCCCCATCCCTGGCACCCTCGGCCCAGGCTTGGCAAAAGCTCCTTGTCCTCCGAGGACTCGGCTGCACCAGGCACTCAAATAAATTGATGTTCCCGTCTCCGCTGACTCACGGGTGAGAACAGCACGGCTCCTGCCAGTGGTCACACACACCCCCGGCCCCACCAGGGGACAGGCCTGCACCCCATGGGGACAATGCCCCCAGCTTCCCCCACTCCGTCAGCACGAAGCGCCAGCCTACCTGAGCTGCAGGGCCCCTGCCTTGGCACTGTTCCTAAGAGAGCCTAGGGTCTTGTTTGAGCCCTACATGGAGGCAGGGCCCAGGCAGCATCTTACAAACAAGGAAACTGAGGCTTGGGGAGGGGAGGAGCTCGTGGGTCCCAGTTCCCTGTAGGCTGCAACACTGTAGGAGTCAGAACCCAGCCAATGCGTGGAGGGGCCTTCCTTGGCCAGGGCGGAGCCTCAGGCGGCCCCCACCCCATCTCTCCCCACTCCCATTGCATATGGAAACCAGAAAATCAATCCTGAGACCCCCAGCCAATGGCCAAGGCCATTCCAAAGTTCACCTTAAAAGTGAGTTCAGGCTGCTGGGAAGTGGGACTGGACAGGCCGTGTCGTCCTCCCTCCCTTCTGGAATCCCTGACGGAACAGTCTCAGTCTGATCAGAAGCATTCGCTCAGTTCTCCCTGAAGCTCTGAAGCCCGCTGCCGGAGGACTCATCTGCGCGAGGCAACCCTGGTCTGCCCAACCCCTTACCTTCAAGCAGACCTTCTACTGACGACAGCTCAACCAACTGCCAATCAGAAAACCTTGGAACCCACCTATGACCTGGAAGCATCCCCGCCTCCGATGGTCCTGCCTTTCTCTACAGCTGCCCTGGATTGATCGATGTCTGTGTACCCCTAAAATGTAGAAAGCCTCGTTGTGACCCGCCGACCTTGGATGCATGTTCTCAGGGTCTCCTGGGCTGGGTCATGGGCTATCGGCCACTCACCTTTGGCTCAGCATAAATGTCTCAAATACTTTACAGAGTTTGACTTTTCATTGACACATACCTCCAAGGAGACCAGACTTGCTGGGCCCGGGGGCCTTAAGGACCAGCGTGGCCCCTCCCCCTGGAACAGATGGGAGAGGGAGGCCCCCCCAAGCCAGGAGGACTTGGAGACCCTGTGGTCCAAACGGGTCATTTCAGAGAATGGGAGATTGGGACCAAACAGGGAATGCCAGAGGGAGACGTGGAGCGAGGCCCTCCCCAGCCCTGGATGGCGCCTGGACCCTATTGTCCCCCTTCGATGACAGGCCTGTGACTGGCGGGCCTGGATCTGCAGCCCCCTGGGGCCTGGAGGGACAGCTGTGTGGGCATCAGGGCCCAGCTTTGTTCAGCAGGAAGAAGGTCTCCGAGTGGCATGTGGGGGTAGAGCCGGGTGAGGGGCGGCCAGCCTGCAGCTCAGATGCTGCTCCGGGACGTCAGTGTGACCACACTCTGCTTCTGTGTCCTCCCCTTTCAACTGGAGGAATCGCCTTCCACACAGGACTTGGGGCCGGGTGAGGGCTGCGTGGTCACCACCACCTGCCACGAGGCAGCAGGAGCTGCAAGGCCAGGCTCAAGGCCCGGGGGAAGAAACCCAGCGCTAGGTGCCCAGAGCCCAGATGAGATGGGTGTGGGCAGACGGAACCTGGTGCTGGCTGCCCAGGACCCACAAGAGGTGGGTGTGGGGGGAAGGAACCTATCACTGGCTGCCCAGGACCCACATGAGATGGGTAAGGGAGAAAGGCGACCCCACCCAGTCCACCCCAGCCAGGGCTCAGTGGCCCACGCCTATAATCCCAGCACTTTGGGAGGCCAAGGCGGCAGATCACTTGAGGTCAGAAGTTCGAGACCAGCCTGGCCAACATGGTAAAATGCTGTCTCAACTAAAGATACAAAAATTTGCCAAGCGTGGTGGTGGGCACTTGTAATCCCAACTACTCAGGAGTCTAACGCTGGAGAATTGCTTGAACCCAGGAGGCGGAGGTTGCAGTGAGCCAAGATTGTGCCACTGCACTCCAGCCTGGACAACGGAGCAAGACCCTGTCTCAATAAATAAAGAAATAAATAAAAATTTAAAAAGTAATAAGAAATAGGCCAGGCATAGTGGCTCATGCCTGTAATCCTAGCACTTTGAGAGGCCGAGGTAGGCAGATCACTTGAGGTCAAAACCAGCCTGGCCGTGTTTCTATTAAAAATATAAAAAGTTGGTGGGCTTGGTGGTACACGCCTGTAATCCCAGCTACTTAGGAGGCTGAGGCAGGAGAATCACTTGAACCTGGGAGGTGGAGGTTGCAGTGAGCTGAGATCGTGCCACTGCACTCCAGCCTAGGTTACGGAGCAAGACTCCATCTCAAAATAATATTAATAATAATATTAAACAGAAGTGGGCAGGCACGGTGGCTTACACATGTAATCCAAGCACTTTGGGAAGCTGAGGCAGCCAGATGGCTTGAGCCCATGAGTTCGAGAACAGCCTGAGAAACACAGTGAGACCCCATCTCTATAAAAATAAATAAATAAATAAATAAACAAATAAATAAGCTAGGCATAGTAGTGCCCCCCCCGACCCCGCAACCCCGTAGACTCAGGGGAGCTGGGAGTCCGCTGAGGCGGGACGATTGCTTGCGCCTAAGAGTTCAAGACCAACCTGGTCTTGAACTTTGTCTCTATAAATAATTTTTAAAAATTAGCCAAGCCTGGTGGCACCCACCTGTGGTCCCAGCTACTCACGAGGCTGAGGCAGGAGGATCCCTTGAGCCCAGGAGGTCGAGGCTGCAGTGAGCTGTGATCGTACCACCACACTCCAGCCTGGGTGACAGCGAGATCCCGTCTCTAAAAAAGAAAAAAAAATAGAAGTATTTGTAGGAGGATCACAGAGACCCCCAACACCCTGGTGATGGCACCTTAAAGTCCAAGAGGGCCAAGGCAAGAGCCTGGAGTGGCAGGACCTGGCCTTGATCCGGCTGCAGCCTCAGCAGTAGAGCCAGGCAGGCGGGGCGGGGCACCTCCTCTGGGATCGGCTTGCTCCCTGCAGGAGCGGGTGGGCCTCAGGGACCTCTATGGGACTCACCGCCCACAGCAGGGACCCAGGCCCTTCCCAATCTGGCTAGGGGCAGCCAGGAGGCGCAGGGGGCCGCCTTTCTGATGCGGTGCCTCCCGCTCCCCTCCAAGAAACAGTCCAGGCACTTCCCGCTTCTGGCCCAGGCCTTCGCACTGCTCCTGTTTCCCTGCCTTTCTCAGGAGGGCTCCTACACATCCTTCAACACACAGCTGGGCCACTATGTGGTCTGAGAAGCTCTCTCTGAGCAGAGGCAGCTGCTGTGGGCCCACGTCCTCACCTCCATTCAGCTGTGGCCCTGCTGGGTGTCATCATCCAAGTTGATACCTTTTCCTAGGGCTCCGTGGGCGCCATTAATGCAGGGACTCCGTCTGCTCCCTCCCCACTCGCTGCTGCTCCTGGTCCCAGGTTCCCCGCACAGGAGCTACTCCACGAAGGCTCAGGGACCAAATGTGGAAGTCACCAACGTGGGCTCCAGGGAGGAGACACAGGCAGGGGCGTGGGGTCAGACAGGGACAGCCAGGACATCATTCACACCTGATCTGTCATCCACGTAGGAAACCTGGGGAGACGCCGATCTCTTCCCAAGCTATAGGAGGGGAAACGGAGGCTCAGAGACAGAAGAAACCTGCTGGGTTTCAGGAGTCTAACCCACCCACGACCCCAGCATGCCTCACACCTCCCCGACCCCACGTCCCAGCACAAGTTGAAGACAAACTGGACTCACACCCTGGCCAAGGATGACCACCCCCGCCCCCACTGCCCACCTGCAGCCTCCGGTCTCCCTGCCCGGAAGTGGCCGTGAGCGCACAGGTGAACTGCAGCTTCCCGCCGCACACCTACCGGCGTCCCGGCCCCTAAACAATCTGCCCGCTGTGACTGCCCACGTCCTGACCCAGGTGTGTGCAGACAGGTGGGTCTAGGGAGGGAGCCTGGCGGATCTGTAGGGGAGGCCGGGTCAGGGTCAGGGTCAGGGACACGGCCAAGATGGCTGATGGGGTGGAGAGGCTCAGGCTTTGAGCAAGGACTGGGCTGTGACCTGTGTCCAGATCCTTGTCCACAGGAGGCTTCAAAGCTGGCCGAAAGGATGGTGCTCAAGAATGACTGACCTGCCCCTCCAGGGCCCATGTGGGGTGCACTGTGGGGCTTCTGGTCCAGCGAGATTCAGCTGAAGGTGATTGCTAAGAGGTCTAACTTGAGAGAGCGCCTGAGCTCCACCAGCTTCTGAGTCCTGGCCCCGCTGGCTCCTGACACACGTGGAGCCCTGACCTCAATCACAGCCCGAGCCCGGGCCCCACCCACAGTCTCGGCCAGGTGCCTTTTTCAGGCAGTGCCAGCGCTCAGTCTTTGAGCTGGGGTTGCAACCCTAAGACCTCCTGGGCTCAACTCCAGCCCTGAGCATGTCAGAGCTGCGTCCCTGCCTGAGAGCTGCCGCATCTCTGGACCCGGAGCCCACAGGTCGGTGGGAGTCCTTAGGGCTGGCTCGCATGCTCCACGCACTGCTGGGCACCAGGGGCTGGGTGGAGAACTGCATCGCATCTGCCCCCACCCCACCCCCGGGCACCCAGCAGGAGGCTGGAACAAGCATCTGGAGCTGAGCGTGGTGATTTCTCTCCAGAATACTTCCTGTGCTCCTACTGTCTGCCGGGATCTGAAAGACTCACAGGGCTGTGGGTTCGCCCGCAGGCTCTGGGAGGGCAGCGGGGCTGGGACAGAGAGGGACGAAGGGCTATGCGTTTCCTGGGGTCTTGGCCTCTGGCTGTGAAGCCTGGGGTTGGGTGGGGCTGGGGGTAAGGGCCTGAGCTGAGCCCCAGGGCTCTGGCTGGGAGGCTGGGAAAGTGGCGGAGATAGAATACCAGCAGGAGGTGGATGTCTATGCACACGGGGAGGTGTGTGCACTTCCACGCACACATGTACACATGCACACGGACACATGCACACACACATGCACACACGCACACGCTCACACATGCACACATGTGTACGCACGCACACATGTACACGTGTGTGCCTGCATGTGTGCATATGCGCACACATGCAGTCACGTACACATGCACACATGTACATGCACACATGCGTGTGCACATGCATGTACATGTGCGCACGCATGCACACACGTGTGTACACATGCACACACACACACACACAAGCGCACACACACACTGTGCTTGCACCATTGGCTCCTGGCAGATGATTCCCCCACTACCATCCTAGTGCCCCCTCCTCTCCATCCTGCCCTGACACCTTTCCCCAGACATCCCACCCCCAGGCCCTTGCCCCGCTTTCTCCCCATCTAAATCTTCCCACACTGCCAGCCCTCCTCCTCCAGGAAGTCCTTCCTGCATACTCCTCCCCCTGGGGTTCCCCATTTTGGCAAAGGCTGGCATGCAGTGACAGCCCCTCTCCTCCCCAGCATCCATCCAGCACCCGCCGCAGCCAGGCCTGTCCTGGACCCTGAGGGCCAGGCACATGACATGTAGACATTCAGGGGACAGGTGGCAACCTACACAGGTGAATTTCCTCATCCGACCCTCACACTCTGAGGGTAGGCACTGAAGCGGTCCTGTTATGCAATGAGGAAACTGAGGCAGGAGGCTAAGAAACTTACCCTCAGTCGCAGAAGGAACTTTTTTGTCTGAAAAAGACCAAAGTCACCCCAGGTCTCTATAAACATCTCTGGGAATGGGTTTGGCTACCTCTGCCGTGGGACTGGGGCCGTTCATGGCCTGCCGAGGAGCTCACTCATCTGTGTCCTCTGTGGGTCCCTGTGCTTGATCCCAGGCTTCCCTCTGGCCCCTTCTGTCGCCCACCCTCTGAGCTCTCCTCTGTCACCCCCTCCTCCTCTCCGCCGCCCACACTCCTGTCCATCTTCAGTGCAGAGACATGAACTTGCTTTCCACTGACCCAGATCCCATCCCTTCCAGGCCCCACCTTGACTTCTTGAGATCTTTTTCTAAATAAATTCCAGGAGGCCGGGCGCGGTGGCTCAAGCCTGTAATCCCAGCACTTTGGGAGGCCGAGGTGGGTGGATCACAAGGTCGAGAGATTGAGACCGACCTGGTCAACATGGTGAAACCCCGTCTCTACTAAAAATACAAAAAATTAGCTGGGCAGGTGGCACGTGCCTATAATCCCAGCTACTGAGGAAGCTGAGGCAGGAGAATTGCCTGAACCCAGGAGGCGGAGGTTGCGGTGAGCCGAGATCGCGCCATTGCACTCCAGCCTGGGTAACAAGAGCGAAACTCCGCCTCAAAAAAAAATAATAAAATAAAATAAATTCCAGGGCAGGACTGGGGGCTGGTCTCATGGCGATGGGCTTGGCAAAGATGATCAGGGTGCTCCTGGCCCCGCCGTCACACGGGCATCACCACCTTTGCTAAGCGCTGTCACATTTCATCTTTGAAGTGACCTTGCTTCATCCAAAGCACCAGGCCCAGCCCCTCCAGCCTCACTGCCCTCCACCAGCCGCCCCTTTCTCTGCTCCAGCCCCTCCTCCCACCTCCAGGCCGGTCCCCAGCCACCACTCTCCACCCACCTCCTCCTTCACCTGCCCACCCCCTGCCCTCCACAGGTACAGCCGAGAGACTGCTTGCTCCAGCAGCTGACCTGGCCGGCTCTGTCTCGGCAGCGACCCTTCGCAGGAGCCCTTCCCTCTGCCTGCAACGCCCTGTCCCACCTGCCTTCTCCGGAGGCCTGGCTCTTTGTGCCTCGGCAGAGTAGATGATCCAGGGGTCCAGACAGTCCCAAAATGCCATTCTTCTGGGCCTAGAAAAGAGCACTGAGTAGGAGTCTCTTTTGGTGGGGGGAGCCAAACCACGTGCCCAGCCCATGAGCCCAAGGGATGGGGATGGCGTCTGCTCAGGGGAGGGGATTTTTCTGGTTCTCAGGGAAGGCTGTAAGCCTAGAGGCCGGCACTGGCACAGTCACCGCAATCCCCAGGGGCATGGTTCAGCCCTCCCAGAACTCCATTCCCTGCTCTGTGCCCCCCCTTGCTAGAGATCAGCATAAATACAGTGTAAGCCAATTATTTATTGTCAAATGAAATAGACAGGCTCCAGACTCCGGCAGGATCTGCCCACTGAATTCCCAAGAACATAATTTTGAATTATATCTTAGAATCCCATTTGATAAGAGGACACCGAGGCTCAGAGGTGAAGTCACTTGCTCAAGGGCACACAGCCCATTGTGGCCGAGCAGAGCTCGAATCCAAGACCTTGGGAGCCCAAGAGCAGCCTCCCCGAAACCCGCCTCCGTCAGTCGCCTGGCTTCACTCAGCCTGCTTACAGGGACCTGCTGCCCCCACCTGGGTTGGGGGGACTCGAAAGATGATCAGGGTGCTCCTGGCCGCATCGTCACACAGGCAGGGCTCCATCCTGCTTCTGCCACAAGCGAGGTGACCTCAGGCAACTTACCTAACCTCTCAGAGCTTCTGTTTCCTTTTCTGCAAATGGGTTGCTGGGATTTATCCTGGATAAACAAGACATGGAAGAAATGAAAAGGCTCAGGACAAAGCCTGCTACACAGAACACCCTCAGGACGTGTCCGCTTCGGGCAACAGCTCAGGACTGCATGCTCCGCACTGGAAAACCAAACAGTGTTACAGGACCATGGCAGTGAGACCCCAGGGGTGGGGTTCAGGCACCGTTAACAGCATTCAGGGGTACAGGAAGCCGCACAAAGGCCCTGAGACCCATGGCCCCTCCTGGCAGCTCACCAGGAAGCAGGTGAAGGGATTAGTACCCTCAGGATGGATGGTCTCTTGCTGTCTATTCCTGTCGAGATAAAGTGCTCCCCTCCCCGCAAGGAGTTTATGGTGAGCTCCCATTTCTGCTTGGTCCTGGCCTATCTCCCGGGATGGTGGTGCCACTGCTCTGTGCCCTGACACCTCTGCCCAGAATGCGGCTATGGGGCCCGTGTCGCAGGGAATGATTCCCACTTCCACAGACAGTCTTGATGCCAAGAATAAAAGCAGGTGCTGGCCTAGCACCAGCCTCTCAGCCCCATCCTTTCCCTGACCCCTTCCCTCCTCCACACAGCCCGGTCACCCCCACCCGGGTCCCTGGCCGCACAGCCCTCAGTGTAAACCCAGGACCTAGGGCCTAAGGGCTGAGCTCATGGCCTCTGCAGAGGCCCCGGCAGGCAGGCTGGACACTGTTCCCGGTTACAGCTCAGAGGTCAAGCAGGTGCCCCTGGCCACAGGACCACAGAGGCAAATTCCCGCAGGGTTCCCCCTCCCCCAAGCTTCCAGCCAGTCCGCTGGTGGAGCCCGTGAGAGCCTGAGAGCCGCTGCTCCTGCGGAGGGGCCTGGCCCCTTGTGGCAGGTTACTTCCCAGGAAAGACAACAGACACCTTGGGATAGGGGAGTAGGGACAGAATAGAGTCTGATATATGTGAAAGTGAAACAAAAATACCTGGTTCCCAGGGGCTGGGAGACAGTCCCAGGGCGGTGGGAAGGTGAGGAGGGGACACACCGGGTCATCTGCCAGGTCATCGCCAAAGGCATGGGGCCCTCCTGACCAAGGAAGGGCCGACTTAGGCACTTCCCAAGGAGAGCAACCCTGGAGGGAGCCCAGCCTGCCTGCTGCCCTCGCTTTTCCGCAGGCCTCCGCTCTTCCCACCCTCACCCTCCTGCAGAAACGTTGCCCCTCCCGCTGCTCCCCAGCTTGATTCCCAGCTGCAAACAAAGGAAAGGCGTTGGCAAGACCAAAGCCACTTCTTTCCTGAGGCCCTGGATACTGAAGCAGGTGCCCAGGTGTCTGGCCACGCTGGACTCCCCCTTGACCCCCGCCTCCTCCCTGGAACTAGCCCAGCTGCCTGGTAACTGCCCAGAAGCTCAGCACAGAGGGTGTAGCCCGCAGAGGCACTGGCCTGCGGGACGCAGCCCTGAGCGTGTGCAGAGAACGCACCGCCTGCAGGCGAGCGAGGCCATGGGGCTGCGTGAGCGGTGGCAGGTGCACGGCTGACCCCTGCAGGCCTGGGCAGGGACCCCCTTCCTCCACTATTTGCCCTCCGGAGGCCAGCCAGTGTCTCTGCTGGAGGCAGCCACCATTTGTTTTCTGTTCATCTGATCGGTGTCTGCCGCAGACTGTCAGCTCCGGGAGGGCAGGGTGTTGTCTCTGTCCCTGCCAGCTGGACCCTCACGCCCTAGCATAGTGCCTGCTGCGTCCTAGGAGCTCAGCCCATATTAGAGAGAAGAAAAGGAAGAGGGAAGGAGAGGCGGGCACCCCAGGGCGGGCACGGAGAGTGGGTTGGAGGGTCTGGGGTACTCATTCAGAAGATGGGCATGGAGCATGAGTGAGTTCACCTCCACGGCAGTGCGGGGCTTGGGTCCTGGGAGCAGAGGTCAGCCCAGGCGAGAAGAGGCCACATCCCAGGAATGAGGAGCTGGGCCTGCCACCTTCCCACCTGGCCAAGGATGACTCTCCCTCAGGGACCACGTGCACTCACGTGCGCTCGCTGCTGTCTCGCGCTGGCCCTGGGAGGGACGAGTATGCCGATATTTCCATTTGTACAGAGCAGCAGGGGAGGCCCAGAGGCGAAGGTCCTCACCACGCACAGCGAGGAGCTGCTCCCACACCCGCCCTCTGCTGCCCGAGGTGTGGACGGGAGCTGAGGCTAAAGCGGGAGCTGAGCTGCTAGCCTGCTCTGTACTCCCTGAGAGCCCTGGCTGTCTAGTGGGGGCAACCCTGGCACGCCCAGAGACCCCACACTGTGGGGGGGAGCCCCTCACAGGCCCGGCTGCAGGTGCACGTCCTCCCTGCCCCAGAGGCCCCGGCCTCCTGCCGCTGCTGGGGGCTGGCTCGGCTGAGTGCCCATGGAAGTGTGAAGTGCTTCCTGAGGGAGTCCCCGGGGAAGCCCCAACCCCGCCCGCCGTGGCTTCATCAGGGAGGCAGCCTTCCTTCCGGACTCATGGCCTGGGCCTCTGGGGTTGGGCCTCAGGTCACCCTCCGGCTGGGACAGGAAGCCTGACATGAGTCTGGAGTTGGGGGTAGGGCAGGGCAGGGCCGCCAGCCGGCCCAGCTGGACGGGGTCACCAGCTGTCTGGGTAGACACCGGCGGGGTTAGGGAGCAGGCTGGGGTAGTGCAGCTGCTCTGTGACCTACCCACCAGCGCCCAGGCCTGGTCCTCCCTCCCCTCCTGTGCAGGCTAGGATGGGCAGGCATCTGACGGGAGAGCCAGGAACCCCGCCACGGCTCCAGGCTGGCACCATCATTCCTGCCCCCAAAACAGGCCTCCCCCTGTGGCCTCCCCGACTCTACTCCGGCCACCACAGCCTGATATCCACGTCTGTGTCAACCAAGACTGCGGCCACCAGTGTCTTCTGAGTGCGGGAGGTACAGCTAGTCCTAATGGAGCTGTACGGTAGGCATGGAACACGTCCCCACCCACATGACGCAGACCCTGTGAAATGGCTCACTCAGAATCTGCTGTATGAACGACACAGCGAGCTCATATACTGATAGATTAGGTTCAACAAAATCTATTATTAAAATAATTTGCATCCAGTTCTTTTTCCCTTTTCCTAATGTGGCTTCTAGAAAATTAGAAATTATTCACGTGGCTGGCTTGAGATGTCTGTTGGAGAGTGCTGCCTCCGAGCCCACAGAGGGAGCGGCTCCGATCTCACGCACACCCAGCCTTCCCATGCTTAAATAAAACCGTCAGGCCTGGGGGAAGTCTGCCCGGGGACAGTCTCCCGTGCCTGCGTGGACTCCTCCTAAGACTCAGTCTCACCCCTGCCCACCAACCCCACCGTCCGGCCGCCCCGCAGGACCACATCCCCTCCCACCGCGGGGCCTCTGCAAGCCGCTCCTTCACCGGGAATGCCCGTTCCTACCTCTGCTTCCTCCTTTGGGGATGGCCTCTGGGCTTTCACAGATCCCTGGAGTGTTGTCACTCTTTCTGGTTTTGGGGTTTTTTTGAGACGGAGTTTCACTCTTGTTGCCCAGGCTGGAGTGCAATGGTACAATCTCAGCTCACTGCAACCTCCGCCTCCCAGGTTCAAGCAATTCTCCTGCCTCAGCCTCCCGAAGAGCTGGTATTATAGGCATGTGCCACCACGCCCAGCTAATTTTTGTATTTTTAGCAGAGACAGGATCTCACCATGTATGCCAGGCTGGTCTTGGACTCCTGACTTCAGTTGCTACACCTGCCTCAGCCTCCCAAAGTGCTGGGATTACAGGCGTGAGCCACCACACCCAGCCAGACTGTCACCTTTTCTTCAGGCTCCCGTGCCTACCTCCCCTCCCCACCCCCAGTAGCCTCTGCCTCAGCCCCCCGGCTTGGGCGCCAAGAATCGGGGCACCAAGGGTCGGGGGGTTGCATATCTTGCCTTGGAGCGTCAGTTTGCTCATCTGTGAACCAGGAGTCACACTCACGGGACCTATGTCACAGGCAGTAGCATAGCTCAAGCCAGTTCATCTAGAGAGCTCCCTCGGGGGCGGCCGCACGGAAGGGAAGCTTTGGCTGGAGGATTAAATATGCAGCAGGTCGCCAAGCTGGCCACTCTCCTGGACGGAGCTGGTGAATTTTGAAAGAAAAGAAGGAGTGTTTCCTGAGCACGAGGCCCTCGCTGGGGCTGGAGGACATGGAGCAGGTCCGGCCCGGCGCCTCCCAGTGTGGAGAGGGTCGGAGGTACAGACTGGGGTGTAGACGGGGCCAAGGCTGAAGCAGGAGCTGGCCTGCTAGCCTGCTCTGTACTCCCTGAGAGCCCCGGCTGGGTAGCGGGGGCAACCCTGGCACGCCACTAGACAACCCTGCCACTAAGAGCAGGGCTGACTTTCAGACCGAACCTGGCCACCCACCGTAGGACTGCGAGCTAAGAATGGTTTTCGTGTTTTTAAATGATTGAAAAGAAAACCAAACAAGGGGTGGGGTGTGGTGGCTCACACCTGTAATCCCAACACTTTGGGAGGCCGAGGCAGGTGGATCACCTGAAGTCAGGAGTTCAAGACCAGCCTGGCCAACACAGTGAAACCCTGTCTCTGCTAAAAATACAAAAATTAGGTGGATGTGGTGAAGCAAGCCTATAATCCCAGCTACCAGGGAGGCTGAGGTGGGAGGGTTGCTTGAACCTGGGAGGTGGAGGGTGCAGTGAGCCAAGATCACGGCACTGCACCCCAGCCTGGGTGACAGAGTGAGACCCGGTCTCAAAACAAACAAACAACAAAAACGAAAGGAGAGAACGAGAATATTGTGTGATGGTCAACATTCTGTGTCCAGGAGCAAGTGTCAGTGGAGCCGGTCCACACCGACTCCTTCACATCTGCTGAGGCTGCGAGCAAACTCCAGCTGCAGAGGCGAGTCTTAAACACAGACCTCACGGCCCTCCCGGAGGGGGCCCGCAAAGGAGAAAAGATGTACTTCCCAGGCCTTTCCCAACGGACTTGGCCAACCCCTGCCCTAGGTAATAATCCTCCAACCCCTTGGGTGGGTGCCATTGGACAAGGGAGAAACTGAGGCACAGAGGGGCTAACTGAGTCCCCGGAGAGCCCCGGCCTCTGGTCGAGCTCCCACCTGTGGTGATGCCTGGTGCCCACCCCCAGCCCCGGGATCCGGAGGTCAACTTCGAGCCCTGATTTCTCCCCCCACCTCACACCAGGTCTTGATCTTGTCTTGTTTCGTTGGCTATTAGGGAATCGCTCACACTTACCGGAGGCTCTTGCCTGCTGGGCGTAGCTCCGTGCCTCACACACACCTAAACAGCCTTAACAACCCCCCTCATCTGCCAGGACAAAGTACCACTCTCCAGGCGGCTGAAACAACCGGCCCGGATTGCCTCACAGCTCTGGAGGCTGGAAGTCTGAAATCAAGGTGTCAGCAGGCTGGGTCCTTCCGGGGGCCAGAGGGAAGGGTCCGCCCCAGGCCTGCCCCTTGGCTGGCAGAGGGCAGCCTCTCCTTCGTGTGCCACATCTGTCTCCAAATCTCCCTTTTTCTAAGGACACAGTCACATTGGATTAGGGCCACTGCCCCCCCCCCCCATGACCTCATTTAACTTGATTACCTCTGTAGAGACTCTCTCCAAATAAGGTCAAATGCTAAGGACTTCCATTTGAATTTGGGAAGTCATAGTTCAACCTGTAACACCCTAAGAAAGAAGACTCACCACCCTCTTTCACAGACGAAGAGCCGCCTGCTTCCACAT